>NC_136885.1:24395502-24766716 GCF_949152265.1 Phoxinus phoxinus
TTTTGTTTTTTTTGGCAGTCTAATGCATGCCACAATGCTGGTTTATTAGGCTAAGATTTTTTTTAACTGAAGATATTGATATAGTGATCAGTAGCCTAACCTACTCACCATTGCTGACCATGTTGGTGTGCAGAAGGCTCCAGGTGGCTCGCTAAGATGATAAGAAACCGAGTGGTTTCTCAAAATCTCAAAACAGCACTTCAAGCTTGAACCATATCCCTTCATTGAGCAATTCAAGATAATGTAAATAAAGCCTGTTCATGGAGAAAAGGAAAAGTGATAATGTCCGTAATGACCCATGTTACTAAAACAATTTAAAAAATGAGAACAGAATTATCAGAACATAAGATTGTTTTTAAAATGTGCATTTATAATGCTATTATCATATTTCTGTGCTAAAACTCATAATAGCCTTCAGAGAAACGACTGATGTTTTATTATTATTATAGGCTATTGGACAAATATATGATTCATCTATTTAAAAGATTAATTTTAACTATTTGTTAGGGTATATTAATATAAAGTAAACGTTAAACAACTACCCTTTAGAAAAAAAACTTTTTCAATGATGTAAGCAAATATTCATAATTAGGGAAGGAAATGGGTTTTATTTCCAGGAAGATAGCCTAGAAGATAGCCTAGAGACAAGTTGAGTTTAAATTAATGTTTTTATTTTTAATATGTTGTTCTATGTTTATATATTTTGATTTAAAAATATTGGCGTACTAAATCTGAAACTGCAGAATATAAACTCTTAAATTATCTGCCCTGACGGAAATTAACCATGCTTTTTTACTTAGGCTAGCCTATATATATGCTATATAAAAAATAAAATAAAACAACAAATTAACCATGGTTTTGCTATTAGCCATAATTTAGCCATAGTATTTGTAGTAAAAACTGTGGTTATACAAATGGTAGGCTAATCAATCCGCCCCAAAAAAATTATGGTTATCTTAGGCTATATAGGTTATAGTCTTTTTACATTTTCGTAACGGCGGATTTACTCATTTAGGCTACTCATACTTATTAATCAAAAGCAGTGTTGTGCATTTGTCACTGAGATTTTTAACTGGCATCAAGAAGTAACATTCAGCTTTGCTACGCGAGCACTCGTGCATGCACGAAGAGTAATTACAAACTGATAGTGCAAAAAAGTTATATAGTACTATCATTTATTATAGATACAAAAAGAGTCGGCTAATTTTATATCATTATATTTCCGAAAAGTAAATGGGCTAAGGACGCAGTCAGGAGCTCCAGATGCAAGACCTCACCGGGTTGAACCATAACAGACCTCGTGTTAGCCTACCATATCGAAACCATCGATAATGCACCATTAAGTCACGTTGATTAAGATAAATGTAGCTATAACTGAAATTTAATAATTGGAAAGCAAATTCTTAGACAAAGTGGCATTAGCCTACAAAAATCACTTTCACTTTTAGAAAAATTTTGAAGATGAATAATAAAGACGTTTTACTGCACGCAAATTAACGTAAACGAATAGGCTACGATTAAGTTTATTCTAACAAATATAGAATCTTAAGGTACTTACAGAGTACTATCGCAAATTCCTTTGGGTTCATAGTTTGTGATTGGCGTAGAGTTGGCGATTAATGATTTACTTCCGACCACGGGTCAACAGTTTGACAGGGATAACAACAAAAGTTGCGAACAGAAGTGGAGCAGCAAAAGAGCGCAGGTCGCATTGGCCAAGGAGGCGTGCTGGAAGGTACATTTCTGCCAATCCAGTTGAGTAGCCTACTCAAACTTTTTTGGACTCACGCCCCCCCTTTAAACCTTTGGACACGCCTTTGTTATTCATTATGTAGCGGAAGGGAGATGCGCTATGTATACATGAGAAAAATACCCTCATTTGGAGAATAAAGTCTAAATAATGTCACGCATCATGACCCCAATAACCATTCTGTAACTGTCAGCCCATGTCTGTTTGCTTCTCTCCTCACTGTGCTCACATGTTGGGGGAAGATGCCCCCCTTAAGAACAATGTGGATTTACTTTTTAATTGTAACATAGGCCCAAGGTGCGATTTGTGAAAAAAAAACAGAGGGGGGGGGATGTTTGGAAACATTTTTATTCATAAAAATAAATCATGAGAACATGAACTTCATCACTGCATTTTGCAGGAATTGTAAAATATTTGTTCTTATTAACTGAAGTAGCCTAACGCATTATTTTTACTCTAATAGCTTATCTTTCCCCACACATATGAACTGTGATCATGCAATAACGTTAACTTTACATCGCGATGCTGAGCTACAGTGAAATGATAGAAAAGACATTATCTGTGTTAGCAATTCGCCTCATTCGCGCAAACTGGACGCGCAAATGAGGCTCGCGTCTACCGCGCCGCGCTAAACATCGCGCCGCTGGACCTCTAGACGCGCATAAACGCGTCTTTACATTGACTTAACATTGAAATCACTCGCGCCAGACGCTCAAGAGTGAGTGAGTAATCATTTTAAAATAAAATTGACTTTAATCAAACCACGGATCCGTGATAAGTTTTGTGATCCGTCTCGCCACTATGTAGGCTAGTAGCACTGTGATCACTTTGAGGGGAGGATAAATGTATCCCCACCTGGGATAAAAATAATTAAGCAGAGGCAGGGATACATTAACCAGAAAGGGGGAAATCCCACGCATCCCCCCCGGCAAATCGCACCCTGGATAGGCCTATAGCCTGTTTAGCATGATGCATCAGCCATTGTGTTATTATAGGAAATAAATAGAAACATTTGTTAAGCTAGTTGTTATAGCAAAAAATGTAAAATATTAAAAAACTAACAAATAGACAAAAACTTTGATATTTAACATGTCATAGATCATATTTTCCAGAGACACAATAGATTAATCAACCTCAAAATTGTTTTGACTGACCAAATCTCACTAATGTTGATATTCAGATATGACAAAATTAAAAATAGCGTAGCCATAACCAACAAAATTGCTGAAATTTTGTGGTCAGGAGAAAAAAATATATGGCGGGGGGTGTCATTAAGATTTTAATACAGCCAAATTTAGTCTACATAGATAACAGAACGAATAGCCTATATACGACATGTCTGAAATGTATAGGCTAAATGAGTCAGCTGCTTTTCTGCACAGCGTAGGCTATAGGCTACTGATTAATAACCGCATGGTCTGACAAAGTTTTATAGGCTCTATGGGGTGGTTTCCTGGACAGGGTTTAGTCCAAACTAAAATGCATGTTTGAGCTGCATGTCTTAACTTAAAACAGCTTGCACTGACATATCTTAAAATATATAGGCTAATTTGCATTGTTTTGTCTCAAGATGCACACCAGTAATGTTTTTTTGTAAGGTATGTTTGTAAAAACTACTGAAAAGTCCTAATATAACTAAGGTCTAGTCCGGGCTTAATGTAAACCTTGAACATGAAACCGACCCTATAAGTTTAAGACAATGGATGTGCTATAATTTTGGCTAAATTTACATAAATGCTAACTTTATAAATGATAACTCAGGGTGAAAGTTTGAAGTGACAGAATGTTTAGCTGAACATTATACCACATGCCATAATGAATGAGGCATTATAGCGCTTTCATGTGTAGGCCTACTGCCTCAACCACCATGTGTGCACTCGGATGATGCGACGGCCGCCACAGCCTATAACGGCGCCAGTATACGCTCACCACACAGCTATAGGCCTATGTGAAGAGGAGAGAGAGAGTGATAGAGCCAAATCAGTGGATGAGGATTAGGAGGCCATGATTGGCAAAGGCCAATGGGTGGAATGTGACCAGGACACCAGGGTTAGGCCTACTCTCGAGAAGGGATTTTTAATGACCACAGAGAATCAGGACCTCGGTTTTACATCTCATCCGAAGGACGGTGCTCTTTGACAGTATTGTCTCCGACTCCCCGTCACTATACTGGGGCGTTGGGACCCAGACAGACCACAGGTTGAGCAGCGCCCCCTGCTGGCCTCACTAACACCTCTTCCAGAAGCAACCTGGTTTTCTCAGGAGGTCTCCCATCCAGCTAACCAGGCTCAGCCCTGGATAGCTTCAGTGGGCAACCACCAAGAACCACCGTCTTGGGCTACCTACAGGGTGATATGGCTGCTGGCAAATAATGGTCATATCCAGTTACATAAATATTTATAGAGTAAAGTAATATAATCAATGGGAGTGAGCAGATTTTGTAAAATTTCTAGTCTCTCAAAGTCATTACACTTTAAATGCTTAAGGCATTTCTAACCCACAGACGTAGTCAAAAAAAGGAATTTAAATTAAATTAACCCAAATAAATGTAGGCCTAATCTTTATTAAATAGAGAAGCAGTTTTTGGTGCAGAGAGGATGATTCATTTCAATAGGGAGTGAGCGTATAGGCCTATGCAGGAGTATGAATACGCAGTATGGAAATGTGAGTGTTTTTACACAGCATTCTAGTCTTAGTGGTTATTGAATACTGTACCAGAGAGATGTCAAACAGCTGAAGTAAGAGTCCAGGTAAACAGAGATCAAAGGCAGACAGAGAAGAGTCGTAAATAGTAATACAAGGCAGGGTCAAAACACAGGCAGAAGATTTACAATGATAGAATGCAGCCAGGGCAAACAAGACTTCAGAGTGTGATTGAACAAGCAGGGTTTAAATAGTCTGATAAGGATCAGGTGTGCAGTAATCAGTCCATGTGGGTTCCTAGGAAATGGAGTCTGAAACTAACGCTAGTACTCAGGTGAGTGAGTCATATGGCTGACAGGGGAATCTTCACCAGTCAATCTACGTGACACTTTTGATGTTATGGTGGATTAGGATAATGTGGGACACGGTTTGCAATTGTGCCTTGATAAGACTATATGTCAAAATATCTTATCTTAAATTAATATAATATATCTTATCTTAAATAAAATTTACATTTGGTTGGAGCGTCATCAAACTTCTCTGGAAAGGCTAAACATGGATTAGCATCCTCAAGATGTTTTATGAAATCAGAAGAAATTTGTCAGCTATTGTATTCAAATGCACATATGGGCCTATTAGTGCGCCTTGTGCAAAACAATTGTTTAAGAATTTGTAGAATGCTATGTTTTGGGTTTGTAAATGGTTGAACATTTTACAAAGCAAACTCGCAAAACCATTCCTGCATGGTTAAAAGTGCATACCAATTTTTGGTTGGTTACTTTAGTAGGCACAATGTCTTTGACATTGACTAAAAAAAACTAGTAGCCTGTATGTTCACATGTGGAATGTTAAATACAACTATGTAACACAGAAGTCATATTGGCCTATTCTATTTAAAATGATTTATTACAAATGTCAGATTTCTGGCAGCAACAATAATAAAAACAAACAAACAAGTCAACATTTTTAAATTGTAGTTAATACATAGCAAAAAATATTTCTTAAAAGATTGCAACTTTGGAACATGGAATGTCTTTAAAAATATTAAACCACTACCCTACACATGGTAATAATATGGAACATGTATTTTCAAAATCATGTGTTAGTCAAATGTAATGATAAAACCACAGAAATAAGCAGTCCTTGCCAGGATTCATCATGGCCCATGCAGGATCCCATTGTCCTGGTCTAGGTTTTGAATCCTGATCTTAAAACAAATAATATTTCTGCATTATAAGCTCAACATTTTAACATGGCATTTCAATTTCTTAAAGGAATAGTTAAAAATGAAAAGCCAGTTGATAGACCCTATTGACGTCCATAGTAGGAAAAATAACTGTCTGGCTACCAACATTCTTCAAAATATCTTCTTTTGTGTTCAGCAGAAGAAAGACATTCATACAGGTTTGGAACAACTTGAGGATGAGTATAAATTATGACAGAATTTTAATAGTTAAGTGAACTATTCTTTTAATGCTCGTTTTCTCAAATCATGCTGTCCCACTTTTAAACATTTTCTAAAGTGTGACGACAAAGATTGCTTCATATAGAAGATTTTAATATTATTGCAACATTTGTACAAATACATATCACAAATATAATTTGCTAACACTTTAGCGCATTGTTTTATTTATAACAGATGTATATCCTTATCATAATTTTGGCTAAATCCCATGTGACTGACCTTTGATTGGACTTCCTGTTTGATAATGTTCATGGCTGTATACTATGACATCATTTCCAGAAAGTCATGTGATTTAATTTACTTGACACCCCTGCTTGTATTCAATCAACACCAGTCATGTTCACTTTAATGTTGTTTGAGAAATAAGAGTTAAATGCACTGAAGCTTAGGTGTCCCACATTAGACAGTGTCTCACATTACTCGAATCCACCCTAGTCTGAGTGAAACACTCTAAGGAGGGATTATGAAACAGAGAGATGATTTTTGTAAACCTGTCCCATTTTATGCTTGCAGTAAACACCTTTAAAAAGGCCGTGGTGCGACCAGTGATCCACTACATCAGAAAAAGACTAAAGTAAACATATAAAAAACTTGAAATCTTGAGAAGGTGTGTGAAAAGTGTTATTTCTTGATATGTTTCAAAATTTGCATAATGAAATAACAAATATTCTGCTCAATGATCAGACACAAATCTTAAACATCATTAAACTCTTTTAATGTACAATTCAGCCACAGAGTTAAAGCTTACACTTTAGTTAGTTGGGGGGCTGGGGGAAGATACAGCAATGACATCATAGGGTCCTATAATGGATGTGAGATAAAAGAATAATCAAACTGTCTGGAAGAAAGAGAGAGGAAAAAAATATGGAAATTATTAAGTGAACTAAACTAAAGAAAATAAACGCTGCAAACAACACTAAGAGAAATGCACGGAAATCTAAAAGATAACAGACAGGTTAAACGCAGAAGCAAAGAAAGAACACTGGGCAGAAAGGAAGTGAGGAAAAAGAAGAAAAAGATGTGAAAAGAAAGAAGACAGGAGAAAAGAAATCAGCTGTAAGAATATTAAATAAACCTTATAAGCATAGTGAGAGTCAAAGTGAAGGAAGAGTTACATAATCAGAAGATAGATCACAGAAATATGCACGAGTGAAAGCACGAGCACAACAACATCACCCCAGAGAAGGAATGAGAGATAGAAAAACAGTCAAATGGAAATAAAATGGCGTGAATCGTGTGAGAATAAAAAATGTAATATTAAAAGTGGGGACACTAACATTTAATAGTAAAAGAAAACAATTAAGCCAACCAGCCATAGAAAGAAAGAAAGAAAGAAAGAAAGAAAGAAAGAAAGAAAGAAAGAAAGAAAGAAAGAAAGAAAGAAAGAAAGAAAGAAAGAAAGAAAGAAAAGAAAGAAAGAAGAAAGAAAGAAAGAATGAAAGAAAGAAAAAAGAAAAGAAAGAAAGAAGGAAAGAAAGAAAAAAGAAAGAAGGAAAGAAAGAAAGAAAAAAAAGAAAGAAAGAAAAAGAAAGAAGGAAAGAAAGGAAGAAAGAAAGAAAGAAAGAAAGAAAGAAAGAAAGAAAAAAAAGAAAAAAGAAAGAAGGAAAAAAAGAAAGAAAGAAAGAAAGAAAGAAAGAAAGAAAGAAAGAAAGAAAGAAAGAAGGAAAGAATGAAAGAAAGGCACAGAACAGTTCTCTAGAGAGAGAGAAAACATCTAAATAGTCTTTTGATTCATACATTTTGATTAATTTTTGAATCAGTAATTTGGAATTTAAAAATGATCTTAAGCAGACATTAATGCACTACTAAGCCTTTAAGAAAGAAGAAAGTAATTAAAAGGAGACAGTAAAGGGAAATAAAGCACAAAAGAGGATAAAATAAGCATTAAAAAACTAGTTGAAAGTGGTAAAAGAGAAGAATAAAGACAGAATAAGAATACAAAAGTTATATGCTGAAGCAAAAACAGCATTTGAACCACAGCAGAAAATGAACAGAGAAAAAAATGAAGGTGAACAGGCAAGATACAGCTGAACAGCATGATGTAACAGGAAATGACAGGAGAGAATCAGTAAGGAAAGCACCTCACATTTTTGGTAAAAAGATAGATAGATAGATAGATAGATAGATAGATAGATAGATAGATAGATAGATAGATAGGTAGATAGGTAGATAGATAGATAGGTAGATAGATAGATAGATAGATAGATAGATAGATAGATAGATAGATAGATAGATAGATAGATAGATAGATAGATAGATAGATAGATAGATAGAATAAAGAGATGTTTAGTTAGAATAAAGAGATGTTTAGTTCAGAGGTAGATTACATTGTGAGAAAAATATCACCCACCCCAGTGCCATTGCTGTATCTCACAGTAATGCTTGTGACAGCAGAAAAATTACACTCACTCGAACACTCCAAAGAAACTCCAACAAACACACACACACACACACACACACACACAGCCCTATACATACTAGACAAGTTCAAGTTGTGTATTTCTCTCAGGGGGAAGTTTCACTAGGGGGTTTTGTCTCTGTCTATTGTATAACATCAGCATTCAGCAGTGCACCAGATCCAGAGGTTGTAATAAAATTACAGTGTTGGGCCGCTTGGTGAGGCCTGTCATCTACCTGTGAGGCTCTATGAGCACATGACTTCCATATCATGGCACTATTATGATAGTATCAGTATGTACTGTCAATAACAACAACATCATAATAAGCTAGACACTGTGCAGCCTGATAAGCATGTATGTAATTTTCTTTTTTGATGGGATATTTTCTTAAATTAGGAATTCAATAAAAGTCCCTAAATATAAATAATTATATTTTCAGGCTGGATTTGTCTTTTTTCCTCAATAAATATCAGCAGTATTTACAATCTTAAGGTCAAATGGTTCCTCAGAAGACAGTGGTTCATGAAGTCTCATCATTTCCGAGCCAATATAAGCAGAAGTGAGTAAAAAGTTTAAATTCAGTACGGAGTAAAGCGGTTGTAGCCCCCACGGTACAAACTTGCCTGTAAACAAAACAGAATAAATCAGACATTCTGTCATTTCAATCAGTCAAGAAAGTTTGTTTAATTACAACTGACCGTACTCGCGGTGTGCAATTTTTCAGTTTGTAACTTACCATTGTTCCAACTCCATAAGTGGTGGTGGGACCCACTGAGTGATGGTAGGGGTCTGTTGCTGTGGTATAGACTCTTCCATATCTTAAAAAACGTAAATAAATACAAAAATAAGAAAGGATGGGTGGATGAATGGATGGATAGATAGACAGATTGATGTTCTTACCCATCACTGTATGTGGCTGTTGCAGCTGCTGAGGCCGACTGGGCCACTCGATATGTAGCTGGATATCCTCCCTGAAGACAGGACGTTTGAAGAATTGCATTGTTATTCGTTCAGAATACTATTTAAAATACAAAACCTGTTTGCTAGAGGGACAGTCCTCATGGAGCACCCTGGTGTTATCAGAGAAACATTCAGTGCATCAGAAAATGCTTTGTGCTTGGATTTTAAAATAAAGTTTCCAGGTTTAAATTTGTTTGTGTTCGGAGTCAGCCTTGAAAATCATATAAACTTGGATGAGTCCTTTCCGTGGACATTTCACCTAGAAACTGCAGTTAATTGTAGTAGTCTATATTTAGGCTTTTGCAGGAGAGTGATACTCACATGATCACACTCACCACCACTATTACATAACGCATCTTGCGACTTTCATTCTAAGAAATCACATTTCTATGTAGGCCTAGATGTGTCTTTTAATTTCTAAAGAACTGCAACCTATGGTTGGGTAAATACTTTATGATAAAGGCTAGATCTGACTACACCAAGTAACAGTAAACTCTCAGAAATGTGCCGGTACAAAGGTAAAAGTTGACTGGTAACGTACATAGACCTCGGCACCATACAATCCGTCCTGATACACCACTCTGCAGGAGATAGAAAGTAGGCACATTACATAACGCCATAAATCAAATTAAATAATATTAATTAAAATTAAATTCACATTTAATGTAAGTTTAATTTCATTTAATGTATAGTACATAATAACATAAGTTCAAAATAATTGAAAAGATTTCAATAATTCCAGTATAGTGTAAATACTAACTAAACATTTTGTCATAACATGGCCACTGAGAGAGTGACTGACCCGGGATAGGCTGGTACTGCAGCTGGCGTGGCCGCGGCTGCAGCGGAGCGGATTGTGTTGTAGACGGCCCGACCACGTCCACGGAGGCCAGAGCCTCTGTAGGCCAAGGTTGGTGTGGGAACAGCATAAGGGAAGCTGGCGACTATTAAACCCAAAAAGTGAATATCAGAGGGCAAAATAAAAAAAATCACATGTTCTAAAGTCAATTTAGGACAGGACATTTCTGATAACATTTTTTAATTTGAAAATGGAATAAAGGTTAGGATTAAAAATACCCATACCTGTGTAAAGTTCCGGGGCGTACATGGCCCCCATTACTTGATTGATTTTCCACCCAGCAGCTACAGGAATAGACAAATACGTGAAAGCTGAATCTATCAACCCTTTAATTTCATACTAGTTACAATGAGTTACACGTTTTTTGGGGGCAGAACATTATGAAGGAAGCTCACCATTCACTAATGGCGTCTGGGGCTTTTTTGTTACCACCCTCGCTGTGGCGTTGTTCACCTGAGGATCAGAGTCATTTAGTTGTTTAGTTGTCCCTTCTCCTTAACACAGTAACTTATCCTCATAGTCATACCTCAATCTTCCTTCCCTCGACGATCGTTCCGTTGAGCTTCTCTCTCGCTCTATCTGCCTCCGCTGCACTCTCGAATGTCACAAATCCAAAACCCTAAAGAAAGGATTGAAATCAAATTGAATCGGAGTTGAAACTCAAATAAAGAAGTGACTCAACACAACTGCTAGACCTACTGACCTTTGACCCTCTCTCATTAAAAATGATCTCCACATCTAGAATCTTGCCAAATTGCTGGGAGATAGAAGAAGAACATTTTTTATATTGACTAAACAGTTACACATATGGAAACGGGTTTAGCTGAAGGAATAGTTCACCCAAAAATGTTGGTCATCATTTGGTCATCATTTACTAACTCTCATGTTGTTTCAAACCTGTATGAATTTCTTTCTTCTGTTAAGTGCAAAAGAGGAAACGTACTTTGAAAAATATCTTAGTTTTTTTTTTTTGTCAGGTGGTTCGAATGTTATTTTAAACCTCATTGACTTTAATTATATATAAAAATGTTGAAACGTTTCTCAAAATATCTTCTTTGGTGCTCTGCAGAAGAAAGTCATACAGATTTGGAATGACATGAGACTGAGTAAATGATAACTGAGTGTTAATTGTTGGGGCGATATTTAATTGCCAAAAAAAAAAAAAGTTATACATTACATGTGGGACAAACGCATATGCTCTTACCCCAAACATCTGCCTCAGGTCTGGGTCCCGAAACCTAAAGGGGATATTGGAAACATGGAGCCTTTTGGGTTGGGCCTTCCCAGCTCCTTCCTCCTCACTTCCGCTTCCTGTTCCACTTCCTGATACCACAGTAAGAGACTGTGGGTCCGATGTTACAGGTACCAAAGAATCATCCTATGAGGGTGACAGGAATGAAAGATAGGGAAAGGAGAAAATGTTGGAGCAGAAAGAGGGAACAGACGTAGAAAGAATGAGGAGGAAGTTAAAGAGAAGAATAGAAAAAAACATTAGTATGCATTTCATGACAACAAACCTTTAGTTCTTATCTATGGTATAAGATCTCTTATCAAACTTACTGCAATCTAACATTTTATTGGGATAAAACTGGTTTTATAAAGTGACCACAACAAAACGTAAAGGAGCATTCCTCATCCAGTGATTCCTCTCAAGCAAAAGTGAGGAAATGTGAACAAGTTCCCATTTTAGTGAGCTGTCTAAGTACATGCCTGTTAGATATAAAAAAACACAATTTGCATTGAAAATAGAGCACAGTCCAATTTTAACTTCAGTGAAGTCAATACCAGCTTAAAGTCATTAAAGATTACTAGCATACTTAACAACGTGTAACTTTCTGAGTGCTGCAACTGAAATATTGTCATATGTAATGCATGGTTACACAGCATTTCCTATTACACTGATTGTACATGACTGTGAATAAAATGCCCCCATGCAGATCAATACATTGGAGTGTTTTGTGCTTCAAACCCAACACATACACTATCCCACAATGCATCACGATGCCAGTTCGTATGTCTGCACAGCCTACCTCACCAAACGGCACAAAACTGTTACCATTAAAAAATGGATTAAGAAGTCAAAAGAAAGTGTATTAAAAATGTTCAAAAACAGAAAGAGCCAATAGCTAGAAGAAAAAGAGTAGGCGAGCATAGCGTGACAAAGTAGAGGAATGAAAGGGAAAATTGTGAAAAAGAGGAAGGGAAAATGGTGATAAAGGTCAAAAAGAAGTTTAAGTAAAAAAAGGAAATGTGAGGGCACAACGCATTATGTGAAGTGAATCTCAAAGCAGTGGAAAAAATTGTTATGCAAATGATAGAGTCATTAGAACGAGAAAGAAGGACAGACGGCCAATTCCATATCTATTTTATAATGAAGGGAAAAGTTAAAGCAGAAAGACTAAATGACCTCTGCTTTAACTCATCCATTACAGATCTGCAATACTGAGATATAAAGGGTAAAGGGCAAAAAAACAGCTCTAATCTGGGCAGAAAAAAGGGGGTGCATTCGGTTCATCATGTTCCCTTCCTTTGATTCTACATAAAGTTTTTCAAACTATTTAACCATCATCCCAGAGTTCCCTCCTGAAGAGGACTGATTCAGACTGTATACTTCTTAAAATCATTTTTTTAAATATCTTTGCACCATGTTGAGATGCTTCAATTTATGTAAATGTTATTTTAATTTAACACTAAAACGTGTTTAATTTTTTTTTTAACTAAGTACAATGGACTTTGTGTGTGTGTATATATATAATTTATATTATCTGCCATTAATTTATTGTTGCCCATAACATAAAAATATTTATTGTTTATCAGTCTCAGCCAGAAATTTCAACATCAATGTATCCCTATAGATTCAATTACCGGTATGAGAAAGAGTTTAATTCATTAGCTAATTTTCAGCGCATTTCACCAGAAGTTGCAGAATTCCTAAATAATTCCATTTCTATAAATAAATTCCACTGTAATGACTAACCCTCCTTAGTGTTTCCTCAATTGTACAATCTACAGAATTACACAATAAAAAGAGCACAAAAATAGATATGATGGGGCAAGAGGGTAAGGAAGGGTTTTGAACCGAGTGAACCCCAAAACGGATAGTAAAAGACAGAAGCTCTAAACAGGGGAATTCAAGCAGCTTACGCATTTTAGCATATCATTTTACAGGTTGATTGCAAAACTGCAACATTGTGCCATTTTTAATACAGTGTATTAATAAGGAAGAAAGAGATAGGAGAGAATTACGCACAGGCACACACACACACACACACACACACACACACACACACACACACACACACACACACACACACACACCCGCATCCACACACACACACACACACACACACACACACACACACACACACACACACACACACACACACACAAACAGATCATGGTTATGGTTAACTCTGAGCTGGCCGGGCTGATTGCTAGCTGTAATGACTACGACAGCAGACAGTCACACAGAAAATACTGTTGAATCATCATCATCATTACATTCATCCAGAGACACAGGCCAGGGAGGGTTTGGGGAAAAGTGACAGATTGAGGGAAGGTGTGATGGGAAGGTATGTGATGATATCACGTCACGATGCAGAGTGCTTTTTCTGAACTGGACCTGGTTAACATAGATGAGGGGGGAGGGGTCATCCCGTCTGACTCCCCCCCTTGACCCCTCCCTCCACGGCGGCGTCTCATAGTCCCAATATCTGGCGCTCTCTAGTGATATAAGCAATGTGGACAGAAGATGGTGTGACAGAGAAAGAGAGAACTCATTGCATGAACTTTTTCAGTGAAAAAAAAAAAAACTTTCATAGTGAAATTATTACTCTCAGTCCTTCCCACAATTCCTTTGTTAAACTTAAAATTGCCTTCTGCAATTACTACACCCGGTGTTCTAAAAAAAAAAACACACATCATACATGTCCTTGGTGACACATTAAAGAACTTAAAGTTATGGCATGGGTCCATATTTCAGAGACAATATTTCAGCAATTACAGATATTTACATTTCAGTATGGTGCCTTAAAAACATTAGTAAATGCTTTTCATTGCATTGATCACACTGAAAAACTGAAAATAGTCACAGTCATAGTAATAATTTCTTTGAGTTATTCAACTCAATTAATGTATCTCAGGTTGATTCACTGCCTGGGTATATATTTTAGGGGTTTTCAAACTTTTTGAAGCCATGAACTCCAAAAATGCTAAAATATAAACGTATTTAACATATTAAGCGTCATATTCTATCTTACAACATGCATGTACAAAATTATATTGTCTTTGTACTGAAGCCAAAGCATATTATTATTATATTATCTGGAGAATATTTACTTTGTGATAAGTTGGCAATATATATATATATATATATATATATATATATATATATATATATATATATATATATATATATATATATATATATATAATGTAGTTATTATTATAATTTCTTACTGTTAAAAATCTAGACTAAAATCAACTAAACTAATACACTAAATAAAAATTTCAGCCAGGCTATAGAAAACAAATGAAACCGTAATAATATCAAATTGTACAAATACATATAGGCTATAATAAATGAATATTTATCTTAGATTAGCTTTTTAACTTAAAACCTAACCTAAAATAAATTTTGGTTCCTGGACCCCCATTTTGAAAACCCCTACCGTAACACATTACTCAGATTCAATGTCAATTCATGTTAAGAGTAAATAAAAGAGAAGAATGAATTAGATAAAAAAATTCAAACACATCTCTGAATTTCTGCTTATTAAAGTATAGTATATAAACATTTAAGATGAAAACTTCAAAGTTTAAAAGTTCTTTGAAAAGAGAACTATGAGACCAGAAGAAGAGGGAAGTTTGAATAAGTTTTGTCCTCCATAGTAAACTTAAATACTCTATATGGTGCCCTGAGCCAGCTGAATTGCCATACATGGACAAGGCAAAGGAAGGATGTGTAAAGGAGAGATATCTTTAGCTCAGACAGGAGATCCCAGAGGACTGAAGCATGAGATTATATATCAGCAGCCCATACATATTCCTGACATACCTTCTCTGACGCAAATACATCTGAATATACGCTGATTTGACTGTGTGTATACAGAATTCACAGCAGTTGCACACTGTTGCCCACTGTAAAATAATAATTGTTTATACTCATATGGGCAAGTTGTGTAATATTTACATTTTTGCGTATACTAACAAATGCATTTTCACTTTAAAGCTATTTCTATTTTTTAAGTTATTTCTCTACTTTAGATACTTCCATGTATTAACTGATGTTTAAGATCATATTCTTTTCTAAAACACTCTTCATCCAGTCATTTATTGATCAGGTAATCAATCTTACTGTGTTATTGGCAGGTATAGACTCCGTCCCGTCGAGCTGAGGGCCCTGATAGACTCTCAATTGATGATGATCTGCATATTCAGCGTTTGGGTGGGCAGCAGTGAAATCGAGGGGTGGCAGTCGGGCAGCAGGTGCGGGTGGGGCTTGTCCAGGTGGAGGGTATGAAGGGGGTTGGGCATAGACCTGAGGAAGTGAAGGGTCACCATTGCCTGGCCCCGCCTCTTGGGCGGCGGCACCCTAAAATGACACAGAGATGCTGTTTACTAACAGAAATATTAGTTCTGTTCAAACTGTTCATAAACTGTTTAAGAATTAGGTCAAATTAGAGAAAAGATCTGTCTGTAATTAAAGGGATAGTTCCACCCCAAAATGAAAATTGTGTCATCATTTACTCACCCTCATGTCCAAACATGAGTTTATTTCTTCTGCTGAACACAAAAGAAGATATTTTAAAGAATGTTGGTAACTAGACAATTGATGGATTCCATTGATTTCCATAGTAGGAAAAAAAATACTATGGAAGTCAATGGGATCCATCAATTGTCTATACCAACATTCTTTAATATGTCTTCTTTTGTGTTCAGCAGGAAAAACATGGGTAAAAAATATTGGACATGAGGGTGAGTAAATGATGACTAAATTTTCATTTTGGGGGAAACTATCCCTTTAAATGCAGGATTTTTTTTTTCATATTTTGATTTAAGTAGGCCTTCATATAAGCACTCTTATTCATTTTTTCACAAAAATACTTTCTGGAAGATAGCGAACATGTACTAATAAAAAATGCCAAATAAAACTGACCTGAATTTACCAACTAGAATAAAGAAGCCTGTTACAGTCTGTTTGCAGAAATGCATACAGCACATCACATATCAAAAGTACTAAAATACAGTTAAACTAGACAACAAATACAAGTCTTAGCAAAGACACAATGTATACAAATAAATAAAAAAAGGAGTATAAATGTAGTTTAAATGATGTATCTCACCCCTTCAGTGCATTCCACAGGCGGCCCAATACTCACCAACAACTGAAGCATGCTTTTAATGCAAAGCTTTCACCCGCCCACCTCACCATAAGTCCCTCGCACCCACCAATCACAGAGCACCAAACCTGTCTCAAGGGGGGTCTTTACACCAGCTGTGTTCATTTGTTCGTGTCAATCATCAACCCATTTTCCCCTCACACAGTAGACACTCAACAGACACACGTCTGTTTGGATTCAAAAAGTGTATTCTTATAGGCCTACAAACACCTCAATGTTCCTGCTCTGTAAAACTCAGTGATCCTCCTAATCATGTTCAATGAATACAATGACCTTGATTTATTTATGCCAGACCAACCAGATTCTATTGAAAGTGTGTATGTATGAAACAGATAAGGTAAAATCAGGTAAGATCACACAAACACATTAAAATAACTGTTCGGTCAAACAAAGAACAAAAAAATTGCATGAAAAGTGGAAACTTTATATTGATAGTGTTGTCAAACTTTGATGTTTTGTGACAAAAAAGATCTTTATAAAATCGCTTTTAGGTTTCAAAAATAAAATAGGCTAAATAAAGTTATTGGCAAAATAATAGATAAACCTGATATGAAGCTCTTCACAGACTTTCTACACTGTAAAAAAATTCTATGATTCATAAGTTATGACGACATTTGTTTTTACATCGCTTAACTCAAAATAAGTTAAGCAATTTTCAACTTTTTTTTATAAGTTATACAAGATTCAACTCATTTTTTGAGTCAGTTTAATGTAATTTAAGGTGAAATTACTTTGACTAAGGTGATTGCTTAAAAATTGGAGACAGCAACTTTAGCAACAATTCTTTTTTACACATGTACTCTTTATCACCAAGCAGATAAGGCAGAGTAAATTTAGACTTCACTGATAAACTGTGACACTAAAAGACACGGCTCTGATTGAATATCACAGCCACACTTAGATTCCGTCAGACAGAAACAAAAGTTTCATGTTACATCAGTGTCTGTTTCTCATCACAGCTATTCAGCATTGTGGTATTTTTATACCATACTTACAATGCTTTCTGTAACCACTGTACATTATATATATATACCTTTCATTCTTTACAAAAAAATCCACAGGAGAAACTTGATACCCATTAACAAGATTTATGAGATGCAACAGGTGTTGTCAGACCTGCAAACTAAAACACTACAGATTGCTGACTCAAAATGTCACTCGGTGTGCTGTTGTTGCTGGCCGCAAACCAAATCAAAGATCAAAATTAAGAAATGCATGACAGACTTTAAGTACCTTTAGACTTTGAAAGCTTAATTCAACAAGTACTGCTTTTGTTCGCAACAGAATAACTTAAATAAACAATACCAGAGCATGTTCTGGCACAGGGGTTATGGAGAACAATCATAAACATGATATAATTGTTCAAAAACACCATCTTGCGTGATTTGAACATAAACTGTTCAGCTTGCCATCCTAATTCTTTGTTACAGTTAGAGTACTTAAATAATGCCTCTATTTAGCAGATAAAGGGTCTTTTCAGGCACACAGATACGAGATTTCTTCCCCCTCGCACACACGTTGGCCCCTTCAGCTGTCAGGTTCGGGGTTAAAGATCAGAGGCAGGATGCCAGGTGCCTCATCTGACAGCTGCGGGATCATTCAAACATTCAAACATTCAACACACACACACACACACACACACACACACACACACACACACACACACACACACACACACACACACACACACACACACACACACACACACACACACACACACACACACACACACACACTCCTGATGACAAGAACTGCGTATGTAGTCTATACTCATGTATTACAAGGCTCTTTAGAATACTTGATTCTAGTTGGCCAATTGTGTGATTCTGGGGTCAGAGATATTTATATATTGACTGCTAAACAATATCAGTTTTGTCCAAAGCAGTGTTATTTTATTTTTATTAATACACTGTTATATTATTAATTTTAAATTAGCTTTGTTTGTACATTTTTAAGTTTTAGTCATTTTATTATGTGCTATACAAATCGAACTCAAATTTATATTATATTTAAGTTGTTTAAGATTAAGTTTTTCATCAAATAATTATTTAATTTTATTTAAGTTAACTGATCCAAAGCAATATTAAAATGAGAATATTCCAACAGTTTACATTGTTTCACTCTCTTTAAACTCAAATCAGCATTTATACATGTATACAATACATACATGTATTTCTTTATTAGCCATGCAATATTGGTTATGCAAGTTATTATTGCAAAATAAACCATTTTTAGATCAAGTCAAGTCAAGTCAAGAATATTTGTATAGCGCTTTTCACAATACAGATTGTATCAAAGCAGCTTCACAGTATTAAATTAAAATTAAAATTGATGATACATTACTCCTCAGATTCACATCATGGTCTTTTTTGGGGGGGGCAGGGGGGGGGGGTATTTTATGATAATGACTGTACATTATTCCTAACATATTCATTGATCCATTCATTAATGCACACACAAACATAGAGGACAAATTATACAATTTGTACAAGTGTTTGCTTTTCTAATATGTAGGCTATAACATTCCATAGGAAAATTCATCATTTACTCACCCTCATGTTGTTCCAAACCTGTCTGAATTTCTTACTTCTGCTGAATACAAAAATATATATTTTGAAGAATGTCGGTAACCAAACACTTTTATTTATTTTTCATATGGAAGTCAATGGCTGCTTAGTTACCAGCATTCTTCAAAAATATCTTCTTTTGTGTTCAGCAGAAGAAAACAAATCAGACAGGGTTGAAACAACTTGAGGGGGAGTAAATGATGACATAATTTAAATGTTTGGGTAAAACTATTCCTTCAAGGTAGCAGAAGCAACTAAGATAATTGCTTTGTTAATTACAGTAATGCTTCCTTTTTCACGACACGTGCTATCGGAAATTCCTTACTTCCCATGTTTGACTTGAGAGAGGGCTTGACTTGGACTTGTTGTTCGTGTCCGATAATTCCGAAAGCACGTAGGCAGCATAAATCCTACTCTTTAGATATATAATGTCACTGTGTCTGTAATGAGTCAATCTAAACCTCTACATCAATTTCTTTATCTTTAATCTGTGTGTTTGAGGGAATCGGCAGTGAGAACAGACTAAAAATACAGCGAGTGTGACAGAGAGAAAGAGCAGGCCCACCGTTTATCAGCTGTCCTGGAATCTCTCTCTCTCTCTCTCTCTCTCTCTCTCTCTCTCTCTCACACACACACACACACACACACACACACACACACACACACACACACACACACACACACACACACACACACACACTGAACCTGTTTTCAGCTTGCCACCTCTCAGGATCAAATATAACAGAGGGACGCAACGTCGTTCACTGACAGAGACAAAAACGCATTTTCATGTCCTCACTGCAGACAGACTCACTGGTGGACGACCGTTTACTTTAGTACAAAGAAAAGCCTCTTGCTGCTCTGTGATTGGTTGATTTGTTCAACATTTTACCAGACATGTGACAGAAACTGATCAGGGAAAGTTCTTAAAATGCTTAAAAATAAATAAACAAATAGATCAATAAATATAAATTAAATAAAAATAAGTAAGTCAATTAATTTAATAAACAATTCCAGAGAAAGTGTGAAAGAGGAAGAGACAGAGAGAGAAAGGGACACGTTTACCTGTACAATGCTGGGGTAGCAGGAGGCTGTCTGGGGGTAAACAGGGAGTCCATAGGGCTGAAGGATCACAGTAGGGGAGGACAGCATGGTGCATAGCCAGAGAAAAGGACAGAAAAAAGAGGAACCACTACAAGGGATGGGAGACCAGGAGGAGAGAGAGGGAAAGGAGAGCTTTCTGAATCAAGAAAGTACCAGACTGAGAAGTTTTAGAATCCAAACAGAGGAGGAAAAAGATCCAGGAGTGTGAAAAAGAAGAGGTGAAGAAGAGTGGGTTTCACTGCACTACTAAAACAAATAAGCAATAAACAAAAAAAGAATCAAAAAAGGCAAAAATAAGACCTTCTCCAAAAGTTAAGAGTACCGAGTTAGTCTGTCTCACAAATGGCAGAGGAGATCAGTACTGAAAGATGTCTGGGGGACACCGCGTGCGTGTGTGTGTGTGTGTGTGTGTGTGCGTGTTTGATAGACAGAAACACATGCTCAGAGTTGTGTTACACTCCTTTATAAATAGTCCCCCCCTTCCTGCTTTAGTTGTGCTAGTATCACCAATAGTATTAAACAACAAGCCATGCAGTAATTCATAATTTAGTCCAAATTTAATAACACGTATGTTTCTCATCATGTCTTATTGAAAAAGACACAAGCAAATGCTACTTATAAAGGTCAAAATGTAAAGCCACAGACATGAGTCACTTTGTTTTGAAAACCTGACGTATTCGGTTAGATTGCTGTCATACTTGTCTGGAAAAAAATTGTGCCTGGAAAAAGGGGAAATATCTTTGAGTGTGATAAAAGGGCATTTTAACTAGCACTCCTATCTCCACCATAACTGCATGTTGAAAGCATTGAACGTAAATGAAAATGTAAGTATTTTACATTATTATACATTTAAATTTTCTTTCTGCACCATTGTTTAACTAATATTATCTTTAATTGTTGAAACTTACTATTAACTTCTACAATGAATTATGCTCTAATGCTGGGGCCAATCTGTTTTATCATAAAGTTTAAGAATAGGCCGACATATATCATCAATTATTTCACAAGAATACTAAACAAAGTGTCATATTCAAATTACTGGACTATTATTATGCCAACACACTCAATATATGTTTATATAATAATTCAGGTAACACTTGAAAAATGTATTGTGTGAATGTAAAAAAAAAAAAAAGCTTTAGGCTATAAATCAGTTGAATGCAATAAGTTGTTGTTGTAAGAATTAGTCAAGAAATAAAAACTAATTTGTCTAATTTATTTCATGCTGCCTTTATGCTCATTGTATCTTATAGCCTAGCTATAGTAGCCTAGGCCTACTTCATTTTTTATATTTCTTATGGTATCTAACAAAAAATATTCACTTCGCAAAAAGCAAACAGTGAAAGAAGAGTGACCAACTTTAGATTTGATAGAAGCCTTTTCGTTCATTTGGCTAATTATTTACCAGGTCATAACAGTCTGGCAACACTTGAATCAAGTTTCCCCACTTGTAATAGCCTATTACTTCGTTGAGTCATTAATGTGCTTGGAAAACTGTTCTCCAAGACCATATATTCTTCATGGGTGATTGTCTTCTGTCCGTCCAGTTCTGAATAAGGTGTTATTAATTCCTTTGTGAATAATGGACATCAAATAATTTAATTTTTTCAATAAATTCATTTCATTTTAGGGAAATGCGCCTTTTGGCCCGTAGGGGGAAGCAAATCATTAATAAATCGGGAATTAAACGGAAGGCGCAAAGCGTTGTGGGTACTGTAGTCTAAAAGTAGTATATAAATTTCCGGCTAGGTCGGAAACACGTTCTCTTTACTCTGCGAGCCTGACACAGACAGGTAATGGCGGCCTGGTTCTCCCAATTTCTGTCATAATTTCTCAACGTTTGTGCTTTGAAGGTTTTTAATTTAACATTAAGCAACGTGTGCATAGTAAGGAACCGATTTTCACGTCCATTATTTTAGTAGGTTACTTTATGCAGAGAAACGACGAGCTTTATCGCGCGTTGTAGCGCAACGTGTTTCCATAAGGCGTTCCGGCCTAGTCATGAAGTGATCTCATGCTCATAATTTGTTCATTTAATTTCCGCCTAAACGGTTGATTACATACTGGTTTTTCAAATAGAATTTGAAGTCATATGATAGTATAAAATGTTTTGATATGAAGGCTTATTCGGTTGCAAAAATAAGAGAAACACTGCTGGTTATGTGTTTAACCTTAAATCTCTTTTATTTTTAATTATCAATGTTAAATCAAATGTCATTAATTCACAGGCGTCAGTAAGTCGCAATGCCGGTTGCCAGGAGTTGGGTTTGTAGTAAGACATACGTCACCCCCCGACGTCCCTTCGAGAAGTCACGTCTCGACCAGGAGTTAAAACTCATTGGTGAGAACCAAATTAAGAAAAAATATTTTGTGACGTGTCCCTATTGTGATGGGTGTATAGATTAAATCCTCTATTCCACAGGTGAGTATGGACTCCGAAACAAGAGAGAAGTCTGGCGTGTGAAGTTCACTCTGGCCAAAATCCGCAAAGCTGCCAGAGAGCTTCTCACTCTGGATGAGAAGGATGCTAGACGTCTTTTTGAAGGTAGATGAAATGTGACTTTATTTTTTATTATCTGAAACTGAGTGGCCAATGATTAAAATGTTGCAAGTCTGATTGTCTGTGCTGCCTAGAATTCCTCGTGAATGAGGCCATTTATTTGCTTTTAACTTTGATGTTTGGTATTGTATCTATCCCTTCTCACCGGTTTGTCATCTTATTCTAGGTAATGCTTTGCTTAGGCGTCTGGTGCGTATTGGAGTGCTGGATGAGGGCAAGATGAAGCTCGATTACATTCTTGGCTTGAAAGTGGAGGATTTCTTGGAGAGGAGGCTGCAGACCCAGGTCTTCAAGCTTGGCCTTGCCAAGAGCATCCACCATGCACGTGTGCTCATCCGTCAGAGGCACATCCGGTAAGATTCAGAAGAATGCTGGATGTGAAGTACCCTCTTAGTTTGGGACTTTTTAAAATTGTTAACTATTTCCCTGAACACTTGTGCATTGAGGTTTTCTTCCTCTTTCATTAGCTGACCATGTTTAAACTCCTCCTGGTGAGTGGGAATGAAATATTCTGCAAGGTCAATTCGGTGATTAAACCGTATACCTTTGCTTGTATTAAAAGCCCAAAACCCAGAGCTTTCCATGACCCCTGGGGTGCATTATTGCACGAAACAGTCTACCAGGTAATGTATGTGGGCACTTTGGCAGGTCTTGCACTGTAATCTTGCTACAATTCTCTTGGCCAGTGATTAAAAAAACTAAAAACTGTCAGATTGTCAGTGGTGTCAAGAATTCCTCGTCAATGAGGCCTCGAGAGCAGCAACATCAGTTCTCGAAGTGAATTACCTTCAGTGCATGTGGCTACATTTTATTTCTGTCTTTCTGCAGGGTCCGCAAGCAGGTTGTGAACATCCCCTCCTTTGTGGTGAGGCTGGACAGCCAGAAGCACATCGACTTCTCTCTCCGCTCACCATACGGTGGTGGTCGCCCTGGCCGTGTGAAGAGAAAGAACGCCAAGAAGGCCCAGGGTGGCGGTGGAGGCGGTGATGATGAAGAGGAGGATTAAACTCGTCCCTTTCAGAGGGGTGGAGACACTAAGCAGTGCTTGCTTGTTTCTCTTCTCGCTCAAATTTTCAATAAAAATGGTTTATTCCAAATTGTATTTGCTTGTCCTTTTCAAGTAACATTTACGTTTTGTTCACTAAGTTACCATTAATGAATTGCCCATTAATTACATCATGAGCTTGAACATTTTCCTGATGTGGTTGTTTACCCCTAAGGTTTCTAAAATGCACCCAAAGGGTTTTGTTGCTAGACTTGAACATCTCATTTTGTGATGAGTTAAATTAAGTGGAATATGGTCCAAGGTCCTACTCAATCTACCTATTTTTTTTTTTTTCATGTGAATTTGATTAGCAAGTAAATGACTAGAGTAATAAAGTGCAGTATGGTGATATTTGTGCTACAAATCAGCTTTTACCTAAAAATAAAACCAGTTTGCAATATAAAGCAACATGACACTTGTATAAATAAACTGGAAGTGACTGACATCTTGCACAAGGTGTATAGATTTATATATTTGATGTAGAAAAAAATAGGGTTTGAAGAAAATACATTTTCCCCAACCTGGGCCTGGCAGGTTGAATAATACATAATCTTCTAATCAGATTTATTGGGTTTCTGATTGCAGATCAAACTGAAAAATATTTGAAATACACATTTAATCACAGTTGAGTTGGATAGAAAAATTATTTGTTCAATTCCAGAAATTAAACCCACCTTCACTGGGGTACATTGGTTATAAGCAGCCACTGAATCTACATTATGCCACTTCAAAGAAGACATTCAAATGATGATATACATAATATTAAATCTTAAATTCATATATTTATGATTGCACTTGCAGCTAGTCACAACTTACCTTAATACAAAGTTTTAGTTAAATTGTCTATTTACTTAATTGTGTTTTGCACTCTTTACTGGATGATAAGCACCTATCTTGAAGTCTTGGAAGTCTTTTTTTGTGCTTAGTCCCGAAATACCGACACATCCTTCGTCTATAGTTCATCCTGGGGACTGGTTTGACCTCTCATTTCAGTGTATCCCACTCCGCTTGTCTGCTCGCTGTGAGTGAGGTAAAATATAAAACTATACACAACTTGTGTGAGAAGCTGTAAGTTACATTGCACTTAACATCACAGGAAAATTATCAAAGATTTCATATATTTGTACTTACCTTTCACCATCCTTTTCCAGTGTTTTAGCAGTAAGAAAAAAAAATGAAAAGATGGTCATACTTTAGCAAGACCACAAAAACGGTGAGAAATATTATGTCACAAGTGTTAAGAGAATATTATTGTGTTACTGGTATTTGCTGACCTTTGGTCGCTGCCCTGCTACACCACCTGCCTTCTTTGGTACTCCCAAGGTATCGAATGAGTGACTTCTCACTCTAATAGCTCTCTTAAGATGGAAAGGGAGACATAAAGTGATTTATTTGATGCTCATTTTAATGTCAAACAGTAACAAGCAGTCACTATCCACTAGTAACAATATCAATGCCTATTGTATATAGCTCTGAGATTATCTACCTTAAAGTTCTCAATGAATCCTCCACCACCCTCTGGACCACTCCTCCCCCCTTCAGTGAGGGGGATGCTAGGCAGTGTCGGCTCTCCCAGCATGCATTGGGAACGGGAAGACAGTTCAGATCGCAGTGCTTCCAAGAGAGATGACCGTGTACGTGACTGAGATCACAAAAGGAGAAAAATAGAAGCACAAGTTAATAAGGCTGTGATATAAGAGAATGGTTAGTTCATGTGTTTTATGTTTGGTTGGTTACCTCTAGTCGACTGAATTTCTCTGCCTTGTAACAAGAGATTTCAGCGTTTATAAGTTTGGTCAAAAGGAACTCTCTTAAAACTGAGCCCTGGAAGTAGAAATTCAGAGCATTGTCAGGGACTAATTAAAAAGTTTAAATAAAATGAGATTAGTTCATTTTATATTTTATAAACATTCACGTATGGCAAAGGAAATGTAGTGGGTAGGCTATATCATGTTTCTTATTTGAGACCAACTGGTAAATAATTGTACTGATGTAAGAGAGTTGAAAGCTTCCTTGCTGAAACCTCTGACTTATTATCATATCAATTATTAAAAGTCATGTGATCTCACCTCAGTAAAAATGGGCGGTGTGGGAAGGGGTGGGCCAAATGGAGGCACATCCTCCCTAGCAGTGATAGATACCTGTCAATCAAACAAGAGAATTTGAAGTACACAGTAAGTGCTGTTTTAACTCTGATGTTTTTGACAATAAAGTGCTAAATGATACATTACATTTTATTTTTATGATGGGTAAATACCACATTGGCAAAGTATCCTAAATTTAAACCCAACTATAACGTATTTTCTTCTGATTTTCATTATCATCACTTCAAAAAATCTCCACCAATAAAAAAGCTAGAACAACTTTAAGTAAATTGTAAATTCTTTTTTATTTTATTTCCTTTTCCTATTTCCCCAATTCTTTTTGGTTATCTAATGTTTGTATTTTTTATTGAAATATAAATCTGCAAATAAAATAATTAAAAAAGAGTGTTGATAAAGCTAAATGTAGCTTCTTTTTTCTTTCTTTCTTTCTTTCTTTCTTTCTTTCTTTCTTTCTTTCTTTCTTTCTTTCTTTTTTTTTTTTTTACCTGAAATGATCCTCCATCTCCACCTTCTCCCTCATTTTCTCTCTTTATTCTCCGCACTGCAATGAAACAATGCAAGAAGTGGGATCTGATCACATCCGAAATAAAGGGAGTGTGACCCTCTTGGTAAACCAGGGCAACAATATCATTTCCAATGTGTCTCTTTCTCTGCAACTGAGGAGGAAAAACAGTAGAGTAGAGTTGTAATTCAACAGAAAATAAGTCAGATTAAGTTTGTTTTTATGAAGGATATTCAAGCACGTATCACTCTGCTTGTCTGTGATTGTTTCATTCTGTGTATTAGTGGTGAGGATTTCAGGGGTTCTTTTAGCAAGTTATATCGATACACCATGTAGGTGCATGGCGAGAGTAGTGACTTTTTTAGTGAATCATTAATTCATGAACGAAACAGTGACTCGATAGATTCGTTCAACCACACTGATTCATTCGGGAACGAATCACCACCCCTACTGTGTGTTGATGATGGGTGGCGCAGATCGGAATTTTTTTGTGGGAAATATTTTCATTTCTGATGCAAAAATACATCAGGAAACTATCAATGTTGCGTCTAAAATGTAAGTTACTCAATATTAACTTCTTGTTTATTGTTGAACTGTTGCTTAAAAGCAAAACATCAGAGTTGGTCTGAATGTTAACATACATTATAACATGCATAAGCTATGTTACAGAAGTTTGGTAAAAGAGGTTAATTGATTATTTTCATAAAATAAAAAAACAAACACACACACACACACATTCATTCAATTTAACCTGTTGTGTATCTCCTTCTGTGAATGGCAGTTTGGTGACAACATGGAACATAATCTCTCGTCCATGGAAGGAAGTGAAAACTGCTTCATTTCCTGTCTGGCCATGAGAGACATCCAGACCTCCCCTGAACCTAAGAGATGGAAAATGTTGATGTTCTTTTGGCAGGTGACAACACATTTCAAAGTAGTGTTTTGTTATTGATATCGATGCATGTCCTGATTTTGCAGAGTTAGACGCGTTCCTGGGTCAACATATTTTATTGATCGAGGTCGAGAAACAATGCTCCTATCCAAAAATGCATCCCTAACCCCATCCCTTCCCCTAAATCTAACCCTAACAATAAGTTATCCCTAACATCCGAGATAAATGATACGTGAATAACACTGATGTAGAAGCACCAAACCCTGAATGTAAGCCTAAACTTGACATAAACTGTAAACATAAATTGAAATGTTGTTCCAGGATCATCAAATATGTTGATCCAGGAGCATGTTGTACTTGGTAAAATCAGGTTGTGAAATATGGAACATTGGTATCAATCAATATCAATAGATGCGAGTCCTAACCCTTACCCAGTAAATCCTTGCAGTTTGACTGTCTGTCCGAGTATTGATAAAAACTCCAAAAACTCCTCACTTTCCTCATTGTTACTGAGAATATCTTCCTCTGTTAACTACATAGAAAACAAAATAATGTTACCGTAAAAAGAAATTACAAATATCTATTTATTTGTCAAACCTAGTCACAACAACTAACAAAGCTGGCATTAGAAAACTGGCGAACATTTCAGGTGAACCGGTGAACAAGGCATCATGTTTTTTGTATCTGCATACCTGTCCTTCTCTCTGGTATAAGACACCGAATTTAAAGTTTTGAGACACCCTGTGTTCATCAAACGCCATTATGGCCTCTGGGGCCTTTCGATGCAGAAAGAAAAGAGATGATGGACGACATTTGCATTGATTGTGTCAGAATTTTTTTTACTTTATGGAATTTATCAGAATTTATTAATTGCAAGTTAGCACTTCCACCAGATCATAGACAGATTTGACAAGAGAAGATGTACCTTTAAGTAACTCACAGCCTCAAAAAATGACACGCTGACACTTGAGCACAGCATCTTAAAGAAAAACAAATCAAAGTTAATTAAAATTCTATTCACTTTCATTCATATGTGAATGAAAGTAAAACCGGTTGTGAGATACCTTTGCCAGCTCCACTGCCGTGGGAAATTGTTGAAAGAGAGAAACTGAGAAAGTGCCATTAATTGAGCACTCCTTCATTCTGATAAAATGAAAAAAAAAAGAAGAAGAAAGACAGGTGGTTATTACTGCACACCATCATAATGAATGACATGTAAGATGGTTACAAAATACAAACCTCAGAATGACTCTCAGGCGATTTTCCTCTTCCTCAAGACAAACAGATAAAACTAGGGGCCCAAGAGAGGGGTCACAGGCAGTGAACGAATGATGATACTGCAGCAAAGATGAAAGAAAGGCATAAAATAATAAAAACATTCAAAATATATTTCGAGTTAATGAAGTTTTCCAAATGAAAAAAAAGAAAAGGAAAAAATGATCACTGACTCTGTGGCGGAAGAATTCCTGATAGGCTTTAGCTTCACTATCTCTCTCCATGATGTCATAGCTCTCCAGACCAAATCCCCCCTGTGAGAGAGTAGGGCTGGTCTCCACATGTCTATCCAGGGGAGGGTCGATCCAATAACCTCCAGATTTAGGGGGCAGGATGAGAGGTAAGCCATCTCCAATCTTTAACAGCCGTGTCTGAGTGATCAATAGTGATTATGGGAACTTTAAACTATATACACTATGGGTCAAATGTTTGGGGTCAGTGAGATTTTTTTTAATGATTTTTAAAGATGCCTACTAAAAAAACAACTTTTAAATGTATTTTATTCCTATGGCGGCAAAGCTGAATTTTCAGCAGCCATTACTCCAGTTTTCAGTGTCATATGATCCTTCAGAGATCATTCTAATATGCTGATTGGCTACTCAAGAAACATTTCTTATTTTAGCAATTTTGAAAACAGTTGTGCTGCTCAATATTTTGTTGGAAACTGTAATACATTTTTTCAGGATTCTTTGATTAATAGAAAGTTCAAATTAAAATTCAAAAATTAAAATGTTATTTTGTAACATTATAAATGTCTTTATTGTCCCCTTTGATCTATTTAATGTGTCCTTGCTGAATAAAAGTTTTTTTTATTTTTTGAAATCTTACTGACACCAAACTTTTGAATGGTATGTTTATGTTTTATAAGTACAAGTATGGAATATGTACATGCATATAAGGGTGTTTCTTCATCTACGGGCACTTTTAGCCTTCTGGACTACCGGTATTAGAAAATAAACTCTTTTAAATCATGCATTTTACTCTCTCACTAAATATTAAACATTTTCTTCTAACAGTGTATATGCATCACTAGAAGTTTCATCTTTTTAAAAGCAAATTTCCACAGTGAAACTTCCACCACAATGTATATACTGTGTTTAATAGTATTCTGTGATGAAAATGACATAAAAAAAGACATTTTAAATGTGACCATTTTTAAAAAAATAATAAACCCTGGTACATAAAAGTGGTAAAGTGGTTAAAATTGAAGAAACACCCCTTATAATTTGCTAAAATTATTCTCTATAGACTGAAACTTTCACATGAACAAATAGTTTTGGGTAGCCAGCACTTTTATATTTTTTTAGGTAAAAGTAAAACCCCTACCCTCAGAGGTGGTGGGAACTCACAACGTTGTTCATCCAATCTGCTACCCTGCAGACAAACACAACCACCGTGAAATCATCACCTTCATTGCAAACATACTGTATTTTTCACTGCGATGTTTACTCTGAATAAGAATGTGGAGAGAAAGATCATGACGTTACCTGTAGCTTTTCAATGATTGCAAACAACTCCGTGACCTGCAGAGAAATGACGAGGGAATGACAGAAACAGTGAATGTTTCAGAGAATGCACCCTGAAAGGTACCATCCCAATATTATCAATATAAAATGTCATTTGTCCAGTTTCTCCTCAATGTTTCCGTGATGCGTTTTTACTATCTCCATAGTTTAATTTTCAACATCTAAAACGGGAGATTTCTTACCTTCTGACTGGACGGTGCAGAAGTGAGTGGCTTAGCCTCACTGGAGGGGGAATCCAAAATATCCAGTATGCTGTGACCCACAGATTCTGCACAGCTGTAACACACAGAGACAAGCGTCATGGAGAAGTCTGCATGCGATAACTGAGTTCAAACACCTGAGAACAGCAACAAGCTCAAACTGTAAGCTGACCTGCTCTCATTTCCAGTGATGAACTTGTCAATCCTGTGCACAGAATAAAGACGTAAAATGTTAAAAATCCTTAATTCAGACAACACTGTGTTCAAATTACAGTAGTGACTAAATGCCATTTGTCTTATTCACTCACCCTCCGTAAGCTCCAAATGTGAAACTTCTTTTTCTGGAGAACAACTTCTCGTTTCTCCCCTCCATGGTGAGTGTTTATCACAGACAGCCACAGAAATGTGCTAACCAGGCATGCAGGCCATCACTCCCGATAGGGAATTAACTGCTTCTCTCTGTCTGTCTCTCTCTCTGTGTGTGTGTGTGTGTGTGTGTATGTATGTGTAACGCTCTCTCTCTCTCTTTTCTCTCTGCCCCCTGCTACTCTCTCATTTAATCTCTCCTTACATCCTTCCTTGTCTCCTGCTGCCTGTTGACTGACAGGAGTAACTCTTGCATGCCCATCTCCTGCCACTGACATCAGAGGTCGGTGAACTACTGCACATATACAGACCAACTAAAAGGCTTTGAATAAATACAATGGTGAATATTTGCTCGCTGAAATCGTCTTAAACTGTTTGTGTAGTGTTTATACAGCCTCTCAAAAAACCTGCTCTGGGAGGAGGGAAAGATACATGAATGGGCAATGAACTACTGCTATAGACCTGTTACCCTTTCAGTAAGCAAGATTCATCAATTATTGACCGAACTCTCTTAGAGAGAGGAGGCAAGGCAGCAGGGGAGAGAGGGAGGGAGCAGGAAAAAGAGGAAGAGAGAGAGGAGGGGGGGGGGGGGGGATGGTTTAAGAGACTTAACCAACGAGAGAATAGAGAAATGAAAAAGTGATGTTGAGAGGGGGCAGACACTCAAATAAGGTTTGTCTGACAGAAATCTTAGTGTATGTTGTTAAATTGTAAAAGCATATCATTTTTTACATGAATCAATCTTAAAGCAATTTATTTACATATTACTTCAAACTTACAGTGGAAATCTCATACAAAAAAGTAATTACAATGCATTTTATATTTTGGAACTGCAGTCGGTTCATGGGTTTATGTCAAATCATACAAATATGACATTAAAAAAAATATTTAAATATAAAAATACTAAAAATATTACATTTCATTTTTGTGCCTGCATATCATGTGATGTTAACCGACATCAGAACATACAGTCACTGACATAGTCCACTTGAAGGAGTGAATGAAAACGAGCGAATTCTGCCAGCTGCTTTTTCGAAGGTGCTTGCTTATTAATAAAAGTTTTTTTTTTTTTTCACTTAAACTGGAAAATCATAACTCAATTTGCTTAGAAACATAAGTTTGGAACCCTGACCCTAAACGTCACCAATAGCAATAATCAGCAAAAATCTTACTACAGAATGGTATTGTCTATTTCTTTATATTCAAAACTATGTTAATCCTGGGTGGTATGTGAATCACTGACCTATGGAGAAATAAAACCATAACTGCTTTTTTTTTTTTTATAGTTCCTTATTCTAATAATATCTATTTTAGCAACGTCATGCTTTTGTAACATGTAATGTTTCTACCCAACACCACACTGTCCTTACAAGCACATTTAATTTTGTAATTGCTTTCATGCTTTTCACAGCACTGAGACATAACTTCTAGAAGTTCTTCACTTATGTGGCTTTCTGGAATACCAGATGTAGAACAGCCAGGAAACAGGCCAGAACCTCTTCTTCACAGAAAACACGCAATTCATTGATTTTCTGCTGTGTTGCTTCATTCATTCTCAGGTAATTCCAGTAGAAATCTCTGGGTTCTCTACCATTCTTGTGGTAGTGTCTAAACACCATGACGGCCCTATCAGAGTTGAAGCCTTTTGTTTGTTTTGCTACCCTGTTTAAGATGTACATGTAGGCCTGAACTTGATAGCAGTACTCATGTGTTTCATTCAGGTCTGCACAACGACCACCATTTTTTGGTTTAGTGAAGACTTTGCTTATCATATCTCCAGTGGTTCCTTTACACTCAATCACCATTTTTTCTCTTTTTCCCCCTTTTACGTCTGCTAAGAAGTCTAGTCTTCCAGTGACGAATCCGAACTCTACTTTGTTACCTTTGGTGTACCTCACTGTCCTGTTTGTTTGCAGCTCATGGTAGAACTTGAGGCATTCACGTTCATCATCTGGGTTCTGGAAATATTTGCCGAACCTTTGAGGAGAGGAGGTCGTCCAGAGAGCCGACTCGTCACAATAGTCTCTGTTCTCAATGTCACGGACATTCACTGTCACACCCTCAGAAATGTTTGCAAGATTGTCTCCAACTTCTAACTGTCTCCAGCTCCTTGTCTGTGTTGTAGCGTATATAGCGGGTGTGGAGATGCCCATTGTCTTGTATTTGTCTCTGAACCTGAATCCACAGCTTGTGTTTGATAGATTCTTTCTCCACTGTGCTCTTAGATTTGCCTCGGAAACTTCTCTTTTTTCAAAGAAAATCATCAGTGTGATTTCAAGAACTTTTCCATTGCCTTTTAGTGACAGTGAGTTCTTAACTTCCCGGCAGCCAAGACGTGGAATGCTGTTAAACTGAAGCTTGAAGTTTTCCAGCTCTTTTACAATATCCTGGGCTTTCTGAATGATGCCTGCATTCTGTGATAGACTGATGACTTTAGGATTTAAAACACCTTTGGGCAGGTTAATCCGGAGTGACTTTAGAAGTACTAGGTAGTCACTTACAGACATTCCTCTGGGGCTGGGGCTAGAGCTGGTCACCAATCTGGAATCCAAAATCCCACCAATCCCAAATTCTGGTTCCGAACTGTTCCCAACTCCGGCATCAGCCCCACTGGAAAAATGGGAACTGAAATCCAGCTGTGGTCCTTCAGTGGGACATTTTACACTAACATGTTCTTTTAGTAAGTTTTCATTCCTCCATTGTCCCTTTGCTTCTTTGTTCGTCTGTTCTTTAGAAGTTGTCTTTCCACTCCCAGATACCCACACTCTTGAATGCTTCATTTGACTTTGTCCCTTTGTAGCATGTCCTAATGCCTGATTTTGTGTTCGTCTTTCATTCTTTCCACCTGTATTTTCAGTCAAGCCGACCTCAATCCTTATTTTCAGTTCTAGCTCGTCAACATTACTCCATCCCTTCTGCCTATCCAACCAATTTTCCCTTTTCCATCTCCCATCTTTCCCTGCACCAGCCTCTGCTTCCGTACACCACACGCTGGATCTTGTAGGCTTCATGTTTTTTATCTTTAAATTTCTCTGGAAAACATGAGCATTGCGTTGATTGCACTTAAAAAATTAAGGCAGCAACTTTTTTACAGTGAAAAGCTGATAGAACACATTCTTATTCTTATAGAAAAATATTTCTACAAAATAAACTATATTTACACAACCAAAAATCTCGGTGATGCTGTGCTTTTGTGGGGATTTTTTTGTAAGGGATATTGTCTGTTGATATCACTGTTAATAATAACAATAACAACTATATCATAACAATAAATAGCATTTATGACAGTGTTTATAATTTGTTTTCTTTTTATATTAAACATTAAATATTACATATACGTATATAATGTAATGTGTGTTTCCATCACAGGTTTGGTCTTAAATTTCATACAAGGTGGTATTAAAAAGGTCTTAAAAAGTCTTAATTTTAACTTGTTTATATATGTAGACACCCTGTTAAAATGGAATATAAATGTTTATTTAAAAACATGATTTAATCTTGTTAGGGTAAACCAACATGGCATCTGGAAATTTGCATGTGCCACATCCTGTCATGTGATATGGTTTGTTAGTCTTAAAGTTTAAACATATTTTAAAATGTTAACACTTCACTTTTGTTCAGTAAATCATGTTAAAATATGTTAATCATTTGTGTTTTTGTAATTACTGGTATATCTGAAGCATTTGTTTAGGTAGACTACATCTATTTTCTTACACAGTAAGTCTGACAGTACTCATATTGCTTATGCATAACATACATACTAAGTGTCTTCTCTAAAACAGTGGAGAAAATATATACTTACTGAGGTTTTTATCTGGTTCGATCAGTCAAATCATGTCAAGACTTCACGCGCTGCCGCGCATAGGCTAATGCTTTTTCAGGCACACTTTCATTTTCTGTTCTTGTGTGTGTTTTGATTGTATTCTTCTTTTTGTAAATCATTAAGTATCAGGGTGAGTCATATAAAAATGGCTTGCATAAATCTCTTTAAAGATGGAATTTCTGTAATAAAAGTTAGAATAATTAGAAATAAATTAGAATCATTAAAAAAATATTTTAAAATATGATAACATTTGAAATGCATTGCTTGGCCAAATCAAAGTCAATAAAGCATAACTGACATAAATGTGACTTAAAAAAACATATAGTTAGCATAATTATTAGAACTTATATATATTTTATGGCAATATTCAATTAATTATATTTATAAAAAAGTAATTTACTTTAAAAACACTTTAAATTGTTGTGTAAGGCTATAGCATATACACACATGTAGAAAAGGAAAAATCACCATTTGATATATATATATATATATATATATATATATATATATATATATATATATATATATATATATATATATATATATATATATATATATATAGTACACACATGACATACTTGTTATTTCCTTGTTATTTGGTGGATCAAAATGTTTGATTTTAAATTCAAGAACTTGGCACTGGTAGTTTCCACTCATGTATTATTATTTTTTTAAATATATATTATATATCTAACATGTATTAGCCTATGTGTATTGCATGGATGTACAGCAGCCCTATTTATCCATTAAAGATAGATAGATAGATAGATAGATAGATAGATAGATAGATAGATATATAGATAGATAGATAGATAGATAGATAGATAGATGGATGGATGGATGGATGGATGGATGGATGGATGGATGGATGGATGGATAGAAAGACAGACAGACAGACAGACGAGACTTTTATTATGTAATTAAAAAACAACGCTTCAGACATCTATCTTCTACGTCATTTTTGGCGCCGGAAAAAGAATAGTAAACAGTACGGGGGGCGGGGAGGCGTTTCATCGCTTTTTTTTAGCCTCATCACAATCACCGTTGTTTGAAGAATTCCAAGAATACTTAAAAAAAGCAAAAAAAATAAACACATAGCGGAACTATATTACTTCGATTACAGGCACGGTGGACTCAACGTTTCCAGGTGGTTGTTTCCATTACGAGAGGGGGAAGCAAAAACACTGCCGATCGCAGAGAGGTAAATTATGTCTGTTTGGCACTTTAGGAGTCGCCAGTCCGCCAACATTTTTGTAGCTGCAGTTGAGATACTGGGAGTGGACATGGTGTTTATTTTCACCCTATGCATTGCTTCTGCTCATACACATATTCAAATAAATGATTGTGCATGGTGTTATTTTGTCTAGTAAGCTTTGCAACTTGCTGATACGTAAATATTACACAGAACCTCGACCACCCGCAGATGACAGATAACTAAAACAGCTTCTTATTCGTTATTATTGTTATGTTTATTAAAACTACTTGATATCGGTGCATTATTTTAAAGATATTCTACTCAAGATTTTAAAAGACTTAGAGGCTCTTACAAGTTAACAAGTGTGTCTGTGCGAAAGTGTTCAAACGACTTTATCTGTTTTCATTAACATTTTATGAAATGGATTAAGCATAAACCCCCTTTCTAAATAGTTTGTTTGTGCATATTTTTCTCTGGTATTCTATTACAAAGTTTGATTGACTGGTCGTCCATCCAGTGAGCATGGAGGCAGGAGAAGACCAGACCAACTCCAGCTCAGCCAATAGCAGTGCAGCATCAGGGGGAAACTCCCGCCCCCCTCAGATAGCTCAAATGTCTCTCTATGAAAGGCAAGCTGTGCAGGTGGGTCACAAAGCCACCGCGAACTAGGCTTACTGCCAAATTAAAGTGTAGTTTAAATCACTTTTTCACCTCAGTGCCTCGGTTTGACTTTTGGGAAATGTAGTTGTCTGTACTCTTAAATATGTTTCCAGGCTCTGCAGGCATTACAGAGGCAGCCCAATGCAGCTCAGTACTTCCAGCAGCTGATGCTGCAGCAGCAGATCAACAGCGCTCAACTCCACAACCTGGCTGCTGTGCAACAGGTCTGGCTAATTCAGTCAATCATGTCATGGAAAATCCACAAAAAATGATTGTAGTTCAGCAGGATTTTTTTTGTTATTAGAGATATTTGCCCTAATGGATGATGAAAAACAACCAATTATGCAAAGTATCTTAAAAAAAATTCCACCAGCTTGTAATATAAGTCAGTATTTTATTTATTTGAAAGAAATTAATATTTTTTACAGCAAGGTTGCATTAATTTGATCAAAAGTAATAGTAAAGCAATTTACCATTTTACAAAAGATTTCTATTCCAAAAAAGTGCTGTAACCTTCTATTCATCAAAGTATACTGGGTATACGGTGATGATGATTAATAATAATAAAAAATATTTTTTGAGCACCACATCAGATTAGAATGATCTCTGAAGGATCATGTGACACTGAAGACGCTGAAAATTCAGCTTTGCCACCACAGGAATAAATCACATTTCAAAATGTATTAAAATAAATTGTAATAATATTTAACAATATTACGTTTTTTACTGTGTTCTTGAATTGAATAAATTCAAGCTTGGTGACTTATTTCAAAAGCATAAAAAAATCTTACCAACCCCTAACTTTTAAATGGTAGTATAGATAATCTTGTTTATATATAAGCATTGTTTTGCATCATGTAACATTGTAGTTGTATGATTTACCTTAATTAAAAAAATAAAAATTATTACTAGAATCATTTTAATATTTATTTTTATTGATGTTATTTTATTTATAATTACCATTATTATTATTTATTATTATTATTAACATTCAATTAAAAAAATATTCTTTCGTTTAGGTTCTTAAATGTGATGAAATGTCGCTAATTATTTTTGGAGATCTAATAATGCACCACCCTTTAAAGATGTGATACTGCTTGTAGTGTCGTTTTGCAAATGTTGTTTAGAGGTTTCCTTTTTATATCTTCAGGCAACTCTTGCAGCCAGTCGTCAGTCCAGCTCTCCCAGTAACAGCGTCTCTCAAGCTACAAGCACAGCACAATGCACAGTGAGTCTCTGGTTTTAAATCTATTAAATAAGTGTTGCAAAATTAAATCAAGTCAAGTCACCTTTATTTTTATAGCGCTTTATACAATACAGATAGTTTCAAAGCAGCTTTACAGTGATCAACAGGAAAATGATTCAGTGATGCAAACGGAGTTCAATTAATCTGTAAAGCAGCTTTAAAAAGAAAATAAGTGTCATTGCTCAGCTGAAGTCAGTTTAGTGATGATTTATTTCCGTTATAAAGATCATTAATTATTAAATGACTTCAATTCAGCTATAGAGCAGCTCTGCAGGAAACAGTGATGTCATTATTCAGCTCATTTCAGTTCTCATGCGATAGTGTCAGTACAGTCAGATCAATAATATTGTTGCATATTAAGTGTCCAAGGAACCAAAACTCCATGTCATCAGGTGACAAAATGGAGAGAAAAAAACCTTGGGAGAAACCAAGCTCAGCCAGGGTCCAGCTCTCTGTCCAACAAATGGATATCATATTCTCTGAATATCTCATATTATCCTCTGTCCAACGAATGGAAATATCATAAATATGTATCTATGAGTATCATACCCAAGTATAATAACTATGCTCAGTTTCTGATTCTCTGTTTGTGCGCTTAATGCTTTTGATGATAATTTTGGAATGTTTTATTAAATAAGTAAAAGCTGATCTGTGGTGTGCTTTTTTTAGGTGAACTTAAGTACCACTTCTGGAGGAGGGACCATGTCAAACCCCCGTCCGATAGGACCTGCCACCTTGGCCACATCAACAGCCCTTAGCCAGTCAGTTTTGTTAGGTGGAAACTCTGGTGGACAGGGTCAGATGTACCTGAGAGTAAGTGCCTTGTCATAGTATTTAAATCCAGACATAGACCTAACATGTGTATTTACAACTTGTCATAACAACAGTATGAAACTGTTCACCTGGTGAACGTTAATATAATATTTGTCCAAGCTCGCTCTTTTCCTAAGGGTGTGATTTAACTGGTCTTTCCACCACACAGGTAAACCGCTCTCTCAAGACACCTCTCGCCCCTCAGCTCATTTTCATGCCTGGTGGTACAGCGACAGCTGCTGTGGCAACGGTTGCCCAACAGCAAACCCAGCAGCAGCAACAGGAAACGACTCCTACATCCTCAAGTAACCAGTCAGACAATGATCAGGTGTGACATTTGGCCTTCTGAGAGATTTTTGTATCAACTCTTACACTGTGGTATAAATCTTATTTCTAAACACCTTCACCATGCAACAATACATTCTTTAGGTCGCTTGGTTTTGTGTCTTTCTTTTTCAACAGAGAAATCTCATTCCACATTAAAAATTTAGTGGTTTTTCATATTTTCATTTGTTATCAATTTATAACGCTATACTTTGTGTTATATTACCTTGGCAATAAATGACAAAAAAATTATTAAAACTGATGAGAAGGTGTTTCTAATACAACAACTGAGGGAATAATGGCACATTTGACATCTTTCTCTCTTCTCACTGCTGTAATCAATCTCTCTATGTTTTGTCCCTCTTTGGAAATCAGAGATTTTTTTTCTTTTTTTACTGGAGCAAATGGAAATACAAAAATGGTATTTGCTCCCGTTTACCGCTATAGAAGTTTACCCAATTATGGCGACATCCGCTTCTCAGAACCCTGGAAATGTGAAAAGCGTCCATTAAACATCAAATATATTCTTCCTGTCTGTAATTCTGTTTTACAAAATTTTACTGTCAGTTTTAAAAAAAACAAATCCCATATCATGCCCGGTTAGACCTTAGTGTTGAGATCGTTGTTCATTGTGATGTTGGTTCCTTTCACACTTGCCTCTTGCATTATTTCTTTTGTCTCTCCCATTTTCAGGTACAGAACTTGGCAATGCGTTGCGTGTCCACTCCAAGGGTGGCTACTGTGAAGACTGAGTTTGCAGACAGGAAGGAGACGAGTGGTGAGGAATAAAATGAAGATATTATAGGCCTCAACAGGTTATTTCTGCTTGCCCAGTTGAGCCAGTAGTTCAGATTTCCGCTTGCCCTGCCCCAACACGAAACATATAAATGTATTCTAATTTCAAATGTTTAATCTTTACATGCATTATTTATTATTCACATATATCTATGATATTATATACCTATATCGATCCATGGCATTTTTTATTTATTCCATGACAGAAAAACAAATTCATTCAAAAAAAGATTAAAATGGTAAACAGTTATTTAAAATTGTCATAATACTTCAGTTTTATTGTTATTTTGATTACATAAATTCAGTCTTGGTGAGCATAACATTTCAGATTGGCTTGTAATTTTCAACCTATTCAATGATACTATCAAGGCTATTACAATACTTTACCTTTTCAATAATTTACCTTATCTGACAGAATATTGCATAATATTTAAATAATGACAATTATTGACTCTTCATTTTCAAATGTTGCTTATTGTTATACATTTCCTTTCAAATTCCTAGATGTATGCGTCTGCTGCAGTCATTTCCAAATGCACTGACTATGAAATTAACTGTAGTTTCTCTCTCTTTCTATGACTTTAAGGTTCATACCCACTTAACCAGCAGCCTCAGCAGCAGTTTGGTCAGTCAGCTCAGCAGATCCAAGCGCAGACTCAACCGCTCGCCAACACCAAACTGCAAAACTACTCCAACAGTGCCAATCCCAATATGTCTGGCCTCACTGTGAAGGGCTCCAACCAATCCGCTGTCACCCCACAGCAAGCAGGAGGTTCCTCCAACCCTCCGTCCTCCTCGCCTTCCCCCTCGCTCCCTCTCTCCCAGCTCCTCCTTTCTCAATCTGGCTTGTGCCAAGCTCGAGGAGTACCAGCTGCTGCGGCCACCGTAACCCACATCCTGGTGCCCACATCCAATGTTCCCACATCTTCTCAAGGTTATCCGATGGGCACGGTGGCAACCAAATCCAACATGACTGCCCAGACGTTAGTGGTGCAGCCACTCCAGCAGACGGGGGTGAATCTGAGCTCGGAAAAACTGGGTCATGGAACAGGGCATGTGCCCATTCAGCCCAAAACGGCTCAGGGGCATCGGCTGCCAGTGCAGATGCCCCCTCGTCACCCACCACCCATTCTCCCAGCACCACCCAACAATAGCCAGGCCACTGGAGGCCATCACCCTCCCCACGTCCCAGTTCAGCTGGTTGGCGCAAGGCAGAGCACGCTAGGAAACTCCCAGGCATTAGCAGTGGCCCAGGCTCGGACCTGTTGCGCCCAGCAGGACGCCACAGCTGTCGTGCCCGTCAATAACTCCGGTTGCAATGTTGTTACTATGATGACTCCCGTGGAAACAGGCGGAGCCGGCATGTGCCTTAAAACAGCCCAAAGTGCCCTCCCAATGTCTCAGATGCAGACCAATCAGTGCGCAGCGTTGAGTCATGGCAATTCTGCATCTGTCTCACACTCGATTGATGGACAGAATAACTCTGGAGACTCTGTGTTCGTTCAGTCTGGACCAGTCCAGGTTAGTAGATAATAGGTGAACTGTATTTCCTCATGGTTTGTTTATGTGACACTAGTGTGATCTTCCTTCTCTCATAGACAAAGCCTGTGATTGGTCCATTAAAAAGAAAATCAGAATCCGATTTACCCAATGAGATGTCAACCGAGACCATCAATGCAAGTCTGTTAATGCAAGACTCCGCCCCTCCTCTTTCACCCGCTCCCTCACTAGATACAGGTGAGCCATAGGCAAGGGATGGTATGCCTGTGACAGTGTTTCGTACAAAAAATGCCCAAAATTATACACTACCATTAAAAAAGTTTGAGGTCAGTATGTTTTTTTTTTTTTTTTTTTTTTTTAAAGAATACTTTTATTCAGAAAAACAAACAAATTAAATTGATCATAAGTAAATGTAAAGGCTTTTTTTTTTTTTCAAAATAATTTCTTCTTCAAATAAATGCTGTTCTTTTGAATTTTCTATTCATCAACAAATTCTGAAAAAAATGTATCACGGTTTCCAGAAAAATATTAAGCAGCACAACTGTTGTTGGTCATTTTAATGGCAAAAGGGTTAATTCATACTTTTATAAAATGTATTTTTTTAAATAACATAAACTATTTAAAAAAACCCCCGCAAATTTGCATCTTTACCTACATGTAATCAAACGTACAACAGGCCTGTCATGATTACAGATGCACATAATATCGGTTCCATATTGGTTATAATCCATTTTTTATTCATCTTAATGGTCGATACTGGATATTGAATTGCTCATACTCAATTCCCCCCTATTTTTACCTTTGCCATCATTTAAGAACACTCACTTAAAGTTAATCTTTAAAAATACTAATAGCTTATATATAAATATATATTACTATTTATTATCCTTATGAATAGCAGTATTTATTATTCCCATTCCCTTCCCATTTCTGAACAATCTGTTTCTCCCTGTCTATTTTCTGATTTAGCCCCAGAGATGGCATTCTCTTCTCCTCCTACTCTCTCTCTTTCTCTCCCTCTTCCTCGTGTTGGAGGACAGGGCGATCGAGCACCTGTCCCACAGGCTGTGGTCAAACCTCAGGTTCTCACTCACCTCATTGAGGGCTTTGTTATCCAGGAGGGAGCCGAACCTTTCCCTGTAAGTCTTTCTGCTTAATACGAATCTAGTGATTCATGGTAAGGCAAAATGTATTTTCAGACCACTGTAGAAAGATAATCAAGCATTAAAACATTCATTAATTAATTAGCCAATGGTCTTAAAGGTATAGAACACGCATGTAATTTTCCTGCTGATTGACAGGTGACTGGGCCAGTGAAAGAACTTCCTGTGGCTGTTCCACCCATCCTACACCGAGAGAACATCCGTTCTGATAGTGAGTGATCGTGTGTTTCAAACAAAGCTTTGTGGAAAAACTGTTTAAGTTGTTTAGACATATTATTTTTATTCTCTCTCTATCTCTTACACATTGTGTCTATATATATTGTTTACAGAGTTAAAGTGTGAATACTGTCAAAGGTTTGCACCAGCCAACCAGTTCAGGCGATCCAAGCGCTTCTGTTCCAAAACCTGTGCCAAGAGGTAAGACCAAAATCATCCCATATCATTGATAGATTCTTAAAAAGATTTTTAATAAAAAAAAATATATATAGAAAAAATGTAACTAACTATGAATAAACCTGATTGAGTGTGTGTTGTTTTATCGCTGACTTCTGAACCTTTTGATTCAGGTACAATGTCAGCTGCAGTAACCACTACCGTGTTAGCAGGGGTCTTGAGGGTGCTGAACGGCCACCAGGGAGCCCTGTGGTGCAGGATGTTATTGCTAGGCGCAGGGGTCCTCGCAGGAGCAGCTCTGAGATTGCCTGTGCTAAAATATCAGGCAGGCATCTCCCAGTAAAGGTGAGATGATGAACATTGCACTTTCGGGTCTGTACAATGTTTTGTTTTTTTAAGAATTTAATATTATTATTCAGCAAGGATGCATTGAATTGACCAATAGTTACAGTAAAGACATTTAAAATGTTTAAAAAATATATATTTTGAATAAATGCTGTTCCTTTGAACTTTCTGTTCTTTGTAGCATATTAGAATGATTTCTGAAAGATAATGATGCTGAAAATTCAGTTTTGCCATCATGGGAATAAACTTTTCAATTTTAAATGTAATATATTAAAATAGAGAAGACATTTTTTAATAATATTTCAAAATATTTTTATTTTTTTTACTGCATTTTTAATCAAGTAAATGCGTAAGAATTGAGCATAAGAGACTTGTTTCAAAAATTAGAAAAATGTAAATCCTACTGATCCCAGAGTTAACCTAAAGGGAACTGAAATTAAACATGTATAGTTTTACAGCTTCTAGGTTTTAAATAATTAAGTTTCTTTTTTGAAATTTCAAAACAAAGTAAATAAATATGACTTTTTCTATTTCGCAGTGTCGTTCAGAATCTAGTCGTTCTGAGGATATCTCCAGCTGTGAGGAAGAAGAAGACTTCTTCTCACTCTCTCCCAGCTCGTCCTTCTCGTGCCCGAGACCAACCCACTGTGGCCCTCAGTTGGATGACACGGCACCAAGTGGCCTCCCAGTGGACGAGAACCACTTCTTATCTGGCAACCCTGCTCGCTGGAGTGTGGAAGAAGTGTGTCAGTTCATTTCTTCTCTTCAAGGTCAGTATTCTGATGCCAAACGTGAGGTGTGCTTTGTGTTCTCCTGTATATTTACGATATTATGTAATGGACTCCTCCATTGTGACATCTCTTGTCAGGTTGTGAGGACTTGGCATCCCAGTTCCTGTCACAGGAGATTGATGGACAGGCGCTGTTGCTTCTCAAAGAAGAGCATCTCATGTCCACTATGAACATCAAACTCGGTCCTGCTCTTAAAATCTGCGCGTCTATCAACAGCCTGAGGGATTGAGCGAGGGTTGGAGAGGATTGAGTTGCAGGATTAGAGCTTTATACTTTCGTCACCAGCCTGAGAAACTGAAACTGAAAGGGATGAAAAGACTTTAGATTTGACCTAAAGTTTAATCAAAACAACAGGGAAGAACGGGAGAGAATGTCATCTGAAGGGTTAAATAATAAATGATGCCTTATTAAAGGGATCATTCACCCAAAAATGTAAATTTTGTTATCGTATACTCACCCTCATGCTGTTCCAAACTTGTACGATTTTTTTTGTCTTCTTTTAAACAAACAAAGATATTTTAAAGAATGGTATTTTAATGGTATTCATAGTATTTGCCTACTATGGAAGTCAATGGCTACCATCAACTCCTTGATTACCAAAATTCTTTAAAATATTTTGTGTTCAACAGAAGAAAGAAACTCATACAGGTTTGGAACAACTTGAGGGTGAGTAAATGATGACAGAATTTTCCTTTTGGGGTGAACTATCCCTTTAAAAGCAAACAATGTACCTTAGTATTTTTGTTTAGATGTGAAAGCCTGCGTTACTAATGGTATTGTTTTCAACGATGGCTAGATTGTACCTGACTAATTCTCACTTTAAGTTGTCCTAATTTTTCAAACACTTCGAGAAAGAATATTTGAAGTTATCCTAAAGGAAAAATAGCACAAATATGATCATGTATAATCTTTAAATGACTAGATCGATTTGTTTGGAGATGATAAACAAAATACGTCTCAGCCTGTATTTTGAATGTGCTACATATATAATATTAGGGACTTGAATGGGCATGTGAGTCTTGCGTCTGTTTTTTGTTTTTGTTTTTTTGCTGTCACTGTAAATGTGTTGTCTTAAAGTCAGTATGTTTGTGTTATTTTGTGATTGTCATTGGTTATTTTATACATTTGTAATCAAAGTATGACTGATGATGACATTAGAGACAGTAATCAATGTTATTCCTGTAGTGTTTTTGACTATCAGAGTCAAAGACGTGAATAAGTTGCCTTTCTAAAAATAACAGTATGTTGCCTCTGACAGCTGCATCTTTTTCTGGGCTTTTTTTTTTCTTTTATATAGTCACCCGAGCATCATTTCACTATTTTTTTTTTTGGAAAATCTGTTATTTTCGGTTGATCAGCACTTGACTAGGGGACTGTCGGTTGTCTTCGTGTGCTATTTTGGAAGTTAATACAATTAGATTCTCGTACACTAAATAACTTGTCTATATGTGGCTCCTGCAGTCACTATGGCAACATAAATAGTAATTTCGGCCATTAGTGATACCGCAGTTTTCTGTCCATTCCTGTATCACTGCTATTAATGGCTCAGAGACAGTGAGAGATGGAAAATCTGGAGCTATGTTCTTACAAAGTATTACTGAATGGAAGTAGGTTTTATTTCTTTTTTAAATAACAGACTGAAGGAGTGCTTGGATAACTTATCCTAGTTTTTTTCCAAATTGTTTCTTTTCTTTTTTTTTCTACAGTAGATGATTGTAGGAAATTTTTCATTTGTATTAAAAATAGCATCATTATTTTTGGGTACAGTTTACCAGCTTCATAGACAAGTATTAGTAGCTTTACCTGAGAGCCTTGCAGCACATGAGTGCAAGTGTGTGTGTGTGTGTGAGAGAGAGAGAGAGAGAGAGAGAGAGCCTGAGAAAGCTGTGTGCTGGTGGGTTAAACATGGCTGAGTTTCTTTGTATGCATAAATATGAATAAAGAAGGTGCTGTGACATTCACATCTCAAGTCTTTATTTCCTGTTTGGCTATGCTTCCCCCTGTCCCAAATGTATTGACAGCTTTGTTCATGTATAATACACATTTCTGTTTTTTTTTTAAGTATCTGTTGATTTTTTTTTTTAAATCAATATTGTGTAAAAAACAATACTTGGTTTAAATTTCGTAATTTGCTATAATTAAAGAAATATCTATAAATGTGTGTATAATGTCAGTTTGTGTATATAATAGTGATTTTTCAATTACTTATTTCTGCAGGTACATCATTATGCCAGTAGATGGAAACGAGTGACCAGTGAGTCAAATTGATCATTCACTCAACTGAATTCATTCAAATAACGGATTCATTCAATTCAGCAAGAACAGCCACGCGCGTCGATTCCGCCTTGGCTTCGAGTATTTTCGTTGGCAGTATCTAAAAAGTAAGTTACTCAATATTTAACTTTTATTTATTTAACTGTTCTATTAAAGCAATATCACACTCCCAATGTTGTTTGAATATAAGTATGACTGTTATTCGGAACAATCTTGCTTGTGTGATAGTGCTTTTAAAAAATAGAGTCAAATAGTCAGTCATTTTCCAGTAACTTCCAGATTATTTATTTATTATGATACTCAGTAAATGTGCAAATTGACCTGCCACGTGTCTTTAAACAAGGCTGCATCATTAAACTGGCTCTGGACTGTCCTGGATCTCAGTTTTGCTTGATCAGACCATAGACTGTAAAAAGGATCAGACCAATCCAATAAGTTCGAAGCTTCTCGGTTCATTACTTCAAATTCGAGCTTTCCACAGTATCAGCAGGTTCAAATATCTTACTGTACAAGAAAATAGTAATTTGGTGACAAATATTATATTAATATTAAATATGGTGAAAATGTGGCAACATTAAAGAAGATTATATTTAAAAGCATTCGTTAAAATTAACATTTCATACTTTTACTTTCTTTAACTTCAGTATAGACAGTCAATTCACTCTTTAGGAATCACGGAGATGCATAGTGTTGTACACCACAAACAAAATAGAGTTTTCATATATATGTATTTGTATGTGGAGCCTTCTGGAGTTCAGAAAACTGTGTAGTTGTTGGATTCTCCATATCCCGCCTCTTTCAGATACTGTTCAAGATTGATTGGCTCAGGCACACGGAGAATACTGATGTCGTTGGCACTCTTCTCGCCAGATTGGAGTTTATGCCTGACCTCAGCCAATGAGGGGCGATCCTGCTCCTTCCACTGACAGCAGGCTTTGATAATTGAGTAACTGGAGAAAAACAGTAGCAATTTTATATTTTGAATGTACAAAACAAGCACTGTATGAACAGTAAATTAGAATACAATTAAAAAAGTATACAATAATTTTATAAAACAAATTTTTCTAAAGTTGCATTTACAGTGAGTTGGAGCAGTTGTTTGGTTTCTTCAGTGTTTTGGCTCTCTGATGATGCTGTAGAAGTTCCTTGGCAGGGATTTCAGCAAAAGGGACCTCACCTGAAAGTATGGAAAGAGTGTAAAAAATAGGATAAACAAAAATGTGAGAAAGAACTTAAAGGGAGATTTGCTAATCATTCTATCAGTATACAGTTAACTTAAAGGGATAGTTCACCCAAAATGATAATTCTGGCAATAATTACTTACCATTGTGTCGTTCCAAATCCGGAAGACTTTCGTTCATCTTCAGAACACAAATGAAGAGATTTTTTTATGAAATCAGAGCTTTCTGTCCCTCCATTGACAGCTACGCAACTACCACTTTGACGCTTCGAAAAGTTCATAGAGATCGGAAAACTAATCCATATGAATTGAGTGGTGAGACATTATCGCTTTATGTGATGAACAGATTGAATTTAGTCTTTTATTCACATAAACATTTATCAACTCACTCATCAAGCATGTTCACTTGATGTGCGAGAACCAATGAGGTTAAATATCTGTTTGTTACGCAACACGTTTGAGTTTCCGAAACACTGCTTGAGGTTCTTGTGCATCAAACAAGTTTGGTTGTTTAGCTTCTGTTTATATTCACTGATTGCTTTATGAACTTGAAGGGTCAAAGTCGTAGTTGCGTAGCTGCCAATGGAGGTACAGAAAACTCTCAGATTTCATTAAAAATATCTTCATTTGTGTTTCGAAGATGAACGAAAGTCTTACAGGTTTGAAACAACATGAGGGTGAGTAATTAATGAAAGAATAAACATTTTTGGGTGAACTAACTCTTTAAATCATCTAAAAAGAACCAGACTGTAGACTCACCAAGAGTCACCATTTCATACAGCAGCAGCCCAAATGACCAACTGCGAAAAAGAAAAGAAAAACAGATAAGAAATACAGATATTTTAGTTGAAAACTTGAATCCTCATGACATGTATTGTGCTTTTTACTTACACATCACTTTTTGGAGTGGCAGGTCTCTTGGCCAATAGCTCAGGAGCCTGCCACTTTTTTCTTCCAGGATCTTCACTGTGATTAGCACTTTCTAATGTCCTTGCATATAAATCCTCCAAACCCCAGAGTTTTGCGGTACAAATCCTGCTGACCAGTACGCTACGAGCCTTTATGTTGCAGTGGAGAAGATCTTTGCTATGGAGAAAGTCCTACAGAGAAAGAAGAAAAAAAAGGTGAGAAGGTGTGTTGATGTCCAACCTTGAAACTGAGCAAACATTTATTGGCCAAGATTTTTGATTTGCTAGGGATTATATTGTTTATTCAAATGCCAAAATGCTTGAATCTTTCCCTGAGATAGTGGTGATAACAACTTTGTACTCACCAGTGCAGAGGTCACATGTGAGGCCATGGTGAAGATCTTTCTCTCTGTCATCTGATTCATGCCGTGACTGTCTGGTCCAACATTATCCTATTTGAGACAGTGTTATTATCATTAACTAAACCTAAAACCATAAAATGATTACTGAAAATAAAATCTAAGAAACTTAAAAACTATAGTAGTATATCAATGATATTGAAATAACTATGGTTTGAGAAGATAGAAAATTACTCCCCTTTTCTTTCTTTTTGTACAATTATTTGTAATCAATTGAGTAGTCACTGATTAAAGTACCAGCAGACCTGTTGAACACCATAAACAGTGGTTCTCAACTTGTTTGGCTTCAAATCCCTCATATTTTATATTGCCATCAAGCATAAACAACAGCCAATACATGGAGTAAACAAGGTACCAAATGAATTTGCACCAAAAAAAGACATTAGGTTTATTTAGATTTTTGAGGTCAGCATTTTAAAATGTAAAAATCAATTATTTTTAAAAGTATTTTCAAAACAAAAGTCAATGAGCCAATTTATGGCACGCCACACATGACATGCAAAAAAAAAGAAAGATATTGGGGCCATAATTGTCCCCATGACTTATCAATTTGTTAAAAATGTATTGATTCGGTTTAACTAAAATAAGGGATCTAATTATTCGATTATTTTAGTGTTTTAATTGCTATTTTTTATTCGGATTTACCTTTTTTTTCTTTTGTGTCATCTGCAGGGTTTCACATCAATTTACTTGATATTTTTTAATGTTCTATATGATTTTTTTGCACGGTCACCCCGTTGTCAGTGACCTACCAGACCTGTGGCCTAAAGCTGTTACACACCAGTTGAGAACCACTGCTATAAATCATCCTGGTCCAACCTCTCACCTGTCTACACCTCCACAGGAATCCAAGCAGATCTCTGTTCTCCATCTCTTCAATAACAGTAATGAGAGGAGCCCGCAGGGATATTACTCCCAGAAGCTCCGGTAAGAAGGGATGAGGCCCTAACTGGGAAAGGAAGGCCGCAAAGCCCAAGAATGACTGACTTTCCTGGTTATTGGCTGAATCTGAATATGAGAACGAGAAAAAGAGAGAGTGAAACTGGAATTCAAGATCTCAGTCAGACTTTATGATCATGCCATAATAAACCACTCTGGCACCTTTAAGTACACGCAGCACCACATTTCTGTTTTCCATGCGAGCCCTATAGATTGAGACGGAGCTGTCTGACTTCAGAGAGTATGATGCTGGGAGAGGAGACACCCCTTTGAAGTTCTCTGGCAGTCGCTGACGTGGAAGTTCCCTGGGCTTTGAGAAGGCTGAAGCTCCGGCCCCAAAAGAGCCTCCACCATCGATAAGGTCCACATGTGCATTTAAGGAGGCAGGGTCATGCCTATAGGAGTCTCGAACTTGTGATGTAGGGTTGAACGTCATGTAAGATGTAGTGCCCAGTGCTATAGGCTCCCCTTCCAGAGCATTCAGACCAATAGGAGCTACACAAAAGGAGATAGAAAGAGGGTGAGAGAGATTGTTTAGGTGGGGTGTGTGTGACGAATCAAAAGTATGAAAAAAGCAGACTAGGATTCTAAGATTTGACTAGAAGTCAAATGTCATGTATGTTTACTTAAATTAAAGCATTGAGAATCAAAACCATGCCACTTTGCAAACAATTCCACTGTGTAGAAAAGAGGTGTGCTGAAATGCAGCATCAAATATTTTCCTACGCCCTTGCTACGACACGTAAGCACATTAGTTTGCATGCAGCAGTTACATTTAATCCCTGTATTATGTACAGACATTATATTTTGTTATTAAGAAATGTTTTTTGTGATCTACTTTTTATTAAATTGTTATATGTCATGCAACATGTAACAGTAACATACATGCACATATATATATATATATAAAAAACTTGGCATGTTGCTTCTTAAATATATAGTAGCAGACACTCACCATCAATGCCTTGCAAATTTCTCCTAGTCCTGGTTACTCGACTTGAGCGGGGTTGCAGGCGATCCACCTTCTCAGGACAGAACCTCAGCAGTAGCAGGATCACCAGCGTGACCAAGAAAGTCATCAAAAACAGCACGGGTACGATTATCACTTCCTGTTCATATACCCGTATCTCTGAGGGAGCAGATCACATGTTCGCAAGGAATATGAGTGAGACTTTTGAAATTTCCTCTTACAACTTTGGTGACACAGCTATCTAATATTGATGATGCCTGTGTTTTATCTGGCAGACATGATCTACTCACCACAAAATGTATCGCCTCGTTTACATTCCGAATATGCAGGACTGGAAGTGGTCGCCATCCTGTGCAGAGACAGAATATGGATTTAAAAGGTTGGAGAGTTTTTTTTAATTAGCTACCTACTTGTTCACCAAAATAGCAGTGTGTTGCAGGTTGATTTCCAAATGCAGAGAACATTGAGACGATATGCTGTGGGTTTTACAATTAAAAAAAGTAAAGCCTCCTTAGGATCTCTTATAATGGCAGTATGAAACATTATGTTGAGTTCTGGGTCAGTGTAACATGATCAGTCTTTTTAATCATAAAAAGGCTTTGGGCAGTTGATAAATCTTTTCTCATCATCAGTGCTCAGAGAAGGGGTTTTTCTAGAATAACCAGAAGAAAAATAAATAAATAGAAAATACATTTCACATGTAAAATTCACTGTTTACACAAGTGAAATATGTGTACATAATGATGGTATCTTTTTAGTATATTCTCAAACAGGCTACACTTCACACTTGAGCTTTAAGTGCAATATGAGATGACCTCATTTATGAACACACCCAATGTATTTTTTTATGAAGTCAGTACAACAGTACATTTGTCATAGTTTGTATGTGCACATAGCTGTAATTGTCATCTTTGATGTGCTAAAAGGTGAATGTGTTCATTCTAGGCCCATAAGTGTGACTAAATGTGTTCTCGGACTGTGAAGTAAAAGGCAGCTTTTTTAGCTCCGTCTCTGACATACACGTGACGAAACAGCCTTTTTATTTGGATTATGATGATCAACCTGTTTGTCTGCATTTTTCATTCTCGAAGACTACACGACGACACGTCATATATATATAAACTCACAAAAGCAAATGAGATATATTGTGCATGAATATCTTTGCTAAATGTATTTAAAAAAGTGTTTTAAATAGTGCATTTAATTTTTTTCCAATACTTTTATGCAGCAAGGATGCATTAAATTGATCTAAAATGACAATAAAAACACTAAAAATGTTGGTTTATTACAAATAAATCCTATTCTTATATATTCATCAAAGAATCCTGAAAGATTTATCACAGTTACCACAAAACATTAAGGAGCACAACTGTTTTGATAATAATGATAATAATAAGAAATGTTAATTGAGTACCAGCATGTTAAAATGATTTCTGAAGGATCATGTGACACTGAAGACTGGATAAATTATGCTGAAAATTCAGATGTGCCATCACATGAATAAATTACATGACACATTATAAACGTTAACATAAAAGTTATTTTATATTGCAATATTCCACAATATTACTGTATATTTGATTTTTAAAAAAAATTCAGCCTTGTTGAGACTTTTCAAAAACAGTTAATAATTTGTACCGACCCCAAACTAGTGCCTTTTGTCATTCTTTTACCCTTCTTTTACATAAATGAGGTATGTTTTGAATTCAATTGGCAATAAATACATTATCAAATCACCTGACTGCTAATTCAACACAAGCACTAAGTCACGTATTGCTATAGGCACCGTGGTCATTTTGTCTTCAGGTCTCCACTGCCCTACCTGCTGGTCACTGTGGTTGTAGGTGATCTTACTCCGTGATGTTCAGATTCAGATTCTCTCTATTCAGATAGTTTTCCATGATGAAAATAATATCCCATTGTTGAATACATCACCGCTGTATTCCCAATGTTATGCAGTCATCGGTCCCTCTTATTCGTCCCCTACCTAGTTTCTAGAGAATTTCCTTATGATGTACTGTAGTACTAGTCTGCTTGTGTTTGTCTATGTCACACCTTTGTTGGTTACTTAGCTCCACCCTCCTCACCTGTGCTACTTTCTGTTGTTGGTAACTCCCTCCTTTACTGTGTAGGGTTACCAAAAACATTATTTACCCATCAAAGGGTAAATGCCAAGCCCTTTTTACATTTTACAGTGTATCATTTTCAGCTTTCAAACCCTGTGAATGATGAAATGCTCAGACCCTGCCTCTATTTTTGTATTAACCTAATCATCTATCAAGTTAAGCATATGGGGCAGTTTCTTCTTCCTGCATTAAACCAAACTGAAACCTGATTATCCAGCTCTTCGAGTTTCTCTAGGAGGGTCAGACATCCAGACACAACTTCTGACTGAGTTAAAGAGGATCTACAGGTTTACCTTTCACTCAGTGTTGTTGAAATATACAGAGTATGGAGGAGTAGTGATCACATTGTGGCTGTGGGCTTGGTGGGTTGAGGCCCCATCACCTTCCCTGGAAGACAAAAGAAAGAACGATTGGACAATGAACAGTCTGTAATTTCAAAATCCAACTTAGGAATTCTTGGTTAAACACACGTCACAGCTCAATAAATCATAAAAAAAACATCTGTGATTTAACTTTCCATTGTAGGAAAATACCATTCGGTTCCATCATCACCCTGTAATCGACAAGCCATAATTAACCGTGTAATCACAAAGACAAAGGCGACATTTTTTTCAACAAGTCTTTACTGACGGATAATTCAAAATGCTTTCCGTCATTTTGACAGAAAAAAGCATTCTACTTTCCAGACGAAGTAAATATTTAGCATAATCAATTAGTTTAGGTATCTGTGACACAATCATTTTATATGCTCCTCAAAGAAGGTCCCTTGTTGGAGGTAAAGCCTTTCTGTGTTCTCCCCGTGTTGCCGTGCTCAGGGTTTCCCCCACATTCCAAACACATGCAGGACAGCTTAAATTAAGATACTCAATTTCCCGTAGGTGTCTGTGTGTGTGTGAATGTGTGCATGGTCCGCATTACACAGTGACCTCTGTGGTTTTATCGTGTGTCTGGCTAGGACACGCTGTTCTCCTGATAGACTGGCCAACTGCCCATGGTGTGGTTTTCGTGCCTTCAGAATGAGGCGCTGGGATGGGCTCCAGCATCCCCGCGATCCAACATGGCAACTGGTGAGGAGAATGGATGAATGGATGGACAACATGTTCCTTAACACTAAGTATTAATAAACACAACACCTGTTTCTCCGAACTCGTGCTTGTCAGTCATCCACAAATTAATCCATTTCCAGATTATTAGCACTAAACACAGACTATGACTGGAAAGTATAGGCAGATTATTGCCAACTAACAAATAACTTAAGCATAACATTCTGCACTTTACTCGTCTTGTGAGAGGAGGTTTTATACCCGTGCAGCGAGTGAAAGCGAGAAGCAAGACCTGATGTGACACTTCATCTTCTAGGCGATCAAAATTCACTCATCCATAAATAGGCCTACACAAAACACTTGGGCAGTTTATGTGTTTGTATTACTGGGGGAAAAAACACATATAATGCTTACTGAAACCAATGTGAAATGCAGAATGAGACCCTGCTTCTAATGTTACTCATACAGAACGATAGGCCCACATCTATTATGTTACTCCAGAGTCCAGACGCTCGCATACAAACTCTTCGCATACGTAGGGTAGAACGGGGCTAAAGGCGCCTTTGACTTTATTTTCTTTTAAACCATTAGATGGCACAAAAATTCTGCTCAGCACTTTTCTTAACCGTAGAAATTCGGCTTATCCTTAAAGCGATCGTGGACAGCAACGCAAAGCTAATTCTGCAAATTGGATCTAATATTTAAAAAATTTTTTTAATGATGTATAGATTTATGTAGCAAATGAGAATTGATAAAAAATTGTCTATATCATAACTGTAAATATCATCATAAAGTTTACAACTCTTTAGCAGATTCAACAACCATGACAGATATATTCACAAAGTTATAAATTGAAGGTAATAAATAAATAAGGCTTAACTAAGACCTGCCTAATCACTTGTATTTAAGCAGGGCAATCTCAAATAAGACACAAAGTCAATATTTATTTTTTAGAAATTATAAAAATGAATTTTTGAAACCACAAATTCTCCCTCGTACTTAAAGGGCTCTGTCCTTCGGAGTGAGTAGGCGTAGCGATAAAAACTTCAGTATGGCCTACACTTTGAACAAAACGAAAGAAAGGATGTTGCACATATGCAGCCACGACAAAATGAATGAATCACTCACTATTCACGTGATTCCTGAGTCCATAAGTATTCCTTATATTCCTATAAGTTAAAAATTTAATAATCGTTCATTAATGACCCATCACTAGATCACATATGTTAGGCAAATGTTCTACATTGTCCGCCCACGAACAACTTGACCCGCCCTCAAACACTGTATGCTTTTTTGTGTGGATAACATCATGTCGAGAAGACGCTGTGTCCTGCTGTGAAAGTATTTTATTTTTTTCACTTCACATAATGTACCTCAAACTGAGTAGCGTATCACTGAGAAACATCCTGCTCAAGTCGTCCTTGCGATGGAGGTACGGGTTGAATAACTAGTTCTTCCAACGGACTCGCGCTAGGATTGATTTAGAAAAATCGACTCCATAGTTACTGTCTATTACAGTGTTTCAATCACTGAGCTTTAGGAATAAGAAGCCTCTGGAGCTGAAATTCAGTTATGGTAATAGGCGTTTCGTTTTTGACACACGCTGTAAGAGGTAGACCAATCGCAACAAACTGGGCCATCTGGCCAATCAGAGTAGAGTAGGGTCGCAGAAAGGAGGGATTTAGAGAGACTAAATCATCGTTTGAGAATCAATGGAAAATGTTGTGATGTGCAATGTATATTATGAAAAAATGAAATGTTTTTTGACCTTTGATACATGTAAACCTGTTGTAGGAGATCTCCAAAACAAAATTAGGAACATTTAAAATAGCATAGTAGGGGAACTTTAATGCTGTGGGGCTTATTTTGTTCCAAAGACCCTGAACAACTACTTAGGATTCACGGTATTATAAACTCCATCAAGTACAAGCAGATTTTAAATCAACACCTGGCTGGGCTGACCCTGTCTGAAAGCTTCAACTGTGCTGTGGTTGGATCTTCCAGCATGATAATGATCCAAAGCATACCTCAAAATAAACAACAGAATAGTTTACTGACCACAGAATGAAGGTTTTGCCAAGTCCCTTGACCAAACCCCATAAAAAACCTGTGGGAGGAGCTGAAGGAAAGAGTCCACAAGCATGGGCTTCTGAATATGAAGGATCTGGAGAGATTCTGATTGGAGGTATATTCTCAGATGTTCATCAACCTTATTACCAGAGCTTCTATCTTGGCAAAGGTAGGTTGCACTAAGTATTAAATGAAGGGGTGCCAATAATTGTGGAATACATATATTTCAGATGTTTTTTTTTCCACTATTTAACTTTTATTAAAGGTTAGATTTTTTGTGAATATTTTGAATGAAGGATTAAGATTCACAATCAAGTTTTGCTCATATTTACTAAGGGTGACGGTAAATTAGTTGTGTAAATTAAACATTAATTAATTTACACAACTACATTTTGCTTTATATTTTTAGACAAACTACTCCAATTATATTGTTAGGCTAGTCACACTAATTGTTAAGGTTGGTTAATCAGGTTTCCCTATATTTACAGATGCAATGAGCCATGAGCTCAACTCTGTCAGAGCCAAAGAAGAACTCAATCTTTCCATTCACATGACACACAATAAACGGAAGACCAAACGACTGAAAACTAAATGGGAACGAAGTAGATGTTTTATAATATTCTTAACACAAAGGGTGCAAAGATGCAAGTCAATTCACTGATTCACTGACAGTCTTCAGCTTGTCTTTGATTGGCTGGTATTTGGCAAGGTTCAGAATTTCCTCCACCTCATTGGCTGAGAGACCTGCCTTTAATCCCGCCTGTGCAAAACAGAAAGGCAAGCCTCTTGTGAACACATTAAAGTATCCGAAAATAGTTTGTTTTATTGTCCTTTGTCAGCACAGTCTGCTGCGGCATCAATGAATGCCACTTTAATCTGTTACACTAGAAGAAATCTGAGGTCTCTTACTTTACTATTTATTTTTCTCTAGCTTCTTTTTCTTCTCTTTTTGCTTTGAGTGTGGGTGTGTGTAGTACTTGAACTTCAGACAGAATCAACACAATCCAAACTTACTGTACTATTACTGTTTCTCTAGCTTATTGTTCCTCCTCTTTTATGTGTGTGTGTGTGTGTGTGATAGATAGATAGATAGATAGATAGATAGATAGATAGATAGATAGATAGATAGATAGATAGATAGATAGATAGAAAAACTTTATTGTCTGTCACAAGTGACAGAAATTTGTCTTTGACAAAACAGGTTCATTACATTAAAACATTTAAGACATATACAAAAACAATTAAACAATACTCAGATTTGCTCTAAAAACATAAATGTGCAAATTGCAAAAACATGATTTGTTCTATAGATGGCTGTTCAGTGTAGCAATGGCCGTGGGGACAAATGATTTTTTGTAAATGTTTTTCCTTGCAAGTGGGACTCTATAGCGTCGACCTGATGGCAATAACTGAAATGATTGATTAAGTGGATGTGTAGGGTCTTGTGTGATTACCGTGGCTATCCTTAACACTGACCGTGTGTGAAGTTCTGTTAGTGGGGTTTGCGGGGAGCCTATTATCTTGCTGGCCTAATTTATTATTCGTGCCAGTTTACTTTTATGCTTGAAATGTTAAAAGTCAGTAAGGATTCGATGAGTGACTGATAAACTCTAGTTAAATTTTCCTTACTCACATTAAAATCTCTGAGTTTCCTCAGCAGGTGTAAGCACTGCTGTGCTTTCTTATACACGCTATCTGCGTGTTGTGAGAAGGACATGGATGTATCAATTTCTGTCCCCAGGTATTTAAAAACATTAACTTGTTCGACTGGCTGACCATTAATGCTGAGGGGTTCAAACATATCTTGTGTATTTTTAGTTTCCCTGCTCTGACAGCACAGCTCCTTTGTTTTAGCGATATTGAGGTCTAAATAAATGTTTTGGAAAGTTGTGACTAGATTGTTGACTGTCTGATGGTAGTCAGACAGCGCCTTCGTATCAGACAAGTGGGCTACTAAGGCCATATCATCTGCATATTTTAGAAGAATCATTCCATGTCTGTTGTATGAAATATTGTTTGTGTACACAGAAAAAAGAGCAGGAGATAAGACACATCCTTGAGGTAGCCCGGTGTTTAAAAGCTGTTTTCTAGAATTAAAACCGTTCACACGCACCTGTTGAGGTCTGTCCTGTAAAAAAATCTTAATCCATAAAATCAGTATTGGGTGGACCTGAAGTTCAACTAGATGTTGCAAGAGTGTATGTGTGTGTACCGTATTAAAAGCAGATGAGATGTCCATAAATAAGATCCTTGTGTGGGTGTGTAATGAGTCCAGCTGTCTGGTCACAGTGTCCAAGAGAGTTAGAGTTGCATCCTCCACTCCACGTTTGGCTTTATAAGCAAACTGGAGTGGGTCCAGTCTTCTTGTCACAGCGCTGGAAAGGTGGCTACCTACCACTCTTTCCATACATTTGCAGAGCAGTGATGTCAGGGCAACTGGCCGAAAATCCTTGGGGTCTTTGGCATGTGTCTTTTTAGGGATTGGGATAATGGTTGACTCTTTCCACTGATAAGGAACACAGCTAGAATCCAGGAGGCCCTGAAAGAGCTTGGTGAAGACCCCACTTAGTTGGGTGGAGCAATCTTTAAGCACTCTGCCTCTGAGTCTGTCAGGGCCTGGGGCTTTGTGTGGGTTCACTTGCCTTAAAATAGAACACTTGCCACTAGTTTTTCATCAATGATGATAGTCTGGTGAGATAGACTGGGGCTAGGTGGATTCCAACTGGCTGGTGTACTTCCTTTGTCAAACCTGCTGAAGAAGTTGTTTAACTGCTCCGCAAAGGAGGCGGGGTCTTGACAGTTAATCGCTGCAGGTTTAGATGTTCTCCCCATCATGGTGTTTAACCCCTGCCATGCCTCCCTTGCATTCCCAGAGGTTAATTTCTGTTCCACTCTGTCCTTGTAGTGAATTTTTGCCATCTTAGCCTTCCTTCTAAATTCTTTCTGAAGCTCCCTCACTCTGGGTGTGTCACCTTCTAAAAAAGCCTTCTTTTTTAAAACTAGACAGATTTTGTGTGTGTGTGTGTGTGTGTGTGTGTGTGTGTGTGTGTGTGTGTGTGTGTGTGTGTGTGTGTGTGTGTGTGTGTGTGTGTGTGTGTGTGCTGTTGAAATAAAAACAATGTGAATTTACACCACCAAATTTTTATTTAGAAGTTGTTAAAATATATAGAGTATGGAGGAGTAGTGATCACATTGTGGCTGTGAGATTTGTAGGCTGAGGCCCCATCCACTTCTCCCCTGGAACGAGAGAGAGAGAGAGAGAGAGAGAGAGAGAGAGAGAGAGAGAGAGAGAGAGAGAGAAATTGGACAATGAACAGTATATCACATAAGATTTGAATATCCTAAGTTTAGTTAGGAATATATGTTTAAAACATGACACAGCACAATAAACATCCAAAAAATTCTATGGTAAATATAAAAATATAATAAAATGTTTTCTATGAATGCATGTTTGGGCAAATTCTTTGATTATCATTAATAGCATTAGAAACCGATTAGCATATAACCAGTTAAAATCCCACATAAACATTTGATAAAACGTGTGTGATCAAACAAACTCAAAGGCCAATTATTTGTAATCAAATCTTTACTCAGTGAATTTCAAAAACACAGATGGATCATTCAAAATGCTGTTCATCATTTGCAGTCAGTTTTCCCATGTCTAGGTCATTGTACTGCTAAACAAAGCTGGAAAGTGACGGGCATAAAATATCACAGAATAATGAATAACAAAGCATGAATAACATACCATACTTTGCTCATCTTGCAAGAGATGACAGCTTTTTAAATAATTTTATTGTTTATTATTTATTAATGGCAGTAGTTGGAGTAGCCTTTATAAAAAAATAAAAAGGAAAACTATGTATTAAAAAAGGCATTAGTCAAACAAGTTGTTGGTTAATGGGTTAATCAGTTAACCGTCTACATTCCTTATAGTTACTGATGAAATAAGCCATGAGCTCAAATCTGTCAGAACCAAAGAAGACCTCAGCCTTCCCATTCACATGACACACAATGAATGGAAGACCAAAGCACTGCAAAAATGGGGGGAAACAGTGTAAGGATGTTTTATCATATTTTTACCACAAAAAAAAACGTGTGAAAGACAAAGGGTGCAAAGATGCAAGTAAAAGCACTGACCTTAAACTCCAGTGCTTCCTTTGTGACACTCTTCAGCTTGTCTTTGATTGGCTGAGATTTGGCAAGGGTCAGAATTTCCTCCACCTCATTGGTTGAGAGACCTGCCTTTAATCCCGCCTGTGCAAAACAGAAATACATGGGAGAACACTATAAATTACCAGACAATAATTCATTTTATTGCCTTCGCTAGATAAAAATGACGGTCTCCATCGTGATGCTAAAATAAATTGTGAAATTTCCTCACATGTATACTATATTATATAATGTATAATAGAGCAGTCGTTCTCAAACATTTCCTGGAGTACCACCAGCCCTGCACATTTTGTATGTCTCCCTCATCTATCACTCCTGATTCAACTCGTGAGCTCTTTAGTAGAGACAGCACGACCTGAAATGGGTGTCTATACAAAATGTGCAGGGCTCTTGGTACTCAAGGACTGGTTTGAGAACTGTACCAGTGATCTTTTTTTGAATTAATGATATATGATGCTATATGCTATATGATACCTCAATGAATGAGGCAGGCTGGGTAATGTCCTGATGAGTGCGCCACATTCTTTTCCACAGCTCTCTAGACACCCTCTCCACCAGCCCGTCTCCCTCTTTGTGCTGCTCTGCCACAGCTGTCACAAAACGCATCGGAAACAAAGAGTCTAAAATGTCAAGAGAAAAAAGGACAAAATAGAGATGTGATTCACTTAGAAGCACAAGAATAACCTGTTTTAGAGTGTAAAAACATTCTAACTGGATGAGTTAAGTGCCAAAATTTAGCACTTAAAGCGATAGTTCACTCAAAAATGAAAATTACCCCATGATTTACTCACCCTCAAGCCAACCTAGGTATATATGATTTTCTTCTTTCAGACGAATAAAATCGGAGTTATATTAAAAAATGTCCTGGCTCTTTCAAGCTTTATAATGGCAGTGAATGGATTATAAATTTTTGTCCATAGAAGTCCATAAAAGTGCATCCATCATAAAAGTAATCAAGACGGCTCTAGAGGGTTAATAAAGGCCTTCTGAAGCGAAGTGATGCGTTTGTGTAAGAAAAATATCCATATTTAAAACTTTAAAAACTTCCGGCAGGTGGCCTACGCAAGTCGACTTACGCCAAAAGAGTAACCCTGACGCAATGGATGTAGGAGTATAGCATAAGCTTTGATGCCTCTCGCGGTTCAAACAAATAGGGCTGGACAACAAACACAAGCTCCTCTTCTCTTATATAATAAAAGCCTCCGACATTTCTCTTAAAAAATTCTGGTTTTAGACTTCTAATTCATGACCAGTGTTTTGTTTTGCTCTATGCGTCATGTCAGGGGTTACTCTTTCTCCGTAAATCGATACGTACGGCCGATTTCTCCGTAAATCGAAACGCATCGCTTGGCTTCAGAAGGCCTTTATTAACGCCCCCCCCCCCCCCCCCCCCGCCCCCCCGGAGCCATGTGGAGTATATGTTTATGATGAATGGATGGGCTTTAACATTTGTCCTCCATTCACTGCCATTATAGACCAAATGAGTCAGGACATTTTTTAATATAACTTTATATAAGATTAAGATAACCGACTGTATTCGTCGGAAAGAAGAAAGTCATATACACCTTGGTTTGAGGGTGCGTAAATCATGGGATAATTTTCATTTTTTTGGGGAACTATCCCTTTAAGTTTAAATTTGCAAAAAAAATTGCATTAGCACTAAACATCTTTTCCAGTAAAACAATAAAAGATTCCCTGGAAACAGCACAAAATTTTGTTTCTTTATGAGAGAAAGAAAACAAGTATGCCTTGCATGGCTCATTATAAATCTGCATGAGTGCCATTGTAGAGAAACAGTGGCTTGATACCTGTCTCATAAAGTTTTGAAGGTTTAAACATAGGGACCCCAAAGTACTCAGACAGCAGCTTCAGATCTGAGGCCATGTACTGCATCTTATTAGGGATAAATGCAGGGGGCTGGTTACCTAGAAAAAGAATTGATAAGAATTGAAAGGAATGATACATCTATTAAAAAAATAGTTGACAAATGTATGTTACAAGTTCTACTTAAGCGGTTACATTATTGCTCCCAGTAGTTATTTAAAAAAATAAAGTGATTAATTATAAAAAGAGATACATTTACAGTTACCCGTTACCTGAGCCGTGTTTGACTCCTCCTAAATATGCTGGTTTCAATTTGAGGTCGATGTTCCAAACATTTCTATAGCGAAACAGCACCTTAACACACACAATCAACACACATATATTAATAAATCTTGAGCAGATTAGATTTCAATTACGGTAACTATGTTAATAAACCAACACGCACCTCAAATGCCAGCCAGGAGTAAGGAGAGGCTACATCATAGTATAACTTGACCACTTTTCCGGAACTGATCATCTGTAATGAATAAGCACGTTATAACAATCACAAAACATTAATAGGTTAGCATGTGGACATTTAATTTTCCCTGCAGTGTAGAGCTTCAGATTCTAGAGCATTTGCACATGATGCTGAAGTGCAGAATGATGTCATCAACATTGTTGAATGAAGTGAAAACATTTGAAATCTTTTCTTTGTTCTATTGTCAGTTAAATAAAGTAGATTATTGATTTTATTGCATTTTTACAAATTGTCCCAACTTTTCTGGAAATGTGGTTGTATTTCTTTGTCATTTTGAAGAGACCTTTTTGAAGGATATTGGTTTACTTATCCCATTTTTGTGCACAAAAGCTTAACTGAGACTTTAGTGTTTGTAGACGTTTAAGAACTTGTTGTGTCGACCTTAATTTATTGCAATTTTATGGTGTTCAGTTTTATTTCGACTTTAGAAAATAAACTTGATTGTTCTCCTCACAAATCACCTATTTCTTGTTTTTTCACTGGCATGTCTCTTTGGAGTTGAGGACTATAGTGTATCTTTGAGCCTACATTCAACATGAGTAAAATACTTTAGTACTGTTAAAATCAGATTTTAAACCCCAACTGTGAACACTGACTGAATGCAACTGTCTCTGACTTGCCGCGTTTGTGCATGATCAGTAAGTATCAAATTACATTCATAATCGGCCTTGCAGTTGTTAAGTGTGTCCCTGGCTTAAGGCCTGGTTTCACAGACAGGGCTTAGATTAAGCCAGGATTAGGCTTTAGTTTTAGGACATTTAAGTATAGCTTTTATAAACATGCCTTAAACATTGCTGGTGTGCATCTTGAGACAAAACAATGGCACTAACATATTTTAAGATATGTCTTTGATGTGCAAATTGCTTTCGGTTAAAGGGTTAGTTCACCCAAGGGTTACTTATGCCCTAGTTATGTCCACCCACCACAGTTTTACCAAAAATCCTATGCCAATGCAGCTTATAGCTTGTTTTTTGGATTCATCACTGTCGAGTATAGTTCAATTTATGAATAAATTACAATTTTGTACTTCTTTCATCTGTTAACTCTCACTCGTTCCTACTCACTCATTACATGGCATTAGTGTTTTTTAAGGAATAGGAGTTGGTATACATATTCAAGGGTGTGCAAAGATGGGTGGTGTGTTTATGATCATATGTAGTGGGCCGGTCTGGGCCAAAATGCCAGGGCCTATTTTTTGTCCCAGTCCAGCCCTGTCTTTGGGGAACCAAAAATGATTCTTCGCATAACTGAAAATTATTTTGGAACCTTTATTTTTTATAAGTGTATCACACTGCGGTTATATTTACCACGCCTGAAAATTGCTGCAGAAAGATTCATCAGAGCTTTTTGGTGTTATTCATGTGCTACTATTAAAGTAATTTGTTAATACTCTTTTAAGTTTACTTCTGGTAATAGAAGAAGAAGGGATGGTGGCTGCCTCAGTGCACATTACCAGCCTCAGAAATCTGAGACTCAATACATTTGTATAGGATAGCGCATATGCACCACAAAAGCAAAAATGAAAAGTAGCCTACATAAAAATAGAAAGTATCGCTTGAAAAATATTTTTAAACATATCTTCATAATCATCTATAGTGGCAAGTTTGTGTACTCTTTGAAAAGATCTGGATTTCTATATTGATCTAATGTGAGCTTCTTTTCACCTATGTCACTCACAATTATAGACACAAACGCTCTGGCTTTACTAATAACAGCTTGATAAACAGTTTTACGTTTCAAAATCATTTACAGTGCAGGCTGAAAAAAGGCTACATGAAGACTTGGGTGTTCATGAATAACATAAAGAGGCCTGGGCAAATGAGACAACCCAGAGATATTTATAAACTGAAGGGAGGGATGGTCCAAAATTGGTCAAGAGGTAAATAAGCGACTACAGAAAATATTTGGTGGAGGCTTTGCTACAAAACGCAGATCTACACTTTACTAAATTCATGGGTTCACTTAATTTCCCAAGGACTGTGAATGATCACTGATGTTGTTCTTAATAAAAATGTGAAAAGTGCAATTGTTTGTGTTTACCAAATTGTGAGTTAATTAAGACCAGACTACATTTTATTAGTCAGTGCAGAAATATAGATATTTTAAAGTGCCCATATTATGCTTATTTATTCAATTCATTTTTATATTACCTCTGTCACGATCCACACACGGGACACAGGTAAGATCCAAGTGCAGTATTTATTTGGGGTAATCCGTAAATCGTCATCCAGTCCAGGCAAGGGTCAAAATCCAATAGGGGAGTTCCGGTTGGGCCTTGAAGAGATGTAGACGTGTCTAACTGAGCTCTCCCACATGAACCTTAAAATTCGTCAACAAGACACTTTTTTCGTTGTTTGAAGCCATACAGACACTGTGTGCATTGATAAAACGTGAGAATTTTTGTTTTTATTCTGTTAATCGAGTTGAGCCGCTTATAAATATGCCGGACCTGAGGAAGGCTGCTAAATCTAGCGAACCAGCGGAAAGCACGAGCTCGGGGCAGTCAGCTATATTGCAAGCAATAAATTCATTAAGAAACGAACTGCTGGCGAAAATGGATGAGAAAGCAGAGATGCAAAATGAAGAAATACGCAAGCAAATCAGTGGTTTGAGGGACGAGTTGAAGGGTGCAATCGATCAGACTAACATCAAAGCTAACGCGCTAGAAGAGCGCACCGCATGCTTGGAAACTGCAGCCAACACTCACTCGGATGCTATCGCTAATCTGGAGCAGCAGGTGGCTGAATTGAAAAAAGAGGTGGTGAGTTTGGCGGCAAAGGCTGAGGATTTGGAAGCGAGATCACGGAGATGTAATTTACGCATCTTTGGGGTTAAAGAAGGACGAGAGGCAGGCGTTTCAGCGAGCACCTTCGTTGCAAAACTATTACAAAAAGTGATGGGCCTGGACGAACCGCCCGTTATTGACAGGGCTCACCGTACTTTGCAGCAAGCCCCGGGAGATGGGCAGCCACCGAGAGCTTTTGTCGTCAAGTGCCACTACTATCAAGAGAAGGAAAGCATTCTACGAAAGGCTGTTACATCTCCAAAACTTGTATCTGAAAATGGCGACACTATCAGAGTGTTCCCTGATTACACGCAGAATGTGGCGCGACGGAGAGCGGCTTTCGGACAGGTGAGACAGTTATTACGGCAATGCGAGGGAGTAAAATACGGGTTGTTGTATCCTGCAAAACTGAGGATTACGACTCGGGACGGCCAGCAGAAGAGCTTTACTGACCCAGAGAAGGCGGTTACCTTCGTCAGGGGACTTATGAGTGATTAATGTGAAAGTCTGTTCGGCTACATACCTCGGTATATTTGGTGGCGTATTGGAGTGAACCAATTGTTGTTGGGGATCAATATCGCTGCAATGTAATGCCATGGGACATTGGATCAGTTCAGTGACATTGGACAGTGGGTGTACTGATGGCTAGTTGCATATGCGGACTGAGGAGTTATGCGTGTATATATATATATATATATATATATATATTTTTTTTTTTCCCCCATGTTTCATTCAGAACTGTCTTCTAATATATGTAGGAAACAATTATATATAATTTGACTGTCTTAAAGTAGGCCTATTATATATCTATTCATGTAATTATTTATTTTCTATTTTTATTTATATACAAGAATTCATATGTCTGCTTGGTTTTTCATGTTACACTTAGAATCGTTTTCTAACAGATGCAGAAATCAAAGTACTGATAACTTTATTTTTATATTATTATTATTATTTTTATTTTTTTTATATATATATATTACAATATATGTATATATACTTTTTATTTATATATATATATATATTTTTCTCTTCTCTCTTCCATGTACACAGGGATATTGAGTAATGGTTCTAATTAGTCTTGTTAATGTTATAGATGTTCAGCTAAATGGTTATTATAAGGTTTGTGTGGGGCCTCAGCTCCACTCGGTAAGTTTTATTTTCTTCTTTCTATGAAACTTCATAGTGGCTTGGGAGGTTGGGGGGGTGCAGTCTCTCATTTGGGGAGGGACCAGCAGGGGTCTGTGTTGTTAATGGGTGATTTAAAAGTTTTCTTTTTACTCTGCACAGTCTGTTTTTTTTCTGTCTTTGTGGTTTTGTTCCTTTTCCCTTTACCTTCTTTTTCTTTCTCAGAGTTGGAGATGAGTTTTCATAATAGCACTGAGTTGGACTTTATCAGCCATGGGTTCTGCAGATGGAATGAATAGACCTGCGACTAAATTTGTGAGCTGGAACGTGAGGGGACTCAATCATCCTGTAAAGCGAAGTAAGGTGTTTTCACATTTAAACAAATTGAAAGCAGAGATAATTTTTCTACAGGAAACACACCTTCGCACAACAGACATTCCTAAATTAAAGAGAGGATGCGTATCACAGGTCTACCACTCTGAATTAAATTCGAAATTTCGCGGTACAGCCATCTTGATTGGCAAAAATGTACAATTTATACAAACCAGTGTTATTAGTGATAAATGCGGGCGTTTTGTGATTGTTCAGGGCAGACTTTATAACGTGCCGGTGGTCCTAGTTAGTGTGTATGCTCCAAATTGGGATAACCCAGACTTTTTTAAAGAATTATTTGGCCGTATACCAGAGCTGGGCACACATCATCTGATTTTGGGAGGAGACTTTAATACGGTTCTTAAACCTTCTCTAGACCGTTCCAAAGTATTTACAGCCCCTCCTTCCCCCTCTAAATCTGCAACTAGTATAAATGCTTTTTGCGGCTCTAGTGGTGTAGTAGATCCATGGAGATTTAAGAATCCTACGTTAAAGGAGTATTCCTTTTTCTCCGCTGTTCATCAAACATACTCAAGAATAGATTTCTTTTTGCTGGATCAAAAAATGCTTTCATCAATTAAGTCTTGCAGTTATGAAAGCATTGTTATCTCTGACCACTCTCCGGTCACTATGGAGCTTTGGCTCCAGGTTAGAAGGCCAATTCAATGTAATTGGCGATTTAATACATCTTTGTTATCTGATGAAACATTTGTAGATTTTATTTCAACACAGATTGATTTCTTTATTGAAACTAACCAGCTGCCAGACACCGATATTTTAATACTTTGGGAAACTCTTAAAGCATATATTAGGGGTCAAATAATAGAATACACTGCTCGTCTTAATAGAAGCAGGTCTAGACGCTACAATGAGTTGATCAATCTAATCCACGATGTTGACCAGCAACACTCCTCGGCCCCTACAGCTGACCTCCGCAAAAAAAGAATAGCATTACAAACTGAATTTGATCTTCTTGCCTCTATGGAAGCAGGAGAGAAATTTTTGAAATCTAGACAAAACTTTTACGAACATGGAGAGCGGGCAAGTAGGTTACTCTCTCACCAGCTGCGTCACTATTCTGCTGCCAATTTTATTACAAAAATACAAACTGCGGATGGAGAAGTTAAGCTTGACCCCAAAGACATCAACGAACAATTCAGATTATTTTATTCATCCTTATATTCTTCAGACAATCCTAGTGACCATGTATTTCTTGACAATGTAACTCTCCCAACTATAGCTGAGGAAGATAAGGCTATCCTTGAGCAGCCGATATTTGAAACTGAGATTAGTCAAGCAATTAGGTCAATGAAAAATAGAAAGGCACCAGGCCCAGATGGGTATCCAATTGAGTTTTATAAGGCTTTTGCCTCCAAGTTGATACCTTTATTGTGCCTCGTCTACAATGAATCACTCAAACAAGAGAAGCTGCCTACATCTATGACCCAAGCCACAATATCTGTGCTTCCAAAAAAGGACAAGGACCCCACTAAATGCGAGTCTTATCGCCCGATCAGCCTACTCACATGTGATTATAAAATACTTACAAAGATTCTCTCCTTAAGATTGGAATCTATAGTACCAAAAATTGTGCATCCTGACCAGACAGGCTTTGTAAAGGGCAGGCAGTCTTTTCACAATTTACGTCGCCTCTTTAACATAATATATTCTAAACATTCGAATCACTCGCCAGAAATAGTGATTTCACTAGACGCGCATAAAGCTTTCGATCGAATTGAGTATGGACACCTTTTCAAAACTCTAAGCAAATTCGGCTTTGGTCCAGTCTTTGTTTCTTGGATTCAGACGTTGTATGCAGCACCCCAAGCTAGAGTGAGGACTAATAACTTTAATTCGCAATATTTCATTGTTCAGAGAGGGACACGACAGGGTTGTCCGTTGTCCCCTCTTCTCTTTGATCTGGTCATTGAACCACTTGCCGCGGCATTGCGATGTAATAACAATATACGGGGTATCACGAGGGGTGGCCTGGTTCATAAAGTGTCATTGTATGCCGACGATTTGCTGATGTTTATATCAGATCCGGAGACTTCAATCCCAGAATGCCTAGACACCATTTCTCAATTTGGTAAATCCTCTGGGTACAAGATCAACCTCACCAAAAGTGTTTTGTTCCCAATTAATGTTTTGGCTCGGAATCGATCCTTTGACTCATACCCATTCAGGACTACAGAGGGTCCCATGACATACCTGGGAGTAAGTGTCACAAGTAGATATAAGGACCTATTCCAAAATAACTTCAAATCAGCCTTAGGACAGATCAAGGAGAACCTTAATCGTTGGTCTACTCTGCCTCTGTCCCTGGCTGGACGTATTAATTCAATAAAGATGGTAACGCTACCTAAGATCTTGTACTTATTCCAAACAGTCCCAATCTTCATACCCAAATCATTCTTTAAGGAGCTTGACAGACACATCAGTACATTTATATGGAACAAAACTATACCTCGCGTACGGAAAACAGTTCTCGAGAGACGTAAGGAGAATGCTGGACTAGCTCTACCAAATTTTTTATACTATTATTGGGCTGCAAACATTCACAAATTAGTAATATGGTATGGAGCTTCTATTGGTGGGAGTAGTCCGAGTTGGTGTCTAATAGAACAACATTCATGCTCGTCCGTCTCTTTGGCCTCATTGTTGTGTGCTCCACTGCCAGTGGCAGTGGGTGCACATACGGACAATCCTATTGTAAGAGGCAGCTTGCGCATATGGACCCAATTTCGCAAACATTTTGGCCACATACAAGCTTTGGTGTCTATGCCTCTGTCCTCAAACTTTCTTTTTAAGCCATCGCTTATAGATACAGCCTTTCTCACCTGGGCTAGAAAAGGCATAAACAGTGTGGGAGATCTTTTTGTAGATGGCACGTTCGTTTCTTTTGACTATTTGGTTAATGAATTAAATTTACCAAAAACACATTTTTTTAGGTATCTTCAGGTCCGTGATTTTGTCCGTTCCCAGTTTCGTTCATTCCCCTTAAAACCAAATATCGGCCCTCTTGATCATTGTCTGACGGTTAAGCCCCATCTCTCGGGTGGTGTCTCCCAGCTATATACTGCTATTCAGGCCATAAAATGCCCATCTCTTCTGTCTCTTAAGGTACAGTGGGAGGAGGATCTAAATACAGAATTGACGGATGAAATTTGGCAAAGAGCTATACATAAAATATACACATCGTCTATCTGTGTTAGGCACAGGTTGATACAATTCAAAGTATTTCATCGGCTGCACCTCTCTAGGACCAAATTGGCCAAAATATACCCTAATGTGGATCCCAACTGTACGCGTTGTCACCAAGCCCCTGCTTCTCTGGCCCACATGTTCTGGTCATGCCCAAGCATAGGCACATTCTGGTCTGAGATATTTAATACCTTCACCTACATTTGTAAAAAGAATATTGATCCAGATCCTATCATTGCAATATTTGGGGTGGTACACAATAAAGTTGGGGTCTCAAGAGGCCAATCTCAATTAATAGCATTCTCTACACTGTTAGCCCGCCGACTAATTCTTACAAATTGGAAATCTCCCTCACCCCCAAAACACTCACGTTGGGTGTGCGAAACTATGTCCTTCCTCCAGCTTGAAAAGTTAAGAACTACAGTCCAAAACTCAGCAGAAAGGTTTCAGAATGTATGGCAACCTTTCTTGGATTATTATGAAAATGCATTTGATGCTAATTCTTTAGATTAAAAAATCTAGGTTCTCATCTCCCTTTCCTTTTTTTATGTTAAATTTTTTATTTTATTTTTTATTTTTATTTTTTTTGTGTTCTGTGTGCATTCTCAGAATTTGTACGAACCTTGGATGCCAATCTACGACGAAAGGGGATATGTGAGATAATGTATTCAAAGTATGGGGTTTGTGGATAGAGATGCCTTGTATGACAAAGAGAATGTATGTTGGTTTGTCTGTGTTATGTACATTTAAAACAATAAAAACACTTTGAAATAAATAAAATCCAATAGGGCAGTCCAATACAAGAACAAAGCAAGATACAGGCAAGAAACAGGAACCGAAGTGGTGTGATATACAATAAGGAATCCGTGACAAACAAAGAAACAACCAGGGTATATAAACACACAGAACTAACAATGATAAATATATATATAAATAAATATAGCTGCAAGCAGCGATTACGGGCCCAAGCCGGTGGCACCGCCACCCTGGTGCCTTTAGTTACACTAAAGGCACCGGGCTGGCGCTGCCACCGGCTTGGGCCCTCCATCGCTGCTTGCAGCTATATTTATTTATATATATATATATATATATATATATATATATATATATATATATATATATATATATATATATATATATATATATAAAAAGCCGCCACCCCGTTGCCTTTCGGGTTCCTGTGCACGACGGGCAATAACGTAACCCCGCTTTGACTGTCGAGAAGAAGTCTGCTTTAGAGCTTGTATCAGTGTGAGTCTTTCTGCTCCCCTCCAAACACACACAGAAAAGGGGGGGCTGTCTGTGTGTGTGCCCTCCCTCCCCACACACACACACACACACACACACACACACACACACACACACACACACACACAGAGAGAATGGCAGGGGGATCTCAGTCAGAGAGAGACAAAACCACATTCAAACCAAAATATCTGACTTCCTGTTGGTAGGAGCTAATGACTGTAAATGAGAAAGTTGTCCGGATCGATAAGCACAATATACAGACCGAGTTTTGTGACTGTAGGTAAAAATAACCCCACCACTTTAGTCAAAAGTATCTTGAAAGTAACACACTTCCTGCTGCCAGTTGGTGGCGCTATAACTTTGACTCACAATAGTCACATCCATGTGATCGCCCTCTTACAACAAACACACTGCTGAAGTTTCATCAAGATCAATAAATGTATGAAGACGTTATAACACATCGTGTTTTTCTTTTCTCGCCATAACTTCGTTTCCTCGCCATGGCCAAACCATTCGAGATATCAAAAATCCGTCTGCAATTTAGCGTCCTCAATGTCTTTACTTCATGCTGACCGAGTTTGGTGGCGATAGGATAATTTTACTTGGAGGAGTAAATAAAATTCCAGGGGCGTGCGTTTTCATACAACCCATAATAGCCGACTTCCTGTTGGGCTGGCGTAAAACTTAGAGCACGAAAGTTGTTCGGCCCGATGAGATCTATATGTGTACCGAGTTTCATACTAATTCATGCAATATTCAGTTTGATATATGGACCAAGTTTTCGGACCCCGTTAAAGGGGGCGCTGTTGAGCCCCCCTGCCACGCCCGGGTACCAGCTTCAGCCCGGCCCTGATGGCCGCAGGTTCTGACCTGTGTGCAAAGTTTCAAGAGTTTTCGAGCACGTTAAGGGCCCCAAAAGTGGCCGAGAAGTCCCACACAGCAGAGAAAGGGTTAAAATAAAGCCCCCCTCCTCTCTCACACACACAGACACTGAGAGAGACTGGCAAAATTCCCATCAAATCACATTCAAACCGAAATATCTGACTTCCTGTTGGTCGGAGCTAATGACTGTAAATTAGAAAGTTGTTCGGCTTGATAATATCAATATACATGCTGAGTTTTGTAACTGTAGGTAAAACTATAACTAAGTTATAACACACTTTATGCATCCTTTTTTAATCATAAATTCGTTTCCTCGCCACGGCCAAACCGTTCGAGATATCAAAAATCCGTCCGCAATTTAGCATCCTCCATGTCTTGACTTCATGCACACCGAGTTTCGTGGTCATCGGATGAATTCTCTGGGAGAAGTGTTTCAAATGCCAGAACATGCGTTTCCATACAGCCCATAATAGCCGACTTCCTGTTGGACTGGCGTAAAACTTAGAGCACGAAAGTTGTTCGGCCCGATGAGATCTATATGTGTACCGAGTTTCATATTATTACATGCAAGCGTGTTTGATATATGGACATGTTTTTGAATCCCATTCAAGGGGGCGCTGTTGAGCTCCCCTGCCACGCCCGGGTATCAGCTTCAGTCGGGCCCTGATGGCCGCGGGTTCTGACATTTGTGCAAAGTTTCAAGAGTTTTTGAGCACGTTAAGGCCCCCAAAAGTGCCCAAAAGGTAGTAAAATAATAATAATAATAATAATAATAATAATAATAAAGAAGAAGAAGAAGAAGAAGAATAATCCTTAGAAAAACAATAGGGCCTTCGCCTTTTCAAGGCTTGGGCCCTAACAAGAGACAGCTGGGAACAATGACGGGAACAATGACGAGAACAGCTGAGTGCAATGAACAGATAAGTGCAGACAAGGATTGTGGGGAATGTAGTTAACAATGACAGACACCGTGGGGAAAGAGGACCTCCAGTGGACACCCGGGGAAACACAACCAGACACCGTGACATAACCCTCCTCCTACGGAGCGGCTACCAGACGCTTCAAGACATAACAGACAACACAAGAGTCCAGGTAGAAGGTGAAATGGTGGAGGATCAGAGATGGGACGGGGGGCCAGGTCCATGGAGGGGAACAGGAACAAAGGTTGATGACTTAGCCGGCGACCCGGGTGAAACCGGCAGTCCATCGGGCGGCCAGGGCGGAGCAGACAGTCCATCGGGCGGCCAGGGCGGAGCAGACAGTCCATCGGGCGGCCAGGGCTGAGACGACCCCTCGGGCGACCAGGGCGGAGACGACCCCTCGGGCGACCAGGGCGGAGACGACCCCTCGGGCGGCCAGGGCGGAGACGACCCCTCGGGCGGCCAGGGCGGAGACGACCCCTCGGGCGGCCAGGGCGGAGACGACCCCTCGGGCGGCCAGGGCGGAGACGACCCCTCGGGCGGCCAGGGCGGAGACGACCCCGGCTCAGGAACTGGAACAGACGACCCCGGCTCAGGAACTGGAACAGACGACCCCGGCTCAGGAACTGGAACAGACGACACCGGCTCAGGAACTGGAACAGACGACACCTGCTCAGGAACTGGAACAGACGACACCGGCTCAGGAACAGGACGCGACGCGAGCAGTCTCCGGGTCGGCAGACGCGACGCGAGCAGTCTCCGGGTTCGGCAGACGCGACGCGAGCAGTCTCCGGGTTCGGCAGACGCGACGCGAGCAGTCTCCGGGTCGGCAGACGCGACGCGAGCAGTCTCCGGGTCGGCAGACGCGACGCGAGCAGTCTCCGGGTCGGCAGACGCGACGCGAGCAGTCTCCGGGTCGGCAGACGTGACGCGAGCAGTCTCTGGGTCGGCAGACGTGACGCGAGCAGTCTCTGGGTCGGCAGAGCAGACGTGACGCGAGCAGTCTCTGGGTCGGCAGACGTGACGTGAGCAGTCTCTGGGTCGGCAGACGTGACGTGAGCAGTCTCTGGGTCGGCAGACGTGACGTGAGCAGTCTCTGGGTCGGCAGACGTGACGTGAAGCTCAGGCTCGGCAGACGTAACGTGAAGCTCAGGCTCGGCAGACGTGACGTGAAGCTCAGGCTCGGCAGACGTGACGTGAAGCTCAGGCTCGGCAGACGTGACGTGAAGCTCAGGCTCGGCAGACGTGACGTGAAGCTCAGGCTCGGCAGACGTGACGTGAAGCTCAGGCTCGGCAGACGTGACGTGAAGCTCAGGCTCGGCAGACGTGACGTGAAGCTCAGGCTCGGCAGACGTGACGTGAAGCTCAGGCTCGGCAGACGTGTGCTTCCTCCATGCATGTAGAACAGACAATGTATAGAAGAGGAAGACCACCTTCTTGACCATGGCAGGATGACTGATGATGGGCAGTTCTGGGATGATAGCGGGCTGGACGGGAACGGCTTCCGGGACGACAGCGGGCTGCTCGAAGGGGATGGCCTCCGGGGCGACAGCGGGCTGCTCGAAGGGGATGGCCTCCGGGACGACAGCGGGCTGGACGGGAACGGCTTCCGGGATGACAGCGGGCTGCTCGGAGGGGACGGCCTCCGGGACGACAGCGGGCTCCTCGGAGGGGACGGCCTCCGGGACGACAGCGGGCTGCTCGGGGGGGACGGCCTCCGGGACGACAAAAAGCTTAAGATTCTTACACAATTTGTTCATCATTAACACAACTTTCATGAATTTTGAAGAGTAAATGCAATCGGCAGTAGTCAAAAGCTAAACGTATGGCTATAAACGAAATACACCACTGCCACATGACTTCAACATCACTTTGTTTAAAAACATTTTCCCTGAGAGTTCGAGTTATAATAGTTTGCAAGAGCACAATTATAAACACACAGAGGATATGAAAGCAGATTGGTGAGTAGATGATTTTATGTGTTCAGCTTGAGGACGTTTAATGTCCCCGACAACCTCTAGTCCCATTTAGCCACTTGTTAACAACCACCTTTTAGAAATCAAGTAAAAGCTTTTAAGAATCACAAGAGGGTACTGATGTATTTTATATTGTAGAAAACATTGTGACAATCCCTTGAGCTTGTGTTCACCACAAACTTTATTTCAAGCATTTAACCAAAAACTCATTAAAAAAACCTATTGACTTCAGGACAATGGAACGAAAGTGCTAAAATGCTAACTCGTTTCTGGGTTTTGTCCTACAAAAATGCATCATTCCTGTAGAACTCGTAGAACTCGTAATTACAACTTTACATTTTCTGGACCACCTGACTGCCGCAGATTCATATTGGTGTGTTAGTATAGATAGTATTGGCATAGAAATGTGAACTATAGTTAAGTACATTTACATTTGAGTAAAAATGTATATATACAGGTGCTGGTCATATAATTAGAATATAATCAAAAAGTTGATTTATTTTAAGAATTCAACTTAACAGGTAAAACTAATATATTATATAGACTCAAGGCCATTGCACACGGAGTCCGAAATTTTTGTATACGTTTTTTCGTATTCGTGATTCGGTGGCTCTGAATTGTCAAAGCACCATTCAAACACCATTCAAACTGCTTGTTACGGATGCGAAAAACGCAGAAAATCGAACCCGCTTCGATTTTTTTTATGACGGACGAAAGTTTCGGAGGCAGTGTGCAAGCGTGATTGACATAACGTGAGGTCGTATTTATTTTTTAACGTGCGAAAATTTCGGATGCGAATTTCGGACTCAGTGTGCAATGGCCTTAATTAGATGCAAAGTGAGATATTTCAAGCCTTTATTTGTTATAATTTTGATGATTATGGCTTACAGCTTATGAAACCCACGAAATCAAAATCCCAGAAAATTTGAATATTACATGAAATCACAAAGTAATTACACAGTAATACCATGGTCATTGAACCAGGTTTTGGTTCTGTTGGCAGTGTGGGCAGGTGCAAATCCTGCTGGAAAATGAAGGAAGCATGAAGTGCTCTGAAAATATCCTAGACAGCTGCGTTGAGTCCTCTTTTCTGATGAGAGCAAATTGTGCATCTCATTTGAGAATCAAGGTCCCAGAGTCTGGAGGAAGAGAGGAAGAGAGGAGAGGCACAGAATCCACGTTGCTTGAAGTCCCATGTAAAGTTTCCACAGTCAGTGATGGTTTGGGGTGCCATGTCATCTGCTGGTGTTGGTCCACTGTGTTTTCTGAGGTCCAAGGTCAACGCAGCCGTCTACCAGGAAGTTTTAGAGCACTTCATGCTTCCTGCTGCTGACCAACTTTATGGAGATGCAGATTTCATTTTCCAACAGGACTTGGCACCTGCACACAGTGCCAAAGCTACCAGTACCTGGTTTAAGGACCATGGTATCCCTGTTCTTAATTGGCCAGCAAACTCGCCTGACCTTAACCCTATAGAAAATCTATGGGGTATTGTGAAGAGGAAGATGTGACACGCCAGACCCAACAATGCAGAAGAGCTGAAGGCCACTGTCAGAGCAACCTGAGCTCTCATAACACCTGAGCAGTGCCACAGACTGATCGACTCCATGTCACGCCGCATTGCTGCAGTAATTCAGGCAAAAGGAGCCCCAACTAAGTATTGAGTGCTGTACATGATCATACTTTTCATCTTCATACTTTTCAGTTGGCCAGCATTTCTAGAAATCCTTTTTTTGTATTGGTCTTAAGTAATATTCTAATTTTCTGAGATACTGAATTTGGGATTTTCATTAGTTGTCAGTTTTAATCATCAAAATTAAAAGAAATTAACATTTGAAATATATCAGTCTGTGTGTAATGAATGAATATGATATACAAGTTTCACTTCTGAATTAAATCAGCTTTTTCATGATGTTCTAATTATATGACAAGCACCTGTATATATCCTGGACGCTCTCTCTCTTTATCTCTATTTTTATATACACACACACTGTGTGTATACATATACTGTATACACACAGAGATATATAATTATAATAATACACACATATGTTAGATGTGATTAATTGCTATTAATCTATTTAACGGCTCTAATATATATATATATATATTCATATATATGTATATATATATATAAATAAATAATTACTAACAAGACTTTTAAACAGTATTATATGTATATATATATATATATATATATATATATATATATATATATATATATAAAATGTATGTATGTTTGTGTAATTTTTATTTTAATAAGAAAGAGCATTGTAAAAGTGTTAGCTATTGACTAACACTATCAACAGCTATTGATATTAGAAATGGTCAACAAAAAGTTAATTCTATCAGCCCAGACAGAGGCAGGACGCAGGAGACAAAGCGATGTTAAAAATGCGATGTCAAAATAATTTTAATTCAAATCTGTTGGTAATCTCTAAATGTTCAAAAATAATGTTCACATGAAAAGTTCTAGAATCACGTGAATAAATATACCTTTTTGCAATTTTCCATTTTGTTTGCAAAAAAAAGAAAAGTTCAGGCCCCTTAGTTCTTGATTCTTTTCTCTTAAGACATTGACTTCTCTGCAGGCCATTTACAGTTTTTTTTTTTTTCAATTGCTAAAAAGCACCAATCAATACTAAAGTCTTACATGTATATAATAAATCATAATAAATATAACATTATGCAATCTTGCAGGACAAGTATGTGGATAAACCTACAGGACTCCGTACAAGTATGGTCTCTGTGGGAATAAGTGATGTAGAGAAACGGTGTGAAACTGTGAAATATGTATATTTATCTTCTTTGTAAGTATGTATCCCCCCCCAAAAAAATAAATAAAAAAACTATATCTCCACTCAGCGATGATTTCATCTGTTTTTTTATTATCAATTAAATTTTAATCAATTAACACAATTAACCTCGCTTACATATCAAAATTCAGTTGAACAGAAATCTTTTTCAGAAAGATGAACTTTAAAACATTCCAAGATAAAACATTCCATATTCCATAAAACATTCCATATGTGCACCAAGTGCACTCGAAACTTGATTGCCATGGCCTTTTCCACGATTTAATGTACTGGGTCGGTATGCGTCTGAAACTGATGCAAATTCCAGGTTGGTACGTTTCGACCCGTTCCCTTGGCTAAAATCCAAATCACATGCTAGCATGCTGCTTGTACTATTTCTGTCATGTATTTATATGGAAGAAATGGAGTACTACGCTAGTGCGCAGTTTTAAATGGGAAGAAATAGAGTACTATGCTATTGTACAATTTTTAATTCAGTAAAACTGTGAAACTTGTTAAGCTTAGTTAGATGCGCAGATTCAAAGGAATATCGCATACGTATTGCAAAGAGAGAGAGAGAGGTATTAAAGAATTGCTAAAATCTGCTGCAGCTGTTAAATACAGCTTTATTGTTTGTGATACTTTTATTTTATTGATTTATTTTTGCAAATATGTGGCATGATTTTTTCTTTACAGTTGACCTGAAAACATTGACCAATTGTAAGCATTAAGAATAATATACTAAGCTTTAAAAAAGTTGTTCAATAAATATTTTGCTGGGATTTCGATATGAAATTTGAAGGTGTCCTTGAATATGTCCTTGAATCTGATGTTCATAAGAATTGAGAACCGTGACTGATGTGCTGCGAGTTTTTACCAGCTGCATTTGGTTACGGTGTTCACACTTGAAAACCGGAAAATGGTATTTAAATGCATGTCCTCAACTTACCCTTAGGAAGCTTTAGTAACCCTTTCGCCCTCTTCTTCGGTTTCTTCTTCTGATTCTGTTTAATAGCAGTTGTCAGACTAGTTTATAGTGCTTTTCTGCCACCTACTAGACTGGAGCGAGAATCGACAATGTTGGATAGGATATTACCCATACTAACTGAAATTCAGCTTTGCCATCACATAAATAAATTAAATTTTAAAATATATTCAAATAGAAAACATTTATTTTAAATTTTAATAACATTTCACATTATTACAATTTTTTACTGTATTTTTGGTCAAATAAATGCAGCCATGATAAGCATAGACTTATCTCCATGGCTTTCCTTTATTATTTTGTATGTTTATGTTTGCTACTGAATAAAAAAAGTGAATTTACATCAAATTAGATTTTAAGTTGTTAAAATATAGAGTATGGAGGAGTAGTGATCACATTTTGGCTGTGGGTTTGAGAGGCTGAGGCCCCATCCACTTCTCCCCTGGAACACAAAAAGAAAGAAAGTGATTGGACAATAAATAGTATATAACCTAAGATTTGAATATCCCAAGATTACTTCAGAATTTATGGTTTAAAACATGATAAAGTGCAATAAACCATCAAGTAATCTGGGTATGATGATTGAAGACTAAAAATGTACTGTTTAATGTTATTTTTTAGTATAATTTTTCTTTATTAATTTTTTTTAATAATTTCATAATGTATTTTGTGAAGTCAGGGTATGTTGTACATGTGTGCTGAGCAGAGATATGGGATGAGCTATATTATCCTCACCTATAGCCTTATTCTTTTTTATATATATATACATTATATTTATTGTAGCTCCTATAGCCTTATTCTTATATGCCTGTTTCTCTCTGTCTGATACATGTATTAAATAATAAATAGAAATCTCTTGGCAAAATATCTGGTATAGCTTCCGTGATTCAACCATAACAGGGGAAAAGCGGGTTTCAAATCTACAATGATAAATATAACCATTATCCTATCTAATAAAAGAAGTAGAAATCCAAAGTTACCGATGCAATGAGCCATAAGCTCAAATCTGTCAGAGCCAAAGAAGACCTCAGCCTTTCCATTCACATGACACACAATGCACGGAAAACCAAAGCCCTACAAAAACGTAAGGGAAAATCACTGTAAGGAACATTTTAGTTAGAAAGACAAAGGGTGCAAAGACGCAAGTAAAAGGCACTGACTCTATAATCCAGTACTTCCTGTGTGGCACTCTTCAGCTTGTCTTTCATTGGCTGAGATTTGGCGAGGGTCAGAAATTCCTCCACCTCATTGGCTGAGAGACCCGCCTTTAATCCCGCCTGTGCAAAACAGAAAGGCAAGACATTAGTGAACACACTGAAGTCAAAGTCAGTGGTGAAGTACAATGGATGATAACAAGACATTTTTTCATTTTTATGAAGTAATAGAAGATTAACATGTCAATTTACTGACTGAAAACTGGCATTCAGATCTGCATCCATTTAGTTCTCAATGCCCAACTTCCTAAAATCCGTTTCATGCTGACTTTACAAAAGCGTTAATAGGGTATTTGATACCTCAATGAATGAGGCAGGCTGGGTAATGTCCTGATCAGTGCTCCAGATTCTTTTCCACAGCTCTCTAGACACCCTCTCCACCGGCCCGTCTCCCTCTTTGTTTTTCTCTGCTACAGCTGTCACAAAACGCATCGCATTCAAAGAACCTACATGGAAAGATGGAGGACAAGAGAAAATAAAAGAGACTGTGACAGAAAGTGATTTACCTAAAAACACAAGATTATCCTTTTTAGATTGTAAAATAAATCCTTAAGCAAAAAAAAAAAAACTCTATAAACAGTCCAACATCTTTTTTCTATATGAGAGAAAGAAATCCACAAGTATGGCTTGCATTGTGCATGTGGTCATCAGTGTCATCGTAAAAAAAACAGCAGTTGGAATACCTTTCTCAAACATTGCCTCAACAGGATTTGAAGGTGGATTCAAAGGGACCACAAAGTACTCAGACAGCCGTTTCAGATCGGTGTTCATGTAATAAAACTTATTAGGGATCATTCCAGGGGGGCGGTTACCTAGAAATAGAAGAAACTTGATAATGTCTTCTTATCTATAAAAGCACAATGTCACATACATCCATCAACATTCATTTAGAAAAATATATATTATAATACGTTTTAAAGGGGACATATCATGAGAATCTGACTTTTTCCATGTTTAAGTCCTATAATCGGGTCCCCAGTGCATCTACCAACCCAGAAAATGTGAAAAGTGACAACACAGTAACTTTGTTTTGGTAAGCTTTTCTCTGGAAAGGCTTATCATCCAAGCCGATCAGTTCCAAGGTTACACGACAACAGTGTAACCAGTTCTAATGCAATGGCAAAAGTTTGAGCAAAGCATCTCTCGCTCAGGCTTAATAGTTGTGGTATTTTGACCTAAAAATGTCACAGCTGTCTTATAAAGATCTTAGGGAACTGTGTCAAAGTTAAACATGAATGTCTGCAAGTCGATAAGATGAATCAATGTAAATCCACAACAACTACATAAATATATCCACTAACCATTGGAATGGGGGTTCAATCTTCAGCTGGCTGGCAGGAGCCGCCACTGGCATGTCATGTGACCTGTCAGTGGCTGGCTGGCAGCTGGCAGTCTGCCTTGGCAAGTTTCAGAAACCATTTATTTTTGGCAGTTTTTGTGTTTTGTGTTCCTCCCTCTCTAGCAACCGCGCGGCTGTTCAACCTGTTCGACTGCTTTAATTGGGATAAAATTCTCTAAACAACAATCATGCAAAAGAATAAATGCATGAGATTACATTCATAAAAAGAAAACAATGTATTTACTTGCAGCGAGAGTGACAGGCAACGCATTATACTCGCAGTTCAACCACGGCTGGCTGAAGTGAGCATCCAGCAAGTGTCAGTAAGCAACCAGTCGTGATCACGGCCATTTGACTGGTTTAATTGGGATAACCGGCTCTAAAACATCAATCATACAAAAGAACATAATCATAACAGATGCATATTAAATGAGCTAGAGAGGGAGGAACACAAAACACAAAAACTGCCAAAAATAAATGGTTTCTGAAACTTGCAACGGCAGTCTGCCAGCCAGCCACTGACAGGTCACATGACATGCCAGAACCAGACTGCCAGCTAGCCACTGACAGGTCACATGACATGCCAGAACCAGACTGCCAGCTAGCCACTGACAGGTCACATGACATGCCAGTGGCGGCTCCTGCCAGCCAGCTGAAGATTGAACCCCTCCTGAAGTTCTGAACCATTGAGAAATGTCCAGGTGCAATCTAAAAGTTGCAACCTCTTCCTGAGTCTCTCCATAAGGCTGCACTCTGCTACTGGTTATTTCTGTGATTTTGGATGAGATTCGCGTGTTTTGTTATTGCCTGCCTGAGTATCCAAAGCTTGTGTAAATGATCTTCTGTGGGAGGCTCATGCAAATCAAAAGAGCAGTTATCATTGACAGGTGCAAATTTGTACTCTGACCCACAGTTGTGGGTCATAGTGACTGAGGCCAAAATCCTCCTGGTTGTATTCAAATAGTACCCAGACTTTTCTACAAACATATCTTAATGCTTAATAAAATTACACTATACATTTTTTATACTTTTTTATATTTGTTATTTGTAAACGCTATTATGTGTCTCGTTATATTTATGTGGACTGAATGCTTCAATGCCAAGGTAAATTCCTTTAATGTGCAAGCACATTTGGCAATAAAGCTCTTTCTGATTATGATTTTGGTATATTTTGTGATTGGGGACATATTATTTCTTTATTACCTGAGCCTTGCATGACTCCCCCTAAAAATGCTGGTTTAAATTTGAGGTCGATGTTCCAAACATTTCTATAGCGACACAGCACCTTAACACACACAATCAATACAAACATGAAAACATATTAAGCAGCATGGATTTCAATGAACTAAGTTATACTAAGTGGCGAAAACATCGTATACCTCAAATGCCAGCCAGGAATACGGAGAAACCACATCATAAAACAACTCGACCACTTTTCTGGGACTGGACATCTGTAACGAATAAGGATATTCGCGTCACCCGACATACACTAAAGATTATTAGAACTGTCATTTACATGCATGCGTAGTAGACATTACCCTTGGCGTCAGTCAGTCAGTCTAACTGCTGTACTTGAAAATAAACGGTGTCAAAGTTCAACACAATTAGATCGAGAAACAAATAGACCTACTGTTTATGGCAGAATACCGCTCATTTGCTACGACAGTCTAACAACGATTGTTTAGATTCCAATAACTACAACAAACTGTATTTTTATAAATTGTGAACGACGTTCAGCAGGTGCAGTTTAGTGTTGGGCGAGTTCGCATTTAACACTGAAGCTTCGAAACATTTTTGAATCTTTTGTTTCGAATCATGTATCAAACCAAGTCACGTGATTTCAGTGAACGAGTCCAGAGTGGCAGAGCCATAGAGAGAAATTCTCTCTATGGCTCTGCTGAGTGGTAGAGAAAACTCTCTGAACGAGGCTACTGTCTATGCTTCATACAGAGAATGTCTAATAAGTGGTAGATCTTTCCGTAGACGGGCTCTGCTTCAAATCTGTTTCAAATGGTTTACCGCTGGGGGGCGATCTCTGTAAACTTCTGAATCATGGAGACATGCGGATTCACTTAGATCGCCCCCAGCGGCGAACCATTGAACATGTGTCAATGTTTTGTTTTTTTTACCCATGGGTCCGGTTTACCCTATGGGTTTACCGATTCTACATGACCTCTGATCAGATGTATACATTTGTTCGCGTTAAACATTATTACAATTAAAATGAATAATAGTAGTTAGTCTCTTATTGGCCTGTGATTACGTTAGCTGAACAATCCATGATGCAACAAACAAAACACGCCTTGAAAATTGATAAAAGAGCACATATTACATAGACACTTGATATTTAATCTTATGATTAACGTTAGTTCATTGCATTTGAAAGATTTTACTTTCAATAAAACATCTGCAATGTGTTTGTAAAAGGTGTTTTATGCATGTTTGGCCTGAGTTTTTTTGCATTTCCACTGTTCTGACCAGCAGGGTTCACTAGCGTGTTCTGTTTCGAACGCTTCGAAACAGTGAATCATTGGATTCGAAGCTTTAAAAAGCTTCGTTTCCCCCATAACATCTTCCGCATTAGACATTCTCTGGGCGTGAGCAGCACGTAAAGTTCAGAATTTATAGAACAATTTTTCGACCTGCTGAAGTAAAAGGTAAATGCAATAAAAAAAATAACTGGCTTCTGATTAAAAACTAATCGCCAGCCATTGTTTTTTTTGCACGATAAACTTTCGATTTAAAACAATTATTATTATTATTATTATTTTTTATATATATAATAATATGACAGTGCTAAGATTGAATGAATGCAGTTACAATTTAAGTAAATGAAATTAGATTATTAACAACGAATTCCAAATGTTTCCGTAGTGCTTGAGCTCTATTTGCTCCGCCCCCTGGCAGTCAAAGTGAAGGTTCCCGTCTGTTAAAGTGGTTGCCAGATGTTGGATATGTGGAAAAATAAATTACGTTTATAATGTAAACATCATACATACCATAAGCACAAATGTACTGCAAATTGTGAACCTGCAGTTTTTCTGATATTCTAATATATTTTAAAATGTCTCTTTTACAGTCAGAAAATGTAAAAGAAATGCAAAATACCACAATACACAAGGACTTGTATAAATTAAAAAAATATTACAAAACTTTTATAAAACTATTTTTATAAGATTTTCGTATTTTTAAAATATATATATATGTATTAATTGACCCTTTTCACTTTTCTGGGGTTCTCAGAAGCGGAATAGTTGTATTGTTGAAATTTAAATGTTATGAACAGCGCTTTTTTTAAGTATAAAAAACTGGGGGGGGGGGGGGATCTTTATAATTCATTAATTAGCTGCTGTGATGTTTTACGGTTTTTTATTTATTTGCTGTTGCAGTTTTTGTGAATATCTGGCAACTCTAATGCGACGCTTGCAGTGCACATATGCGGTAGTAGGAAGTGGTGAATGAGGAGAGAGCAGGCTAGTGCTCGGGCTTAAAGGAGACTTTGGAAAATACAGTATCCGTCAAAATAGCTAGTCTTTGATAGCACACCTCCATACCTCACTGCTGTAAGTATTGCTGTGGTTATTTAAGAATTATAGGTGGTATATTTATTATCCAGTCTTACTGTGCCAAAGGCTATCTGCTTCTGTAAGGCCAGTCTATTAGATGCATCCCATATGATTCAAAAAATCACTATTCAAATGTCAGTTTTCTAAAAACTATTTTGATGTTGTTAAGAAGTGTTGGGTGACTATAGTGTCAAGAAGTGACTTCTAGATTTACAGACCTGCCTGCTCGTTTGGTTCAATAAAATCATTAATGAAATCTAAGAAAATATTAAATATGCTCAGGGATGGGATAGTCAAAGATGGGATAGCTGGCTAAATGTTTGGAGTTTTCTAAACTGATTAACCCAAGCACTATTTTAATGTTGGATGGATAAGCTTGAATATGAATATAACATAATAAACGGTGAGATAATTGTTATGCTTTGTTATTGGTGTAAACAGAAAGATGTCACCAGAGGAATTAGTCTACCTAGGAATCCTTGGTGCATCAATACCTGTAGGATTCCTTTTCCGCTACCTAAGTAAGTCTGACTATGTCTTTCTTTACGTTAGAGCCCACATATTAAAATGTGTTAATAATAGGGTGAATAAAGGTAAAAGTCAAGTGGTATACTTTGTTGTTGACATTGTTTTACAATGTGTTTAGGATGTGTGTGTGTGTGTGTGTGTGTGGGGGGGGGGGGGGTCACTACTTCTATATCATCATGATTTTAACAACTCTTGATCACTTTTGTGTGCATTATTTACCAGGCCCTCCAGTTAAGCAGGGGGCGGCATTGCTCTTGGGTTTGATCATCTCCATTGCTACCTGTGGGATCCACACTCTACACTCTTTCTTTACAGTGTTAGGAACATGGCTGATTATAAAGATCAATTGGAGGTTAGTGTTATATGTAGCTGTCTGGAATTTTACATTAGATTCGGAGCTATTTCCCTGTGCTCTGTTTCATTTTTTTTATTTAGAAGTGCCCCTGCTCTGTCTTTGGGCTGGACGTTTCTGTACCTCCTCTTTTTCCGTCTGGTCACCTGGTTTGGCCTCCCTCAGCCAACACCTTTTGCCAATGCCATTCAGCTTCTTTTAACGTTGAAGGTAAAACGCAATAAAATTAGAAACATTTTCCATGTTTTAATCTCTTGATAGAATTATTGAATGAGTTTTGTTTTGAATACACAGATGGTCAGTTTAGCTAATGAGGTTCAAAGTTTTTACTTGGAGAAGAAAAAGGAAGTGAGCGCCTTCACTAAGTCCCCAGTTGTGGGAGGACTTTCCCACGAGCCTTCACTATATGACATTATATCATATAGCTACTGCTATGTGGGCATAATGACAGGTAATTTGCATATTGATTTGAATTTCCTGGAATGCTTTTGAGTCTGTTCAAACGTTCTGTGCTGTATGTTTTGCATGTATGCTAACTTGTCTTTCTCTGTTTCTCTCTGCTACTAGTTCAGTAATGTGTGAGTCCAATTTCTTTTTATAACTGATTGTGTTATTATTGCTCCTCTTTTTTTACCATGATTTGTCCTCCCAAACCCCAACATCCATATGCTTCATTTTGTCATCCCCTGTGGCACATTGATATGGCTCATTATTGCATTTGATTCCATACTAATACTCCATTCTATCCCAATATCATGTGTCACCTTTGCCCATCTACGCCATGTCTTCATTGATAACTCTTACCATGCTCTCCTCACATTCCTTCATTTTCCATTCTTTGTCCCACCCACTCTTGCCGGTGTCCCCCAGGTCCCTTCTTCCGCTATCAGACGTATGCAGACTGGTTGCAGCAGTCCAGTCCCCTGTCGCTGCCGGGTAAAGAGCCCTGCCTGCAGAGGCTGAAGATGGTGCCCGTTTACGGAGTTCTCTTTATGGCTGTCAACTTTGTCTTTCCCTTGTCCTATGTCCGTACTGAAGAATTCCTGGAGAACAACTATTTTTACAGGTTTGTTTTTCTGGATTAAAGGACCAATCCATACTGAGTCTAAAAGTAAAGTCCAAAGGACATAATTATATTTAAATCACACTTTATCATTTTATTGACAATCATAGTGGTTATGTTTCAGATTTTTCTACATGGTGGCAATATTCTTTGTGTTCCGGATGCGTTTCTACTCTGCATGGTGTGGGGCAGAGGCAGGTTGCATCAGCGCAGGTCTTGGCTGTTACCCCCAGGGGGCGCTGTCCAAACCTGGGGGAGGGCCAACGGTGAAATATAGGTAGGGTGATTCACTTTATTACCTGATAGCTTTTAAATGTGCTTTTACAGTTTGACTTTAACTTGTAAATATGATGACTTGAACTTTGAGAATTTTATCTAATCAGGAGGTATGTCAGGGAAAACATGACATGTTCTATAAAAAGATATGATAGATCTTTAATTATCTAAGAATAGAAATGTACGTTACTGTAATAGACTTGAAGCAGGATCCTGTAAAGTACAGCATCAGAGGTCAGCAGGGTTACAGTTAGGCAATATTAAACTGTACATGTCAAGACAAACATGATACATTAGAATAGGAGAATTTTCAGAAGCAATTAAACACATTTTTTATCCTTTACAAAAGCTTCAAATGTATCACAATTTAAATACAGTGCAGACATAATGTTGTAAATAATAGTTGTGGCTGGAAACAGCTGATTTTTAAAGAAAGATCTACAGTTGCTCAAAGGCCCATTATCAGCAACTATCAGTCCTTTTTTTAATCTCATGTTATTTTTGCTAATCCAAGTTAATAATTTTAAAAGGCTAATTGATCATTAGAAAATCCCTTTTGCACAGATGAAAACTTTTGCGCTGATTAAGGAAGCAATGAAAGTGGCCTTCTTTAGATTAGTTGAGTCTGCTGCATCATGAGTTATGGGTTTGATTACAGTCTCAAAATGACCAGAAACAAAGAACGTTCTTTGGAAACGCGTCAGTCTATTGTTGTGCTGAGAAATGAAGGCTATTTAATGGAGAGATTGAACTACTTCCTTGATAGAACAGCACAGACTGCTTCTAACCAGAATAGAGAGAGGTGTGGGAGGTCCGGTGCACAAATGTGCAAGAAGACAAATACCTTAGGCTTAGAATGTCTTGTTTAAAAACAGACTCCTCACAGGTCCTCAAATGACAGCTTCACAAAATAGTAACTTCTAAACACCAGTGTCATCAACAGTGAAGAGGCAACTCTGGGATTATGGGCTTCTAAGTAGAGTAGCAAACAAAAAGCCATATCTCAGGCTGTCCAATAAAAAGAAAAGATGAAGATGGGCAAAAGAGCACAGACACTGGACAGAGGAAGACTGGAGAAATATGTTGCCATTTCCCACAAGTTTGAGGTTTTCTGGTCAAACAGAAGAACATTTGTGAGATGCAGAACAAAGGAAAAGATGCTAGAGGATCTGTCAGGTATGGTGGAGGGTGCTTTGGTGGTGGTACAATGGGACATTAGTACAGGGTAAAACGGACCTTGAAGAAGGAAGGCTATCACTACATTTTGCAACGCCATGCATGCCATACCCTGTGGACAGCACTTGATTGGGGCCAATTACGTCCTACAACAGGATAATGACTCAAAACACACCTCCAAACTATGCCAGAATTATTTAGGGAAGAAGTAGTCAGCAGGAATTCTGTCTGTAATGGAGTGGGCAGCACAGTCTCCGGATCTGAACCATATCGAGCTGTTGTAGGAACAGCTTGACCGTATGGTACGGAGGAAGTGTCCATCAAGCCAATCCATCTTGTGGGAGATGCTTCTGGAGCATGGGGTTTAATCTTATCAGATTACCTTAAAAAATTGACAGCTAGAATGCCAAAGATCTGTAAGGCTGTAAATGCTGCAAAAGCTGGCTTTTTTGATGAAAGCAGAAAAAAAAAATCAGTAAATGACTGCATTTCCTATTCATTTGCTATATTTCCTCTTCAAACTAATTTCATGCGTTTCTAACACATCTAGACATTTCTAAGTGATCTCAAATTTTTGAGCGGCAGTTCAAGCAGCACAACTGTTTTCAACTGTGAAAATATAGAAAAAAATTTGAAAATATTTATTTAGTTATTCCAAGTTATATATGATATTAATAATAATAGAATGTATTCTTGATATAGAATGTATAGTAATTTTCAGAATTATTAAAGATTATATTGTGTTCTATATATGTATACCGGTATATACAGTGTTAATAAATTAATTGCGTTTTTAAAGATTAGCTTTAAGTGAAAATTAAATAAAGTAAAATAAAAACATCGGTTAATATCAGACAGTCATCTGGGAACGATATATTGTAAATCACTAGTGTAAACAGTACTCGCAATAAAAAACGTCCATGTTTCTCTTTAGCCTGTACCTATAAGACGCATTAAGCGAGGTTATCTACAGGAAATTACTAGCTCATTTGAGGTTTGATCACGTGGTTGATAATGTTGTATGTTTCAGTCCTGATCCAGACACTGCTGTGGAGTATGACTTCAAAACTATCCAGAACATTGACTGTTATAATACAGATTTCTGCGTCAAGGTTCGGCATGGTATGCGCTACTGGAACATGACGGTGCAGTGGTGGCTTCACCACTATATTTACCCCAATGCCCCTTTCAGAGCGTACGCTCTTAGGTACGAGCATGTACATTTGACCTTTCAACTGCATTGTGGTTAAAATGCTCTGTTATTGACCATCATAATCTTTGACCATCAACTTTGTTTTATCTCTTTTCTCACATTGTGGCAGGGCTGGATGGACAATGTTAATCAGCGCTTACTGGCATGGCCTCCATGCTGGATACTACCTCTCTTTTCTCACCATCCCACTGTGTATCGCAGCAGAATCGGCCATGGAGGCTTCCGTCAGAGCCCGTCTGGGGCCGAAGGGCCAGAACATCTTCGACTGGATCCACTGGTTCCTCAAGATGAGGGCTTACGACTGCATGTGCATGGGATTTGTTCTCCTGAAGGCCAGCGACACCGTCAACTACTGGAGCTCCATATACTTCATAATTCATATCATCGCCATTGTTTGTATAGGAATAGGACAAATGATGAAAGGAGGGAAAAAGAGAGAGAGGAGGGACGGAGCTGAAGGAGAGAAACAGGATGTGGTAAGAGAGAAGGCTGAGTGAAACAAATGTGTGATGTGATGATTGGGATGATAACTGGAGAGTTGGTATGTTTACACACACACACACACACACACACAAAAACATTTCCCAACATGCACTGTAATAGCCATCAACTGCCATTTAACGGATTTTGTTTTTTAAAAAGCAACACGGAGAGAAGAGTAAAATGCGATGAACCCAAGGATATCAATCTTTATTTTATTAACAGTGAAAATAGCTTTCAATTCATTTCCAATACTTTTAATGTTATCATTTGCTTTTTTATTACATATATTGGAAAATGCTTATTTTTGTTGTCTGGTGAAAAACAGTGCAACCTTATAGATTCATCCTGACCAGGCCAGTATTGTATTTATATTAATAGTTTTTCTGCTGATCAGTGGCCATGGGATTCGAATTCAGCTCCCACACAGAGGACTTATAACTGAATCCATCCGTACACACACACACACACACACGAATGTTAGACCCCTGCCATATTACTACATTGAGTGCAAATTTGTGGAGATTTACTCCCTCTGTAAGTGTCAATGAGGTCACACAACCTTTGTGATAACAAAGTTGTATATGTTATATGGGATATTAAAGTTGATCTACCATCTTTTTCATCCATTCTAAGCACATTGATGGTTATGTATCACTATTAGTTTTATTGTTCTACAAAGAATGTGAAAGTATATGGAAACTTTCTTTTTCTCACATTTTCAGAAAGTAGGAGTGAATGTTTTTGCTATTTTGTTAATTTGCTCTTTAGTTTGATGCCAAATGAGGTAAAGTGCAACCTAATGTTAAGTGTTGCTAAACATGTATCAACAAAGTAATATGTTATTACTAAGAGCAATTAAAGTCTGGTTGAATCTGAATAAGTATGAAAGATCTTTTCTTAAAAGATCAGATGTAAAACATTCTTTCCAAAACATTCAGATTTTTTTTGTTCTCGTACACTGGAGGATTGTGCTGGTGTTTAGTTTGTTGATCGTTTCAGAATGTATGCTGGTTCCTAATGTCTACCTGCTATATTTTATCTCTAATGTTTACCTTCTGGACTATATTTAACACAGGATGTACCACTCATATCCTTCCAGGTTTTGTTTGAAAAATCAGTGTTTTCAATAAAATAAGTGATTTTTATCCCTGCCAAACTTCCTTCTCCTGATGTAATTTCTGTGTTTGGATACAAAGTATATTTAAAAAGTATCATCTGATTTTTCATTATTGTCTCAAACATTTTTGTTATTCCTGTTTTTCTCTCGATGTAATTGCTCACATTCTGACTTGCCTTACTTTTCAAAGGATGATTTTTGTTTTCTGCTTCTTCTTTTTTTTAAAGTCACTTATTATGCTCACCAAAAAGTATTTATTTGATATAAAAACTGTAATATTTAACTATTTAAAACTATTTTATAATATAATAAAATGTGATTTATGCCTGTGATACAAAGCTGAATTTTACTCCAGTGTTCAGTGTCACGTTATCCTTCAGAAATCATTTTGTTTGGAAACCGGGAACTATTTTTTAGGATTCTTAGATGAAAATTCAAAAGAACAGTATTTATTTAAATTAGAAATGTTTTATAGCACTATAAATGTCTATACTGTCTCTTTTGATCAATTTAATATGCTCTTTCTAGATAAAAGTGTTCATTACTTTAAAAAAATGTAAGTTACGTTACTGACTATAAACCTGTATATAACGTTAGTAGGCTATACCAATTGTCGGAATTCTTTTGCCCATTTTAGTGAATGTTTCATAAGTTGCATTGACATTTTTTATTATTTAGTTCTCGTGTTTAGTAATGGTGTGTAAGTTAAGTGATACGATTTGATTAACTAAAGTCTGAAATTACTGGCTTGCGACAAAAAGGTTGCCCTTCGTCTCCATGACAACATTAACAGGCAATAACGTTAAACCACAGGAATATGCTTACCAATGGGCTCATAACAAGCCTGACTTAATTTTCAACAGATTAAAAACTTTATTATTCAATTAAGTCATTATTAAAAAAATGTTGCCAATTTAGTAAATCTGCTATCAGTCACAGAGAAAGGAAATTTTCCAATTGAAGACTGAGTTGTCTTTACTCATGGTAACGGGATCTGTCAAGGTTGCCTTTGTTTCACTCATAGTCTACCTACAAGGAAGTGTTTCCAACTTTTATTTTCATGAGATTCAAAGTCCAGACACACCTTTTCATCTGACTAACGCAACTGCCTTTTTGGGTTGTGTTGGTTGTCTTCGTGTGTGTTTTTATGTGGAATCGATAGTCCCTGATTTATGATGGAGCTGAGAGAATTCAACAATCAAGTACATCCAACTCCAGGTAAGAGAGTACATGTAAAGGGGAGTGTATAGAGTTTATTTACGCTCCAGTTAGCTAGCAATTAAGTTAACGTTAGTTCTCCGAGTACAAGAGAGACCTTAGTGTACAAATAGTAGCCTATAACGTTACTTAAGCACAATTTATTCGAATCGTAACGTTACTTTATTATAACTAGGCCTAAATGTATTAGTGGTGTGGTACACTATAAATTGGTATACTTAAAGTCTGTTAAATTGGAACAGCTAATTGCATTTTAGTCCAAAAACAGTGGAAATGTTAATACTTAATTAAGTACACTTTAAATATACTCTTGCATTTAAGTTTTCAAATGCAGAATTCACTAAGCATAAACTTAAAATATATTTAGGTACAATTGCAATTCAATAAGCCTACCTACAACTAGAGTGTTGAACACACATAAGTAATCTTTATAAACTACCTGATATTCAAGGTGTAGGCAAATTATTGAAAAGGTCAAGGTAATTATAAAACTTACTTCCTGGTTATTTTTTTGCAACTCAAAACACATTTCCTGTAAACTTTTATCTAGGCTATACTATTTTTTTTATACTCAAGTAGAACTCAAATACAGTTCATTGTATTGTACATTTGATCATAACAGGTCAACGGAGGATTCAACAAAAATAAATAGCTGAAGTAGTGAAGTAGTATATATTAATATTTAACAAATTAAATAATTTAATCTGCCCATTGCTCATTGTTACATTAGCGCTGTTGGAAAAAGTTGTGTTTGTAAATACAGCACCTGTTAGCAGAAACAAACTAGATGTTTCAGTTCATACCTTACATTTTCTTTCGTTTGCACAAAAAGAAAGTCTCATATAAAAAAAATTACATAGCATCATCTAAAGATAATTTCATCATTCTCAGATTTGAAATACATGGTGAGACTTGTGTCTTTAGCTGCAATGAATTTCTAGACTCTAAAGGTTTCCTTCTGACAAATGTGCCAAATCTGCAACATGGATTCCCAATAGTGTGCAGTCTAGGCGAGTTCGGTTGTTTAGCCAAAGTACAGCACAACCGATTGTTGATGAGTGTGATGGCATTGGGTCTATGGCGTGTTCCAAACATAGATCAAGCATAGTGGTCTGACATGTCAACTTCTGGTTCAACCAATGGGGGTCAAGGTCTAGCTTCGGCAGTTACTGTGTTTTCAAGTTATGTCAGAAATGTATTCATGAGATAAAAAAATGCATGGAAAGTCTGCCCTAGTGAAAAAAACCTATGCCAAAATGTATTTAAAATAGGCCTATATATTTATTTCATACTAACTAGGCTATACCACAAACCCATTAATATATTTACTGACATATTGCTTGAGACTTATTGATATAAATATTATAATTAAACTTTATTTGGAGTTTTCTTCATTGCACAATGCATATTATTTAATGTTAAGCCTGTGTTTAATATCACTATAATTAAGGATAGTATGATTACATACTGTATACTTTAAATGCAAGATATTTAAAGTGTAAGTAATGTATACTTGCAAAAGTTTCACTTTAGCACAATCAAATATAATTAATGTATCTTAAGTTGGACCTCAGCAATATTTCCGGATAGCCTAACTAAAGTGCTTTAAGCACAAAATTACTTGTTCCAAATTAGCAGACTTTAAGTATAGCAATTGAATATACCAAAAGTACAATCGCAGGGTATTTACATTAAGTACATAAATATGTAAATGTATTGGTAGTATACTTAGCATAAAATAAATGTACGGTATTTCAAATAGGCTATATATTTATTTTTCACTAGGGGAGCTATACATGTTTTCATTTACAGCTGAATAACTGGAAAATCTTAAGCTAGCTATTATGAGGCATCATTTTGGAGACTGTGACAGTTCCTTAACTGTGTGTGTGTGTGTGTGTGCACTTGTTTATGTGATTTATGAGGACACAAATTTGTATAATGGCGTGTATTACACTGGTATTACAACTTAAACGTGGTTTATGAGGACATTTCATGACGTGTGCGTGTGTGTGTGTGTGTGTGTGTGTGTGTGTGTGAATAATCATACTATTTACTGTATTTGGTGAGGTAACTAGTTAATTCGCTTTTTACTGTTGCTTTTTTATATTCTTTATTCATTACAATGACTAATGATGTATGTCCTTAGTTTTTAACCATGTTCAGTGTGAAGTCTATGATGTAAAGTCTGTTATTTTACAAGTGTTAAGGAGAACTGGCAGGGATATATGGGTCATCATGGCTATGTATAGAAATGTGGTGCATAGAATATTTTCAGAGCTGATGGGAAAATGCTGCTCCAGTTTGTTCTCAGTCCTATTTTTTAACACAACCATTACTGTACCTTGGCTTGTACTGTAATGTCTCACAGTAAAGTTAAACGTCAGTATTATAGTTTCCTATATATCATATATCATTTTAATATACCAACTTTTGTAACTGTTATTAGACTACCCAAGTCCTTATGGTTCCCAGCATTCATTGAGGTTACGGACAGTTCCTCCCCAAGAGACCAGTGCGGTTCAGTTTGATTGGGCCTCCCCCCCTGAAGATGCTGAAGACTCTAATGAGCCTCCAAATCTCCGCGAGCTGCCGCTGCACATGGGCCTGAAGAGAGCAGTATGGTATAAATGCATTATCTCATTACATAAATGTACCAGTGTCAACATTTACATTTTTACATTACCAAAATTCAGCTGTACTCTTAGCACTAGCTCCGAAAGGTTTCAGGCAGAATTATCCATTGAAACTTTTAGTTTCACAAAGTTGAATCGTAATAAGGCTTGTTTCTCTCTCACTTTATTCCAGGCAGGTGCAACAGATGAAAATCCCAGTTGTTTCTAGCTCTTGGAACATCAAGCAGTCACAGACATTTCGCCGTTTCTGTGAGGTTGCCAAACATGTTCTCAGCTATTTTGTTCTGTGGAAAAGGGGAATCCAAAAAATAGGAGGTGAAATGAAAAAAACATTTTAAAAAAACATTAAAATTCTGCTCTCATCAGCACATACATATGTTTTTGCCCCAAAAATGAAAAGTAAATCAACTGGTAATCTAAGAAAAAACGCCAAGAACAAGATCATATAAAAGCCTAGTGGGGAGGAAAGAAAATAAAATAAAATTCCCTTTCCTTTATCCACTTGTTTCCTTGTAGGTCACTTTGGTGGAGGAGTCCAATCCTACTTCCTGTTCCTGAGATTTCTTGTGATTCTCAACTTCCTGTCCTCCTTGTTAATCGCAGGATTTGTCCTCATTCCCAGCATTGTGTTTCGCTCTATGAACTTCAACTCCACCATCCCTACTACAGTCAATCTAACCGGTAGGAACACTGTCTCTCTAGTATAAAAAGCTCATTTCTATGCTTCAAAATGAGAACATTCTAGCTGGTTACTGGATAATCCTCTTTCTCTGGACTGTCTGAGACCCTTTATAATATCTGGTAAAGCTGCAAGACCCTGACAACATGTTTAGCATTAGTACCTTCACAATCTAACTAAGAAACAAATGGCGCCGATGGCACGCCATGTTCATAAGCAGAGGTCTTCAACCCTGCTCCTGGAGATTCACTGTTCTTCAAAGATTATTCTCAACCTGCTTCAGCACTGCCTGTCATTTTCAGGCGATCCCGAAGAGCTTGATAAACTGGTTCATCTGTGTTTAATTATAGGGCTTGAGCTAAACTCTGCAGGACAGTGGGTCCCCAGGAGCGTCTGTTCAATGCATTTGTTGATTTGGTTAATAATTCATTGTAATAACTAATCCTTTAAAAGAAAACCTTAGATCACTTTAGAAACAGTTAAACTATCTTAATAGGAAAAGTTGTTTCCTGTAGTTAATAATAGTTTGCTGTCATTTTAATTCAATTCACTTTTGATTTTAATTCAGTTCACTTAAAAAAAAAAAAAATCTGCAGTCAAATTTTCATATTATTTTGTTTGAAACAGGTGTGGAAATATGCTTGCAGTATGATCCAAAACCTGATACCCTGATGGTGTTCATCACATACTTTCTGGACCTGATCTCGGGAACGGTATGGACGGACTTAATGAATACATTTCTAAATACATTTACCCCCGGTTTCACAGACAAAGCTTAAAGGGGTGGTTGCTTATGATTTCACTTTTCTAACTTTAGTTAGTGTGTAATGTTGCTGTTTGAACATAAACAACATCTGCAAAGTTACAACGCGTCAAAGTTTAAAGCAAAGGGAGATATTTTCTTTTAAAGAAATAGCTTTTTATGGACTGTCTACAACAAACGGCTGGTAGGGACTACACGACATTCCTCCCGGGTTAGTGACATCACGAACCCTAAAATTTACATAAACCCCGCCCCCGGAATGCGATTTATAGATTATCAAAACAGAATATACTAATCAATGACTTGAAGATAACTACACATAATCTACATGAATTCACCAACTAACCATTCAGAAATGTTGTCTACATGTTGTCACTTCTTCTTGAGTCTCTCCATCTTTCTGACTCTGGTTTAAACATAAAAAGCTAAATGTTTTTGGAATTTTCAGTGCATGTGTGTGTGAGGTAAAAGGACACAAGTTTTTGTGGCTCCGTCCCTCTGTGCCGGGAGCAGCAGCTAATTTGCATTTAAAGGGACAGACACAAAACGGTGCGTTTTTGCTCACGCTCAAAAAGTGACAATTTTAACATGCTATATAAAAATATATATATGTGGGGTATTTTGAGCTAAAACTTAAAATTACTCACTCTGGGGACATTTAACATCTTGTGAAAAGGGCATTATAGCACCCATTTAAGCTCACTGACTAAAATGCACGTTTGATCTGTTTTAACTGAAAGCAACTTGCACTGATATATCTTAAAATATGGACACCAGTAATGTTTTTTGGACATCAAGATGCACACCAGTAATGTTTTTTTCTAAGGCACAGTTATGAAAGCTACTTAAATGCTAATTAAATTGATCTAATCCTGGCTAAATATATAAGCCCTGTCTGTGAAACCGGGCCCTAAAGTAAATCTTTTCTATTGTAAAACATTTTAAAATATAATTTATTTCTGTGATGGCAAAGCTGAATTTTCAGCATCTTTACTCCAGTCTTCTGTGTCACATGATCCTAAATTTTTCCTAATATGCTGATTTTCTGGTCAAGAAACATTTCTTATTACTATCACAGTTGAAAATAAAAAGTTGTGCTGCTTTATATTTTTTTGTGGTAGCCGTGATACATTGTTTTCCTTTGGATTCTTTATTACATAAAAATGTTTTATAACAATGTAAAAGTATTTACTTCCACTTTACTTTTTCATAAATTAAATGCATCCTTACTCAATAAAAGTATTAATAATAATAAAAAAATAATAATAAAATAAATCTCACTGACCCCAAACTTTTGAATGGTAAAGTATATGAATTAAATATCATATTTAACATTGTCAAAAAAAAAAATTTAAATGCAGCCTTTAAATTTAAATGTCTGAACAACAATGATCGCTAATGGGTATTTGGGCACAGAGGCAAAAATGGAATACAAATTAAAGTAAAAGTAATGTGTGTGTGTGTGAGAGAGTGGTGTGTGTGTTATTTTAGGAATTATTATGTTTGTTTTTGAGCCTGTTCTTAAATAATGTGAAACTTACTTAGAAGTCACTCTGAATAGAAAATAATCCCTGTTTATTAATTTTTTATTGTGAATATCTTCTAAATGATCTTCACTCATCAGTCATGTCTTCCTTCAGGGATTCATGGAGTATTCATACCTGTTTTATGGCTACTATACCAATTTCAATTCAATGGTTGAGAGTAATGGCTTCTCTTACAACATCCCTCTGGCGTATCTGTTGACGGCAGCCTTCTACTTTCTCTTCTGCTTCATTTGTATGATTATTAGGTGAGTCTTGTCAGCTTTGTCAGAATTTTCTACCAGCATATTAAAAGAACATGGCTGAAGTATTAAGCCGACATCCCTGATTGACCAACAGAATGGGCGGCACGGCACGTGTTGCCGTTGTGACGGGTGGAGGAGCTACAGGGGGTTACAGTGCGCTGGTTTTTACTGGATGGGATCACGGTCTCCAAGAAGACCGTACAACAAAACTTAAACAGAGCAATTTTCGCTACCGGTTACAGGTCTGCTTGTAAAACAAGTTTGAAATGAAATACCTTTAGATATTGTGTAGGAGCAGGTTCCTTTTGGAGAAGAAATTATTCAAAGGAAACTGCTAGTGCAGAATTATGTTTATCATTATCTTGACAACATATATCTTTTTTATCTTTCTCACCGTCTCTTTCCTGCAGGTGGATCTAGAAGAGGAAAGACTAAAAAAAAAGTCTGCTTCCCTGACTTTGAGCCAAACAGTCTCTCTCTATGCGCTCCGTGTTTTCCTCAACATGGTTGTCTTAATTCTCATCGGTGCAACTTTCTATGGCATTGCTAAGGCAACACAGTTCAGCCAGGTAAGCTGAAGTTAAAAAAGACCAAAGACAGTAACTAAAAAATTGAGAGGCCACACAACATAAACAAGAAAAATATTTTTCTGTCAATTTACCATTTTTTAGATTAAATTAAGTATTAGCTTTTCATCAGTTTCCGAAACCCCTGCAATTCCTACACACACGCCAGTTTGAGACAGCCTGACGTATGTTTAATGCACTTCACGCTATTGATAACAAAGAGTGGAATACCTATTCTTTCTCTTTGCTTTTTTAAATCAATATGCTACTAGATGATTCTATTCAAATTGATAAATGAGTTAGGTCAAAAGTAATCAAAAAGTAATCAGATTATATTAATAAAATGTGAAATGTACAGTAATAGATTACATTACTAAATAAAAAGTTTTCATCATGTAATTTGTATTCAGTAATGGATTACAGTTAGTAAGTAATCTCTCCAGCATTGATCACATGACAGCGACAACACGGCGTCCGGATTTCATTCATACTACAATTAATACTGTATAGAACTTTTTTTAGAGGATGTTTTAAGATGATTTACAAGTAAGATTATAAAAATCAATGTCAATATGTTTATTTATTTGGTTGAGGTTCTGATTACCTTTTTGGGCTTTATTTTTTTGACAATTAATTGATTAAATCTCTCTTTCTTTCAGCTTATGAAAACAACAGGCTTTAAGGGACTGGTGTTGCAATACTTACCCTCCATGGTAATAACCGCAAGCAATTTCGTGGTGCCTTTACTGTGTGACAAGATTGCATTACTGGAAAAGTATTCTCCCAGTACCACAGTCATCCTGGCCTTGCTGCGGTTAGATCAATTCTCGCACCCACACCAAAGATATCAAAGAGAACAAAGAGCAGAAATATGAAGAGCAGTACCGTACTAGTTTAGCAGTTTCTTTTGTTCATTTAATAGCTTTCAAAATGAATAATTTCAAAATACTCACACATTGTTTGTTCATCCACTGCTCTCTTTGATTTGATCTTTGTCATTGTTCTTTTAGAAACTTATTCTGCTTGCTCATTTTTACTCATTCTCTCCATTTGTCATTGTAGGGCAGTCTTCCTGCGTTTGGTGAGTTTGGGTGTTTTGCTGTACACTCTGTGGGAACAGATTACCTGTGAGGGAGATATCAGCAAACAAAACTGTATACCCTGCAATTATTATTACGACGAATATAAGGTAAACAACTTAAGATATGCACTCTTTCATAATTTGTCAGATACACTAACGTTCAGAAATTTGGGGTCGGTAAGATTTTTAAATGTTTTCGAAAGAAAAGTGTAATGTCATTTATTCCCGTTATGACGAAGCTGAATTTTCAGCATCAGTCCTCAGTGTCATTTGATCATTCAAATTTGCTAATTTTGTGCTCAAGAAACATTTATTATTATTAACAATGTTTAAAACAGTTGTGCTGCTTAATATTTTTGTGTAGACTGTGATGTATCTTTCTTCAGGATTTTTTATGAATAAGAACAGCATTTATTTGAAATATAAATATTTTGTAAAAATATGAGTCTTAAATTGCTTTATAAAATGTATTGTTTAAAAATCTTACTGAGACCAAACTTTTGAACAGAATAGTATAAGTTCTAATCAATATCTTACTGTTTAATGCCCAAAGAGTATAAATTCTGCTTATTTCCTTTTCTTTTTTAACTTCAAATCCCTCTTTCACAACCACATAGTGCTGGGAGACTCGAGTTGGACAAGAAATGTATAAACTTACTCTTTTTGACTTCCTGATTACCATTGCTACACTGATCCTGGTAGAATTCCCACGCAGGTCTGTTAGTGTGTTTGTGTGTGTTAGGTCATATATTTCTATATTAAAAATGTATGTCTTTAACTTATTTTTTGGCATGTTCAGGATTGTGGTGGATCATTGCTCATGTAAACTAACTCAGTGGGTGGGACGGCAAGAGTTTCTGGTTGCCCCAAATGTTCTTGCTCTAGTTTACAGTCAAACGGTGGTTTGGACTGGAGCTCTTTTCTGTCCATTGCTGCCATTCATCAACACCATCAAATTCATCCTCTTTTATTTCTGCAAAAAGGTACCATGGCATGAGCACAACCTTCTTAGACATATACACGCAATTGATTGAAATGGCTAATTTTGTCCATGTTTGCTTGTATCAGATAACTCTCTTCCAGAACTGTCAACCAGCAACAAGAAACTTCCGGTCCACCACCTCCAACTTCTTCTTCCTGTTGGTTCTGCTCTTTGGATGGATGTTGGCCACCATGGTTCTCCTTTACAGTGTGACTAAGTGAGTGAGGCCTGCCACTCTCCATGTATTTTTTTTAATGACAGAGAGAGAATATTCAAGTATAATCATATATGTCATGCTTTTTTTGTTTGTTGGTAGGATCCATCCATCTTATGGCTGTGGGCCTTTCCGCTTTTCCCCAACAATGTGGGAGGTTGTACCACAAGCTGCCGAAATGCTAAACAGCACCAGTGCAGAATTCCTGTTTTATATGGGCTCCCAGAAATTCTCTATCCCACTCTTCATCTTCTCCTGGTCAGTATAAACAGCCATGGATCAATTCAGAATTTCTTATGGTTTCATGTAAAACTTTACTCAACATGCATTCTATCAGCTTACTAAATAATTGATTTAGATTGATAAATAATGCTATAAAGATAGGACTGCTTATGATATAATTGTTGATGAAAATGTGATAAAAACGTACATTTATGCATTACATGTATTTTATATTTAATACACAGTGTGCTCCTGTGCTATGTAAGCGCTTTAACATCTGTCCATGGGAAAAGTGTAGCACTCCTGAAATCTCAGTGTAAGCTGGTGAGTGCTTGGTTATTAATCCTAATCCGCAGACTAGAATGGTTATGCATATTTTTAAATCTACTTTGAAAACGCATTTTTTCTCAATAGCTTTTAAAATATCCTGATGTGTGTGTTTTATGTTTACATTTCTATTTTTATTGTTTGTCTCTTTGGCCTTGTTAAGCACTTTAGTCAACGCCAGTTGTTTTTAAATGTGCTCTACAAATAAAATTGTATTGTATTGTATTGTATATTTAAAGTGTGTCATTTGTGTAATTGTATTATACAATGATATTTATTTACAATAAATTCAATTGGTATACCTTTAAGCAAAAAGTGTTTTAGGTCCAGATATAATATAAATAACACTGAAAGCCACGATAAAATAATATAACATTTAAAATAAGGGGTGTGATTACCTACCTAAACTAAGACTTTCTTCTTTCCAGTTTAACTTCTGACTGGAACCATTATTAATCCCTCCTTTAATCTGTATTTATCTGGGTGTAACAGGAACAGCGTGACAAGCAATTCCTGGTCCGACAAATTGAAGAGCTGAATGCCACAGTGCAGAAGGAACAACGTGAACCACAGCAGCCCCAGAGAGAGACTGACACAGCAACACGGTGGAATCAACATGACAATTATGCATTTGACCGCGATGAAGATCCAAGGCCATATTAAGACTTTGTTGATAAAGTGCAGTGTATGCTTGAATTCTGAAAACCGTGCACTCCATTATTTTACACAAATGCATCCAATGATACTTTTACCACCGTTAAAAAGTTTGGGGTCAGTAAGATATTTTGAAAAGAAATTAATACTTTTATTCAGCAAGAGGATGCACTAATTTGGATAAAAGTGACAGACATTAATAATGTTACAAAAGATTTCTGTTCTTTTCAACTTTCTATTCATCAAAGATATCCTAAAAAAAAGTATCATGGTTGTTATAAAAATACTAAGAAGCACAACCGTTTTCAATAATGATAAGAAATTATTCTTAAGCACCAAATCAGCATATTAGAATGATTTCTGAAGGATCATGTGACACTGAAGACTGGAGTAATGATGCTGACAATTCAGCTTTGTCATCACAGGAATAAATTACATTTTAAAATATAGTAGAACAGAACTATATGGTAACTTTAGCCGTAAAACAAATACGTGTTTTTTTTATGAGTAATATTTCACAATATTACTGTTTTACTATGATCAAATTAATGCAGTCTTGGTGAATACTTCTTTCACATGGGCGTAGGTTTAGGGGGGGACGCTAGGTACTAGTCCCAATCAATATTTTAAAATGACAAAATTGTCCCCACCAATATTTGTGAGAGAATTACGAGGCGGCCGCCTCCGTCAAATTAGGTACCGCCTCCTGCTCTCGACAAAACTCGGATAGACAAGTCACATGCTCAGATACACTTTTTCCACGGTTCTGTTGGGTTCCTGTGTCCATTCTGTCCTGTGTCCATCAATCATATTACATGCGCTTCTTGAGGCACACGCGCGCGCGATCTCTTGCTCTCTCTTCCTCTCTGTGCACGCGCTACGCGGTTTGAAGCACAGTCTGTCTCGCGGGCGCGCTCGCTAGATTCCGGGAGGTTTTAACTAATTCGCGGGCATCAGTGAGCCGCTATCAATATGCGGGAGACTCCCGGGATGTCTGTATTTCTATACTGAAATAATATCGGCATTATTATTGATTTTCATTAGGTAATGTTTTTGGTGCCCCCTCAGCTCTTGGTGCCCTACGCACAGCGCGTGGTTTGAGCGTTGGCGCTGAGCATACATTTAATAAAATTAGGGGGGAAATGCCCTTTATAAAGGTAAAAAAATTATATTCTGATAAGATTGTTTTCCAACAGTGACGTAATGAAACATTGACAATTTAAGTTTGAAGGGAGTAAAGCCTCGGTTTAGGCTATTAAAGAAATTTAATTTTGCCAAAAGAAGAACTTTTATTTTAAATAAATGTTATTTGTAAATCACCTACAGTGTGACATTTTACCATATTATCATGCTTAACACTGATCATTTGAATTGTAATGTATTGATCAGATATCTAAATCTGAGAATATCATAGGTTTGGGCGGGTGGATTATTTATTTTTAACAGTGGGTTCTGGTGACTCAAAGTGCACCAGATTAATGAATTTATCTTTAAAATGTAAAAAAAATTCTTATGGGTAGGCATGCACCCTGTCCCTGACCCCCCTAGAGGTACCGAGGTCCATCCACAAAAGTACTGTGGAAAACAAACGTTGGTATATGAAAAATACAAGTTAAATTATCTTTTTAATAAAGTACATCATCAGAATTTTACCAACTCCGCCTAGTTTTGAGCCAGGAAAAAAACCCTGTTGCAGCGATTTGCATCGATTCCCATGGCCAGTACGACAGTAGGACAGTACAAGGAACGCCGTCATTTGATTGGTTGAAAAAATAAGGGGGCAGTGTGGGGGTGGGATGTCCCCACCAAAGCTGAGACCAAACCTACGCCCTTGATATTAACAACCCCATATCTTTGAACAGTAGTGTATAAATGTTTATGTATACAATATATGCATGTTTATGAGGCAATGTACACTTCTTACTTTGTGTGAAATTGAGTGTTTGCCACTCAAAACTGTTGTGATGGATAATGTACTCTAGTGTCCTGAGCTTTGTTAAGCTGTACCTCCTTAAGCATAAAATCCTAATTATTTTTTTACTCAAGTCTTTGTTCATTTGGATGAGTATTCCGTTATTTTGTAAACTATGAAAACATCACACAAAAAACTAAGGACCTCTACACAAACTGCTTCTATTTTTAAAACATTTTCAAAAAATGTAAATACACTGTCATTATACAATGCTGAGCGTTATGATGACTACAAAGATATTCCTCACATGAGAAAGTATTTCATGGATTGAGCTATGAGAATTGCATCTCTGGTAAACAAAAGGCTTTCTTTGGGGTTTTTTTTAGGTGCGCCCTCGTGTGGTACTCTACATGTTCTACACTGCGTCACAAATATTTTACGTGTGACGTAGTTCACGTTTTCACTACGACAACTTCCGGTGTTTACAAGGTTCTTTCCATACCATTCAGTAGGTGTAATTTTCGACAGCTGTTTAAATTTGTTTTGTTGTGAATAGGCAGTATGAAAGAAACGAATCTGACATTTACCGACGAGATACACTGACGAGTTTGAATTTCGTTGCGTAACGTTAAGTTAACGTTAGTTAGTCGACGAGGCTGTTTATTTCGAGCCATAAACTGAGCTGTTTCCGCAATTGTTGGATCTTGTATGTGGCCTGACACACTCGCTACCAACCCACAATTATATTTGTCCGTTTGACTGTTCTCTTAAGTATTTCACAATGAACATTTTGCCTAAAAAGAGCTGGCATGTGCGCAATAAGGACAACATTGCGCGCGTGCGCCGCGACGAGGCTCATGCAGCAGAGGAACAACGCGAGATTCAAAGGCGAGTGGAACGCGCAGAGCAAGAGGTAACCATAGCAACCCAGCATCCTTCCACTGTTTCTAGGTTCATTTACTACATTGATTCTCAGCCCCTCATGAAAAAAAAACAAATAATGTTTTTAAAATAAAACATGCATTTTGTCAGTCTTTGTTTGTTTTTGCATGTGTCATAATTATAATGCATGCTAAAAAAAAATGCAGATTGTTTGTATTCCATCTACGTTGCTATCTATATTTTATGGCTTGCATTTTGAGCTGAATGTCTGTCCCATAATCCCTCAGGCCCGAACCGAGTATTTGAGAAAGAAATCTCAAGCAGGCCTGCAGCAGACAGGGGAATTGACAGAGGACGGAGAGGCGGTGGAGACAAGTCGTGCAGCTAGAGAGATAGAACACCTAAATCTTTTTCCTATAGAGGACTCGTCTGAAAAGAAAGGAAATGCAGAATACCTCAAAGAGAAGAATGAAGAGAAGGTGTGACTAAAAGATTAAAAACATCCTTTATACTGTTTTTTTTTTTTTGACAATTCTTAATTTTTTATGGAATATTTCTGCATTTATTATAAATGATTTATCCGGGCATATCATATTTTTAAAATCAAAATGCCCTTGTAATCTTGTATCAAAATAACTTCCCCTCCCCCTTGCAAATGACATATTTTCTCTGATGACGTGTTTACTGGCGTGAGGGTGACCTGTCACTCAAACATGAGATCACAGCAATCCGTTTCATGCTGACTTTAAGATTTAGCTATATACTTTCCATACTGCCCATGTAACATATTCTTCAAATTGTAATTTTAAAGCTGTTTTTGTTATATTTTATTCTAGGAGAAGCAGGAACGTGCTATTGGTATTTTAGTGTCTCTAGGTCCCGCTCCTGGAACAGAAGTCACTCCCTGGTACCTGAAAGATGGAAAAGACAAAGAGGAAGAGAGAGACAAAAAAGAAAAAGGCAAAAGCAAGCAAGGAAGCATGACTGAAGAGGAAAGAGAAAAGAAAGACAGGAAGCTGAAAGACAGATTGGATCCTCTTAAAGAAATGAAAAAGGCACTGGCAGTGAAAGACAGAAAGCTGAAAAAGCATAAGAAGGAGAAGAAAGACAGAGGAGAGAAGAGGAGTGGAGAGAGGTGCGAAATCATTTCTATTTCTGTCAACACCAGTAAAGCATCTTGCCTGACAACACAACAATTTAGTCATACTTCACAAGTCATAATGATTACTGAGCCATTTCTTGAAAATGTGACCATGATTATTTGCAACCTGCAAGATTTTGATTTAATTATGTTAATATTTTTGTCATAAGTCTCTTATGCTCATCATAGCTGCATTTATTTGATCAAAAATACAGTAAAAAAAAGTCATGTTGTTAAATATTATTACAATATAAAAGACCTTTACATATAGACCTTACATTTTAAAATGTAATTAGTTCCTTTAATGGCAAAGCTGAATTGTTAGCAGCCATTAATGCAATATTCAGTGTCACATGATCCTCCAGAAATCATTCTAAAATGATATTACAATATTGCTGCTCAAGAAACATTCCTTATTATAATCAATGTTGAAAACAGTTGTGCTGCTTAATATTTTTACAGGATCCTTTAATTAATGCATCAAATGAACAGCATTTATTTTTAAAATGGAAATCTTTTGTATCATTATAAATGTTTTCACTGTTACTTTTGATCAATTTAACATGTCCATGCTTACTAAAAGTCTTACTTTTTCCAAAAATTTTGAACGGTAGTGTATATACATTAATTTGCTTTCATATATTTTTCTGATGTCATTTTCCAGTCAGTTTAGAATTACTGGATATAGAAAAAGAAATGAGGAAGTATCACATAGGTTACACTCAGTAGATGCCCACTGCAGTAGTAACATCTTGTTTTTCATCCTGAAATTATTTATTTTACTCTCATGACAGTTCAATTGAGAGGTTACGGGCTGAACGACTGCAGAGAGAAGCGGAGGAGAGGAAAAGGACAAAGGCTTTACTGGAACAGAGGAGTGGAGGCGGGAAAGAAAAAGAGCACGAGCGAGAGACGGGCGATAGAGACAGACCATACAACAGCGCCTACTTTCCTGAATTGGCACGGAAAAGGCAAAGGAGAGACAGAGATCAGTTTGGGTTTTATTAGCTAACAAAGGCATTAATTCACTAAGTCTAGAATATGCGGAACCGTTTTGTGATCGGACAAGAAATTAGCGGGTGCAAAGTGTGAAGACCATTTAAAATGACTGATTGCTACCTAAAAGCCATCGATCTGCTCTCTGCATCACTTTTATTGGCATCAGATGACTTGGGAAAAATTGGCAAACAGGAAAACCTCTCGTTTGCCTGTATTTGTGCTGACAGCACTAGAAGCAAATAAGCTGTTGTAAAAATGTCATCTTTTGATTTGTAAGATCTGCATCAGTTGTTTTCCTGTACAAATATAAGACATCAGCATTAAAACATGGACAAGCCATTATTGTGAGACTAAGAACATCTCTTTGCTGCTGATACTGGAGTCCATAAAATATTTTGTTCCTGTCATGTAAATTCTTCATTACACCCTAGTATTGCATAGCTGGACTAAACAGCAAAAGGTCTGGGTCCATGTTTCTGCTTATTCTGGCCAGCTGCTGCCCTCTTGCTGTTTGACCCTAAAGTAACGCGATTGATTTTTTGTTTTTACGTGACAGATATGGGCAGGTTTATCTGAGATTGATTAATATAATACACCATAATAACATATTATGAAAAAAATGGTGTAGCAGTCTGTGATCAATTGTAGATCAAATGCATGTAAATATAGTGGAGAATGTACAGTACAGAAAATATCTATGGATTATTTCACAGATATACCTCAGAAAAAAAGTAGAATGTACAGTTTTGTGCAATATGCATCAGTCAATCACATACTGTGGGAACGGCATCTGAAGCTGACACTATAGATATAGAATTACATACCAAAAGAAATACTTAAATTATTTGTCTCAGTTATTTATCTTTTGTCGTTAATGATACCAAGTGCAATTAATTCACAGCACTGTTTTCACTGAGCACATTTTTTTTTGTGGGACACAAATCATAAATAATATAAATGCTATTATGGTAGGAGGATGAGATTAATGCTATTTGCATTAATTGGTATTTAAAAGCATCTTTGTGGTGAAAATATTTGGCCATTTCCAGACACAGACAGAGATTTGCATGTTATTAGAGAATTTCAATGGCTCGCTCTGTGCACGGTGCACCTGTCCTGCCAAACAGATCATGTCACCGCTCCGTGGAGGTGGTCCGGTTTAGGGGGATTTTGATGCAATGATACCCAAGGCCACGACACGGGGGCGTTGACGACGTTCTCTCCAGTCTCATAAACAAACGCTTTTGTTGGCCAGCAGCAGGTACCTGAGTGAAGGGCATCGCGTAATCGTTCTATTGCGAGGCAACGTCTACCTATGAAAATCGCCGCGACGCGCGCGCAGCTCCACAGAGATTTTAATAGCGCAAACTCGGTTGCGTCTGACGTAGAGGGGCTTCTTGGAGGAAAACATAGCTGGACCACTACATGATACTGACACACGGTATATAGGATAGGATAAAGAACCAATAGAATGACTTCACTGGTGTTTTCTGCCCGTTTTCGACCGTTGGGACGCGATGAGGACGGAATAGTAACAGCGCGCTGCTGAGGATGCGGATCGCGGGATTAGGCTGACACAAAAGAGCGTTCACGCCGTGTTTAATTGCGGATTAAAAGAGAGCATCAGCCTTGCACAACAAGGAGACGTTTCTTTATTAGCGTGGATCCAGACGCGCGGCGGGGAACGTTGACAGTATCGCTCGGATGGTGGTTCCGTGGACCGCGCGACCATGTCACTACAGTGCTGGGTGATTGTTCTGGTCGGGCTGATGTCGTACTTCAACCCGGAGAGAGCACTGGGAGCCCCGCAGAAGGAAGGTGAGCGTGTCGTTTAGATGGCATGTTATTGATGCGCTCGAGGGGGGAGGAGGCGATGAGACGCTATGAAAATAAGGGGAATTTTGTCTGAGGAGAGTATTTTACATTTCTGGTTGGGGGTGACGCTCATTAAATATTATTTCATAATTCAATCATATCTGTCTCTATATATCTAAGACATATATGTTAGGAAGTTACATATTCACCATATGCGTCTATTTATTGAGCCCAGTCATCATGCACTGGTGATAATAAAAGGTGCCTGGCTGTTATTCTGGTACGCATATGATTTTTTCATCGTGGGCCTGCAAAACCGCTCTTCTCTGTGTAATTTTACCTATGGGCCTGAGGTAAATCCTATATATTTTACATAGCGCGATTTTTCCCGATTCATCATCTGTCCCCGTATTAACTATTGTTCGCATAATTGCATAATAGGTGTTGGTGTTTTATTTCGCGCATCATTTTAGTAGCCTACCATAAACACATTTGCCAACAGGCCCGCGTGTTTGTTTGTGTGCTCTCGTATGCAGTATGTGTAACCATATGGTCTAAGAAGGGAATTGCACACACAGGTTCCTGTCTGTCAGCGTCTGGACACTGTTTTTCGAACAATAAAAGGTTACCAGATGAATAATAACACCCTTCATGTATTCATACACCTACCTGCATATTAGCCTTTATATTTTCATAGTTCAAGTGGACCAACACCGCGGGGTAATTCTCGAATACAGAACGTGTGCCTATTGTTAATTGCAAGCGTGGCATTTGTGGTATTTTTTAATATGCATTTATGGCATTTATTTATTTTATTTTATTTTTAAAATTGTAATTATTAACAACATAAGATTCTCACATCATGTGATATAAATGTTAAAGCTTTACATTGGCACCATAAAACATGGCTTTAAGTTATTGATAGAATACTGATTGATAAACATATTGATATAAATTTTCTTTTACTGACAAATTAATATTTATTTTTGAATAATAATAATCACAATAATTATATATTATATACTATTATACAATAATAATACTGCTTTATCATTGAGAAAAGATGCCGAAAACTAGGATTTAATGACATTTAGGTTATAAGTGTCTATAATGAGCCTCAAATGACCTGCAGTTTTTAGTACTCGGACTTTTTAAACAGCTTTAAACATTCTCAGCTGAGACCTTGCTGTCAGTTCTGATGTGCCCAAAAATGTATTTGTGGTGCCTATGCTATTTTAGGAAAACCATGGACCACCACGTTTAAAAGTTACATTACTGTTTTAACTCCTATTTTGTGATTTGCTTAATTTTGAGCTAAAAGGGAGATGTACAGTAAATTCTCCAGCAATGGCATGTGTGCTAACATTGATGAATAAATAATGAGGTTTCAGGTCAGTTGAATACATTATTCGAGTTATTTTAGTTTAGTGGATATTCATTCTTAGCATCTGGTTAATCACAATACCATAAGGTATTTAACCTCCTTGCCCTCCCCCACCTTCTCTTCTCCACAGATGGCTCTCCTAAAACAAACGGCCAAATTGAGGTACAAAATCAAGTATGGCACCTTTCCTTCTGACCCAGCAACCCTCCAGATACAAGAATCTTTTTCAATGATCCAGTCCCTTCCCTAAAAAAAAAGGCCCTTCCCCCCAAACAAAACTCCAAATACCTTCCCTTCTTCTTCTTCTTCTTCTTCTTCTTCAATAGTGACGAGTACAAGGAATGTCTTGTATGATGACTCTCTGGTTTCTCTCCTTTGCTTCCCTTAAACCTTAAGTCTCAAACCCCTCCCTAAACCCAATATGAAGGTGATCTATTCTGAGTTCCTCTGCTTTTCTCTGTACTTTCACCCTTTGTGCAATGAAAACTCTTCATTGGATTCCTGTGCTATGTTCTGAATGTAACGCTGCCCTTTTAAATTTTTCCCTGTTAGGAAAATATACAAGTTCTCTTTCACTTCTATCTATCTATCTATCTATCTATCTATCTATCTATCTATCTATCTATCTATCTATCTATCTATCTATCTATCTATGGATCAGTCTCTTAGTATTTGTCAGGATGGATATTTAAAACTCTACCCCCTTTTTTTCCTCAGTCTCTGTGTCCCGGGACGACTTTCTCTCTCCACCCCCTTATGTGATTATTCTCATCTCCTGCTCTGGGCTGGTCTCTTTTGTTCTGTTGCTTCTCACCTGCCTTTGCTGCAAAAGAGGAGGCGTGGGATTCAATGTAAGTCTCTTTAGTGTGTGGTTTATACATGTGGGGTTTACGTTAATTTTGCATAATGTGGGTGTAACTTATATGAATCAGCATGAAACATACATTTACTTGTTCTTTTGATGTTGGTTGCATTTCTTTTTTCTTTTATATATATATATATATATATTCCCACCTCCACTTTTCTCTTTCAGGAGTTTGATAATGCCGAAGGGGAAGAATGCTCTGGGGCATCCAGCCCTGTTCCTGAGGACAGTTTGTCCTCCTGTCCATCACTACCGGAGGTCTACACTCTCCCACTGCGGGATAAGAACTGCACCATCTTACTGAACGGCACAGGTAAACCCACTAACTACAGGCAATATGTACATGTTGCTCCATAATCTGTTCCTAAGTGAAAAGGTTACGAACTCTTCTGAACACACTCCTGTTGTATCCCACAGACAGCTCTCACTGTTTCCGAAGGCACACTCTCAACTACCTGCAGGAGATTGGAAATGGCTGGTTCGGGAAGGTAGACACGTTTAAATGATAAGATTTTAAATGTCAGGAACAGCTTGAAATGTAACTAACAATAATGGCAAACCCACGGTGGATGATTAACGTATCTAAGAAAACTGAAAAGTAAATTATTATGATTTTATTTGCGTAGCTCTTTCGGGTAAACATAGTACTGGAAGGAAGTAATTATTGTGTTTTTTTATTACCGGTAAAGTATGGATATGCACTTGAATTAATGTTGAGGCTTCTGAATCAATGTGTAATATTCCAATTATATGTGAAATTGATCAGTCTAGACAAGCAATTATTATATCTCTGATTTTAAATACTTAAAATATGACATTTCAGGCCATGGTCTTATTTTCCGCTGCTCTCTTACTTGATGACCAACTATAATTACACTGACCTGAATTTGTAGTCTGTTTGACACGTGTAGGTCGTCCTGGTCTGTATATCCTCACTGCACACATATTTACATAAGAACGTATGCTTTTTTTAGTGTCTTTCTTTTTTTAGTCTCTTGCGCTTCTTTTCCCTTTTTCATTTGATAATCAGTGTTGGGAATAACGGCGTTTAAAATAACGGCGTTAGGTAACAACGTTATTTTTTCAGTAACGGGGTAATCTAACTAATTACTTTTCCCGTCGTTACAACGCCGTTAACGTTACTGGACGTTAAATTCGGTGCGTTATGCATTGATTGAATAAACTGTGTAATCCGATTCCGAACGCACCCCTGGCTCACAGCTAGTGAGGAGGTGGGTTAATAACGATGTAAGCGATTATGATTGGCTAAGGCAAAGTTATGTTTCATGGTAGCCAGTCAGAGCCAGTGTTTTTACACACATGCCAGCACACGCGCCAGGCGCCACACACACACAACCGCTAAACAGATTTGACGGAGCTGCAGAGATGGCGAGTCTGGAGCAATCCGATGAAAAGTTGGTGGAGATATAAGCACTACTTCAAATTCATTGTGGTTAAAGGCAAGAAACGTGCATGTAATGTGTACATTATGTCCAGGAGCGAAGACTTTGTCGACATCCGTTGTAAGCAACTCTAATTTAATGAAGCATCTCACATTGACACACGCATCTACAAAGCTAGTGGCAAAAAACACAGATACCTCCACCACAGATGCTAGTTCGCCAGGTTGTTTTCTTCACCAGTTGTCTCTGGTTGAGAGAGTTTGATTTAATTTGCTAGAGTTATGCACTTTATATGGTGTAACGGTTTACTTTTCTTACAAAGATAATACTTGAAGTGCAGGATAAACCTCTTGCTGTCTGTCGACGTGCAATAAATATCAAAAGTTATGTACAAACACCTGTCTGTTCTACTCATTTCAACTGACTTGTGAAAACTGCTCACAAAAATCCAAATTCTTTGGATTATAGCAATTTTTTATTTTTTTTACAGTAACGCAAATAGTTACTTTCCCTGGTAACAAGTTACTTTTATTATAGAGTAATTCAGTTACTAACTCAGTTACTTTTTGGAACAAGTAGTGAGTAACTATAACTAATTACTTTTTTAAAGTAACGTTCCCAACACTGTTGATAATAATGTACAGGTTTGGTGAAGCAAATAGTTTTGTTGTTGTAACTGTTTGATCTGTCTCTGTTAGGTAATACTGGCTGAGGTGCTGTGTGACTGCAGCTCCTATCAGGCTGTGGTGAAGGAGCTGAGGGTCAGTGCTAGTCCTCTGGAACAGCGAAAGTTTTTGGCAGAGTCCGAGCCTTACAGGTCAGACAAACTGGGTCGCTCTGGCTGCTATTACTGTATTGTTCTGAATTTAAGACAATGTTTCTTTCTTGGAAATACATCTGAAAAAAATGGGGTCGTCTTTATATTTGGAGTCTAAACTTTGACATGTCAATAATACACCCGAAACAATAGGGAGCATCAAATACGGGTAAAACGAATGTTCCGCCCAGGACTGATAAACGCTGCAGAGTCATCAAACAACTCTCATTAAGCAGCCAAGAAATACAGTGTCAGAGTGTAATGTTAGAAGATGGCGAGCCGAAAAGACAGTCTTAAAAATGCTAACAGTCAAAGATAAGCTTATCACGGTAAAAGTGGCCGCTGCAAAGAAACTGACAGGCAAGTGTGTCAGTACATAAGCGAAAAGCTAAATGAAAGGCTGCCCGTAACCGGAGCCGTCATCCAGCTGAAGGCACTGGATATCGCCAAAAAGCTGATCCTACCCTCCATTGAGGCCCATCATTTCTTATTTCGGCTACTTACTGACACACTTGCCTGTCAATATCCTCGAAGCGGCCGCTTTGATGAGGTGTAAGAATGATGCGGAGTAATGGATTAGCTCTTGCCGTCCGACTTCAGGGAGAAACTGCTGTCTTTTCAGCGCTATGTGATCGGCCTAAGGAAAAAAACATTCATATCCCCTGCTGATCAAACACCTGTGTTTTTTGACATGCCAACATCTGTCAATGTGCATAAAAAGATGAGAAATCAGTCATAGTGAATTCTACTGGAAATGAGAACTTCAGGTTATTTTTATGGTATCTATCTCATAAAGTGTTTATTTCTGAATGTAATTAATGATGGTACATTTGACCAGTTTTTACTTTAAGTAAAAAATGCAAAATATAAATATGAAAAATATTATACAAATTAAAATGATAAAAAAATATATTATAAAAATATTTTCAAATAAAGTACAAGATTCAAACAAAGACAAGATTTGGTCTTCAAAAGCCCATTTTCCACAAGGTACAACTTGAAGGGGGGAGTCGTCTTATATTCAGGGTCGTCTTTCATTTGGAACAATATGGTATATTTAGCTGATTGTTCTTTTTCCTAGTTAGTCTGCTTTTTTCAATGCTATTAGTGGAAATTTTTGCTGCTTTTTATTGAGGCTTTTTCCTCCCACTTATCTAACACTTAAATTGCTCCTGTTAGCAATGAATTGCCTATTTTTGTGCCAGTATATTTGTATTATAAAAGCTTTTAATGTTGTAGGTTTCATTTGAACTCCGGACATATCCGTATACAATACCTGCCTACTCTCAATATATATATATATATAGAGAGAGAGAGACGGGCCGTGGAATGCTACAAAACATAACAGATCTATTTATTAGACCAAAGTTTATTTTAATTACATTTGCGATCTCTCTTTCTCTCACCATGTACACCTTATGTTTACAGGATTATTGACAACACAAACTAACATTTATTGATTTGTTTTTCACACCTGACAGAAGTCTTCAGCATCCGAGTATCCTCCAGTGTTTGGGCCAGTGCAGTGAGAGCATTCCGTATCTTCTGGTCATGGAGTTCTGTCAACTGGTGAGAAACCCAAATCTCGGACATTGAGAAAAATGAAATAACCGCATTGGACAATTTGTTTGTCTCTTATCGGTAGTTCGTGGAAATACGCTCATTCATGAAACACTGGTGCATTGAGTTTAAGGGAACAATTTTACATAAGAATGGATTTATGATGGATTGGATTAGATAGTTCATAATTTTATTTAATTAATTCTGCACATGTGTCATAAACAAGGCCTTCTGTGCACTCAAAAGACTAAAAAAAAAATGTAAATATACCAGTGCTTATGTAATCATAAATTGTCTTATCACTTTTAATAAGACATTTTAGAGGACAAAGAATTTGATCCTATTTTCTGTATTGAATATTGATTTTCATCAAATCATAATTTTCATTTTTTTGTGTGTCTGTATCTACAGGGTGACCTGAAGAGGTATTTAAGAGCTCAGAGGAAGTCTGATGGGATGACACCTGACCTGTTAAACAGAGACCTCTTGAACTTACAACGAATGGCATATGAGATCACCTCAGGTCTCTTGCATCTCCATGAGAACAATTACATTCACAGGTTAGATTGATTAAATCTCTAACCCTAAAAGTGTTCAGGAACATGTGACTGACATTGACACACAGCATTTGTGAAAATGGAGAAAGGTAAAAAATCTGTTTTTCTCCAGTGATTTGGCACTGAGGAACTGCCTCCTCGCCTCAGATCTTACTGTTCGAATCGGAGACTATGGCCTCTCGCACAATCAATATAAGGTATTTAAACAATTACTAAACTGCATTGCACTTCAAATAGACTTTATAGATCAGGCCCTCAATCAATCAATGTCTTAGGGTTTTTCTGTTCACAATAGAAGATGATTTGTCAGTGTTCAGAAAAGTATTTCATAGTGTTTAATCAGCATTTAGCTGCATAATGGTTTTAGAGCAGCTTAGCCTCTTTTTTGAAACTTAGATAATGTGGTTATCCATATTTAACACAAACAGGAGGATTACTATCTAACCCCAGAAAAACTGTGGATACCTCTCCGCTGGATTGCCCCTGAACTTTTGGAGGAGTTTCGTGGGAATCTTATTGTCACTGATCAAACCAAAACCAGCAATGTGTGGTATGAAAAATTATGGACAAATGTATTTCTAATGGTATTTAAATGAAGGAATCCAATAATTGCTTTATTAATTGCAAATTACATCTTTTTAATGATAAAAAAAACAATTTTAGGGATTTTGATAATAGGCTACATACAATACTATTCACGTTGACATTCTTCCTTCAAATGAAAACTGACAGGTCTCTGGGTGTTGTGATATGGGAGCTGTTTGAATTTGGGGCTCAGCCGCACAGACACCTGAGCGATGAAGAGGTTCTTACCTTTGTCATAAGGGAACGTCAGATCACTCTTGCTCAACCTCGCCTCAAACTCGCACATGCAGACTATTGGTCAGTATTTTTAATGGCTTTAATTAGATGGAATTATATCTGTACTTAGATCTGGAATTCACCTACACAATATTTAATAATGTTTTATTCATGCAAAAATTACTCTTTTTCATTTAAAATATTCAAAAGTCTATTTTGTCTTATAGTGTTGCTTATAGTGTTGCTTCTCAAGTCAATATATCTTGTCAATATATCTACGAGTCTTGTTCTTTTGATTTTCTTGTTCTTTGTCTTCTATCTTGTTCTTTTATTTTAACAAAAGAATGAGACAAAAAATGCTAGTTTAAAACAGGATTTGTAATCTTAAGAAAGTCAAATGTGTATTATACAATATGTGACATACTAATATATTAACTATATTTTTGCATGTGTCATTAGGTACGAGGTCATGCAGTCATGCTGGCTGCCTTCATCCCAGCGGCCAACAGTCAGCGAAGTATTTCTCCTCCTCTCCTCACTCCTCGCCGCAGAACAGGGAAGCCGAAAGCGTTCTAGAAGGGATGAGGACGAGGAGGATTATGAGGAAGACAGTGGACAAGAAAGGAGAGGAGAGAGTGACGAATCATTTGAAAGACGATGGGATGCGCTCCGACCTCCAGCTTTCCAGTCAGCCGCACACAAACTTCTGAGGGAGCGAGAGTACGGGAGGGAGGATGGTTGCCACAGAGGAAACGGAAACTCCTTCCCTCTTTTGGACCCCGTGGACAATATGATCACTCCTACATCTGAGCTTGATGACATCCTTACTGTAACAGAGACCAGCAAAGGCTTAAACTTTGAATACTTCTGGGAAAAGGCCCATGGCAGGAGAGGCTACAAACCCCTTCCTCCACCTCAACCAATACCAACACCCAATTCTGGCCACAGGCAAACCTTGGACACACCCACTGTCGTCCCTGTGATCAGCGCCCGTAGCCCTTCCCTGGCCAGCGAGTATTACATTCGTCTGGAAGAGCATACTCCCCAGGATAAATCCCCTAGTTTAGGAAATGAGTGCTCATCAAGAACAAATTCAGTGTGTCCTGGAAATCTGGAGCTGGTAGAGCTTCAAACAGGGACTACTGAAAAAGACAGACCATCTTTCAGGCAGCACGATGGTTTTACAAGAGGAACCTCTCAGACTGTCAGATCTAGTGAGGTAAAGGTTATGGTTCCAAACACTGGCTTGGTTGAGTTTAGTAAGGAGAGCTGTAACCGAGTGACAGATTATGCTGTTATAGACATTGGAGAAACAACCCAAAAGTTCTTTGGTCCTCAAGCACCCATTCTTCCACCTAAACCTCGTTCACTGTCCATGTCCTCTGGCAGCCATCTGCACTCACGTCCCCTGCCTGTTCCTCCACTAGGATACGTGAGAACATACGGGTTAGATGTCTACCCTGGATCCTCATACCCAACAGGCAAAGTTGAGACCTCTGATTCTTTACTAATGAGTTCACTGTCGAAAGCCAACTTTGACCATTTGGGCTTAAATCGCACTCACCAGACACTGCCCCCATCTCCATCACACTCTCCTTCCATTCCACCATCTTCTGGTTGTCAGTCCCTGTTCCTCCAACCTCAAACCTGTCCTCCACCTCTTCCTCCCCATCATAGACTCCAAAAGGGTCAAAATTACTCATTGGAAATGCATTCCAGATACAATGTGATGCACTTACAAAGAGACCAACTAAGCTGTGACCATACTGACGAAAATGAGTATGCTGACAGAGGCATGACACGATCTCAGTCTTTGTATAATTCGAGAGATGGTCCATATAAGTACATTACAGACAATGATCCCTACTCCAGAATGACTCGATCCCAATCCACAATTCCAAAAATTGAAAGAATATCATCCTCTAGCCCAGAGTTCTCCAAGGATGATGATGATGAAGAAGATGATGATGATGATTCAGCTTTCATGTCACCACACAGACCCACCAGTGGCAGAACCATTCAGCACACCAACCTGGCTGATAAACCAGACCCAGCTACAACCGAGCTTTTCTCAAGGGGTATGAAGCGAACCCAATCCCGTCTCGCCACCATCCTCCCAGCCTTATGGAGGGAAGATGCAGTCATGCAACGAGAGCGAGTTGCAGCCGCTAGGAAATCTCCCATACATTTGTTTCTGACCGAGATCTCCAATGACTCTGTGGACATGAAGGATGGAGAAAGCCCATGGGCACGAGAAAGCGATGGAAAGAAAGACAAAGGAATGCGGCGATCCCAGTCTCTTGTCACAGAACTAGACTCATCCTCGCAAGCTTGGACCTCAGACAAAGACTTCATGCCTGGATATGAAGGCAGCGCCAAAAAGAGAGATTTATTCCTTACAGAGATTGAGACATCGGTGTCGGATTGTGAGGATGCATATGATGGCGAAGGTGGCACCCCTGTTTCAAGATTTGGAACTACACCTCATCCTTTTGCACATCACTCAAATTTGCCAACGTATGCAGAAGCTGAGGAGGCTTTCTCAGCAGGGATGAATAAGTCTCATTCCCTTCTCTCTGAAATATCCAATGAAAGCGTTGAATCTGAGCCGAAGACAGGGGAAATGACAAGAGAGGAGTTTTTAAAGGAGATTCAGTCTGCTGAAACATTTTTAACTGAAATCATTACAAGGCAACGTAAAAAGGAGGAGAGTGTGTCACCTGCTCTGTTGTCTCCTGAGTATGAGTCAATATGCATCGACCCAGAATCTTCTCAGACAATACAGTTTGAATCAGAAAGAGCAAGAGCAGGAAAACCACCAGGTGACACAAAAGAAGCAATTTATGCTCAAGTCACCAAGCGGGCAAAACGGAGTGAAATAAAAGTTGCCATGCGTCCAGAAATTCCAGTACTTCAAATTGCATCTGAGTTACAAAATCTTGAATCAAGTCAGAAATTAACTCCAGCTAGTTGCTTTACACCTGAAATACAGATAGAGAAGAGTTCCCTTATTGATTTTCCTTCATCAGAAGTAATGCCTAAAAATGGGCCTCTATTGGAGCAGATATCTCCTGTTATAAAAGAGAAACAAGATTCAAAAGTGTCTCAGAATCAGCATGACCATATAAGTCAAGGTCCAGTAGAAACCAGGAATATACACCATGTTAATGGTTCACAAAGTTGTGACAAAAATCAAATCACTGGTGATATGCAGATTAGAAGTGTAGATCAAAATGATTTAAAGGGCATGTTTGTTCAGGCAAAAGACCAAATTCAGAAAAATGATTACAGTGTTTCACCTGGTGTCGATGTCATGGCATCAAATGTAACATTTGAAGAAGATGCACAAAATCAGGAACTGCCAGAACATCCAAAACAGATACAAAAAGAATTAAACTCTCATGATCATTCACAAAACAGAAATTCAACAGGAGGCACAAGCTCTACAAAGGAAAGGGAATACAGTTCAGATGTGAGTCAACACTCCCCCACTGACAACAGACAGAACTTGGAAATGGAGACATCCTCTAAATTCCTTGAGCAAACCACTTTAACTGACAAGGAATCCAGTTCAAAGACCGTGCGTCATGACAAAGACACGGAAATAGCAAATGAGAAAATACTTCCAAGTGAGAATTCACTCTGTTTGAATGAATCAAGCACAGATGGTTTTCACTCGCCTATGGTGCATGAACCCAACTCTGATCAGTCATTGTCCACCATGACCCCCTCAGATTCTGTCTTGTCACCTTCGACCTCTAGTTCACTGGACTGCCTCACACCTGGAGACTCCTGCTTGGGTGGAGGAAGCAATGGATGGAGGTCCCTTGGAACTGAAACACCACATCGGGATTCGGCCTACTTCTCAGACAGCGACTTGGATGGTGGAGAGGGTTTAGGCAGAAGAGGCACCGATGTACTTGGCCCTTCTCGTTCAGGGGGCGTTAGAGCTGGAGAGCGAGGAATATTGATGGGAATTGAGGAAAAGATTGAGGATGAAAGACTACTAGAGCATTTTGAAAAGGAAGTGAAGGTAAAGCAGGACATACAAGAATTGTGGGTTTCAAATGATTCATCTGATATAGAGAAGGGTCTCATACCAGGTGCTGTCATCTCAGTAGATTCTCAGAGCGAATACAATGCTGAGTTTATTGCCAAGTTGTTCTCCAATGGAGAGGATGAGCCAAATAAAGGAGTTCCATTTAGCAACAGCTCCCTTAACTTCCAAAACTCATCTCTAGTTAAAAATAGTGACCTGGTCATTTCTCACACATTTTCAAAAGAAATAATGCCCCATGATTCAGGTGCTATTGATCTCACACTGCTTGCCCATATAGTCTCAGAGCCTCAAAAAAACATTTCTGGACCAGTTTGTCAAGAAGAACTCATTGAAGATTGTTCATATTTGCAAACCGCTAAGTCTAAAGAGGCACATTGTAAGTCACCTGATTTCCCAATTGGTGAACAGTCATCAGACAATAGTAAATCTAGGTTATCACGGTTTTACAGCTTACAGTCTGATTATTCTAAAGGCATCAGCAGCCCTGAGATAGACATAAAGCTCAGCAATGATGACACCAAATGCGACCTGACACAGTTCATCTGGTCTGAGACAAACCCTGAAGGACATACAGGAGGGGAAAGGGGTGAGCCTGATATCCAAGACACAGATGCGAATGAACTAGGCTTGAGAAACCTCTCTTATTCAGAGGAGAATGAGGATGAGCAGGCAAAGGAGAGGTCTGAAAGTCAGCTAGCTGTAGGGGAACTCTGTTTTACTATCAAGGAATCCTCTCAAAATGCTACAGATGAAGAAGTCAGCAGTATGGAGCTCTCAAAAAATAAACGTTCTGATAAATTCAGCAGAGGTGCGTCAATGGGTCTTGAACTAAAGGAGAAGGAGTTGTGGAGCGCCCTTGAGGAAGATTACGGTACGATGGAGACTGTGAGAGGGGAATTCAACTGCCAGACATTTCAGCAGGGAGAACTTCACCTTTGGCCTGTGGAAAATGACCAGTGGGCTGCAGCCGAAGCTCAGACACCAGAAGTAGAGCTCGGATCAGAGCTCTTCCCGAGTTTTGGGAAAAAGGGGTGGGCAGAGGAGGAGCACTTAATGATTAGTCATGAATTCTGGGAATCTGAAGCAAATGATGAGCTTGCAGATAGTGAGTCTCATCCCTCTGCTCAGAGAATATGTGAAGATGCATTTAATGATGAGAAGGTAGGACAGGCTGATTATCCACCACCTGAGAGGCTGATCCTTTCTGGTGAAGCAAAAGGAACTATTTCACCTCAGCAAACACCTTTAGAAAGGCTGGACTTTCAGCAAGAGGAGAACATAGAAAATCCAGACATGGAAAATGGATCACCAGAGCACTACACTAGAAATATAAAGATGGAAGTTGAGAATCTGGAGAACCCAGAGCTGGAGGCCCCTGTACAACACAAACCTATTGAAATGGTGATTGATACTCAGAATTCTGAGATGTGTTTACAAAATGATGTGGGAGGAGAATTGTTTAGTGATGAAGATAATAAAGAGTTTGACAGTCATGAAAACATGGTAGGTGTAAGAGGTTGTACGACTCCCTCTCCCTCATTTTCTATTACAAATGCTCCAACCAATGATTTGGAACTTCTGCAGTGCCACAAAGAATCTCTTTCTAGTAACAAGAACAATGTACCAAGAGACCAAACCGAAGCTTCATGGGCGCCCGAGACTGAAGCAAGCAAAATGTTGTTTGCAGCCCTTGAAGATCATCAGACCTGCACAGTGGAGTTGGCTGATAATTCTCACATCATTTCAGTGTATCCAGAGTGTCACAGTATAGAAACCAGTAGACACGATGTTGACAGTAATCACTGTTCTGCCACAATCAGTGATGTATCTTTTGAAAAAGAAAGATCAGATTCTCCATCTTTCCCAAGTCTCACCATTAGCACTGATCCAGAGCCGTGTAAGATCCACAGTAGCAACGTTCAGTGTTCAGCCCCTGCACTGATTTCTATGGATCTTTCAGAATGTGCTGCTTCTCCATATGCAGGAGTTGGTAAGTGTCAAGGTCCAAGTAGTTTCCCGAATACAGTACACCACATAGAAATCAAGACAAGTTCAAGTCTGTTCTGTTCCACAAATCAAACATCAACCAAAGGACTTGAGGAGTCATCGGGATGTTCTGAGGATGCTAACTGTTTAGATCAGTCTCTTGAAGAACTTGCAACTAGTACAACCACTCAAAGCAAAGGTATCACTGCAAACCTGGGACAAAAACTGCACATGTCACTCATGAAAGAAAACCACATTCACCCAGAATCAAATGCTTTACAGGAGGACGACAGAAATGGGCTGTCCCAGAAAGCGCCCCATCCACCTCTCTCCCAGTGTTCTCTGAACTCCATCCCAGAGTTGTTGATCTCTGAGTGGAAGGACTTGGATGAGGAGCCTCTGGAGGATTTTGAAAAACTAGAGCAGCTGTGCTGCATTTCTGGGGATGAAGAAACCCTTGGAGATCTGTTTTTAGGAAACTTAGATCTGCTTGAATCTTTAAAGAGAAATCCAGAGCAAAGAACAAGTGGTGCTGGAGGTATAATAACCCAGGATGACTCAGCAGATTCAGAGAGGAAGACAAGAGTAGAGCTAAAAGAGGAAGTTGATGGGATATCGAAAAGTACCATGGCTGTCTTGCAACACTCAGAGCAATATGAAAACATTTCTCCAAATTTACCAGGAGAAACTCAGCAATCAGTGGAGAAGGGAACAGGGCAACTTATGCCAACGCCTCTCTCTATCCATTCTACAGATGGTTCCAAAGGGCAGAGGTCACTCTCAAAAATGCAGACAAAAAATGGACTTATGATGCAGGTGAGTAAAAATTACACTAAAATTAACTGTACTCTATTGATGCTCTACTATTTCTGAAACCTTTTGTCTTTGTGCAATAATATTTTTAGGTTTGTGAGGAGAGACTTCAATACTCTCTCAGTGAAAATGTTCAAACCAATGTCCTGTGGGGTTCTACAGTTAGTGACAGCGTAATTCTACACCCTTGGGGAGCTTCTACAACTTCGTCCTCTGAAGAAAGTGTTTCAAGGGAAGATTTCCAGGACAATGAGAGGTGTGGTTATTGCTACAGAAACACTAATAAAAAATAAATGTGTGATGAATTGAGCAGAGAACACTATTTTAATACAAGTTTCACTGTCTGGAAATAACATTTTAAAAAAATCCTAGTCACATATTCTGTATTTAATCAATGTAAACTTTAGAGAATGTGATCTTAGCTTTAATCTCCTCATGGCATAAGTCTCATCGTGGCTTTTAATGTAACCACAGTCTTTGCTTTAGAATTATGATTAACTGAATGCTTTTCTTGGTTAAATTAAATAAGCTAAAAACCAGACTTCATCTTAAATTCATCGTAAATTCTCTATCTTAGCAGCAAAGAGGAGACCCCACCCTCCTCTCCCTCAGTGTCTGTGAGTGAATCTTCTGAAACACAGACAGAAGAACTGACTGTGCTTGAACAGCCTGAGGTTACTTCCTCTCTACCTCCAGCAAATCAAGCAATGAAAGGTACTGTGAACTGAAAGCACTCTAATTTTTTTCATTTGGATTTGTGTTAATTTTGTGTTTTGCATTTTATACTGTTTTATGATGTTTACAATTTTAAATACATTTTAATAAAAAAAATTATGTTAAATTAACCACAACTGAAAACCAAACATTGGGTGATTTGGCTTATAATATATATACAGATATATAGATACCACCATCTTTGATATTTATCTTTCATCTTTCCCTCTCCACTCTACCTTCAACCCCTGTTCCAGCTAAGCTGGCCCGTCTCTCCTTATCCCTCCCTCCGCTTTCTCTCTCTCTTCCTCTCTCACCGAATGCCAAAGGAGGATTCTGGGAAGGAGGGGAGCATAGAGGGGGGAGGAGAAGGACTGCATCAGCAGGTAGTGATCCAGATGAAGAGGAAGAAGAGGAACAGGAAGATGAGTCTCCAAGGCGTGTCATCGTTGTCACAGAAACAGATGTTGACAAGAGAGTGGGTTTACGTAGTTTGCTGAAATCGCCAAAGGAACCCGTGGACAAAGAGAACCGTGACCGTGGGAGGAATGTGTCATTTTTTGATGATGTCACAGTCTATCTTTTCGATCAGGTATGTCAAGGGTATTTTTACAGGAAGTAAAGTACAAGTACCTTCAATGACAAGGTTTCACATTGTTAAACATTGTGTTTTGTTACTATTCTGTATCTTAAAATTCTTCATGCCAGGAAACTCCAACCAATGAACTTAGCTCTGGATCTACTAGTTCATCTCCCCACGGAAAGCCCCCCAGCACTGATGGTTTTGGTAAGTGTATAGACCATTTGGGTGTTTGCAAACAGCAATGACGTGTTTTATGAGAGGTGGAAAAAATTACAGTTCTGTAGCAGGAGTCTATGAAAGCCATGGAATAAAAGAGTAAAAAAATGTATTTCACAATTCTTTCTAAAAACATTTCTCTCTATTCCGAGTTTATATCTCACAATTCTGAGAAGAAAAATCTGCCTTTTTTCCTGAGAATTGTGATTATATCATAGCCTGGCTAACGCCAGACCCAATTCTCGTTGAGACTTGGGTCTGGGAACCACATGTTCATTTTCTCGTATTTGAGGCGTGGTTTACGAATGCGCCGGCGCCGTTTATTGGGTGCTAAGAATGTCTATCAAATGCGCATAGCCAATCGTTTCCATTATACCAGATGACGTATGTAGAGAAATGGTTTAACGCCAAACGCTGCTCTTTTTTCTAAATAAAATTGCGATCTAAACTACTTAGAACAATATCTAAGGCTGCATCAAAAGGTAGCTTCGCGTCTGCTGCCATGTTGACTACATAGATATAAACAAACTGCTTAGTTGTGTCGCAAAGATGTCGTCATCGTCTTGCTGCTCCCTCCCCGTTCTGTAATTGGTTCCCTAAACGAGGCGAAAATCAGGTCCATGGTTTCCAGACTGCCTTTCAGCGAGAATAAAATCGCGCTGAGCAAAGGCAGTCTGGGGAAACCCAGGCTAATTATATCACTCAATTCTGACTTTTTTTTTTGTCAGAATTGTTATATAAATTTGCAATTGCAAGTGATAAAGTCCAAATTGTGAAATAAAAATGTTATAGGTATATATATGTAATCTCTTTCAAATGTTATAGGTTTAAATACTATTTTATGCTGTAACTGTAGACTAAGTAACTAATACAGCCCCCCATGAACTGCATATGCGAATATTATGTAGATCTAGTGTTTACATCATATTCATGCTTTAAATAATACTGTAAATAATAGCGCAGGTTTCATCAGTGTGGTCTTTCCGTTTAATGAAGACCATCTTTTTTTGCATTCCAATTCTGACATCCAAAGGCACAACAAGGCGTTTTTCTCTTATTCCGTGGATTTCGCCCGTTTTGTTACCACTGTTTTTCTGCCACCACAATGCGCGCACAGCTGCAGTGACGTAACTGTGACGTCTGCCCCCAAATGGTCTATTCAGCAGAAGATATGATAATTTGGGCCTGATTTGCGTAAAGCTAATGTAAAACTTCTGATTGTGTGAAAAGAGTAAAATTCATGTGATCATTTGATAATATCAGTATCACAAACATGGATTTTTATATTTAAAAAATTTAAACCAGCAATGCTTTTTGCTCATTCCAGACTCATCTGTCTGCATCTCCACTGTTTTAAGTTGAGATGAACTACCTACTGCGAGGCTGTTGCACAATTCATATTAGCTACAGTTAATAGTACTAATAAACATATATCTTTTTTATCATAAATCTTTTATAAAGATCTTCAGAGTACACCTATTACTCTTCTAAGATCACATTTTGTCAGATTATGTTCTTTCTTTCTTTCTTTCTTTCTTTTTTTCCCAGGATCAGGCAGCCACAAGGCATCAAAAAGCAAAGACCATGTAGTGAAGTCAAGATCTCCAACCGGAGTCACTTCTGGTTCATCATCAAGGTTTACAGTAAGCCCTGCCGATGACCCACATTTAGTGTGACAGGCGACTGTTCCCTAAACACCTGGACAAAAAGGAACCCCCCTGGAGTGAATGAGTGGCCCCCGTTGTCATCGGTAACTATGACGACTCCTGGAGGTTATTTTTTTAACTGCGAGAAAAAGAAGGGCTCCCGTTTCAAAAGGCTGGAGGCAGTCCAGGTTTTACTCACTGCAGCAGGAGGAGTGGTACGTCCACAAATAGAAATGACCTTCCAAAACAGCCAAAAACCTTGGAGCTCTGTAAAATCTGACATGTACTTTTCGGCTATGCAATGGGAGTCTTATGTACCAGCTTAACTGTTCTATTTTCATGGCTTCTTGAAGTACGTTTGTATTTTATTCCCCTTAAATGAAGGGGGCGCACTTTCTCTGACCAGTACCTGTCTATTTGTGTGCTTAGAAATATTGACATTGTAAATTTGTTCTCATTGCAGTCAGGCATTCTTGTAGTTTGTGGTTGAGGGGGGAATTGTCTCTCCAAAGCACAGCAGTGCAGTTCTCATTTAGCATTTGTACAAACTAAAAATTAAATTGCAACAGAATACAAACTCATTTTAAAAACATTTATTTTACATGTATTCTTAGAATGCACGAAAAAATAAAACTGCAACTAACTGTTGTTTTATACTGTATTTTTTATTGCAGATGTTTACTTGTTTGTTTATTTATTCTGCCTTTGTTTTTTATTTAAATATATGTTTGTCTTTTGGCCTAATTCACTTTATAAGTTTAAGTAAACTGGATATTTACTTTGTATCAAATTATTTTGGATTTATGGCATTTAATAACCGCCTCAACAAACATATATCTTTGCATAGGTATAAACACTGAAATGTTTTCTCTAATTTAGCTATTTCTAGATGTCCGTCTGTATCTAGTTGTCCTATGATGTGTCTCTCTGCAGGTGTTATTTTCTAATAATGTATTTGACATTAGCGTTTCCTTTATTCGTTTTTGAAGCAGTAATTATTGCTTGGCATGAAAAAAGAAAAATCAGCATACATGATTATTAATTGACTTATTTATTCATTCATTTTTAGTTTTCAATCTTATCATTCATTCAAATGTCTGAGGTAATCCAGATCATAACATCACGTTCAGCATCTGTTTAATTTAGAGGTTTCATATTATTCTGTATGAAGCTGAGCAAGTGAAAATAACATGGAAACTGTGAAACATTTATTGAACTGTTTGATGACAATAAATTGTTCTGTCTTATAATATCTGTGTAAAATATTGCTTTACTAACTTTAATATAATATTAAAATTATGCAGTTTCTATAATATAACTTAAATTGGCATTAAAATGATTAGTATCATGAAATATGTCAACTCATTGGCACATTTCACAATACTGTACACTATCCCATGAAGCAAAAATCCTGTCTATTGTTGTGTGGCCTATTAGATATGTTCATAAAAAATATCTAGCATAAAATTAGTAGAAAAAATAGTACAATTATTTTTTAACTATTATGAACATGACATATTGTATAGATCTGACACACATTTTGCATGCCGCTGTTACCCTATGATTTTATCCCATTACAACAAAAAAGGAGAAAAACATTACTAAAAAAAGTATGGCACTCTAGAAAAATCATCTTGACACTTTCTACAGAATGTCAGACTTGTCTACAGACATGAAAATTATCTCATTAAATTGTCTCAGTTTCTTAGTTTATACAAACTGAATTCCATGCACAAACATTTAATAAAAGTTTTTTTAAATCATTATTGTGTTTACTTTTTGTTTATTTGTGATTATTTCTAGAAAATGTATATGATTCAAGAAAAAAGATTAGGGGTTTTAAAGTGTATTTATGTTAGATGTCCCATATGTCGCTGTCAGGGTAACAATATTTATGTAAAATATTGATATTATATTTATTCCTTTCATTTAAAAAAAATTGCTACATTTTCTACGATTTTCAGGCTCTTTGATACCTTAATCGTGGAAAATGCCATAAGCGTAACAACACATTTCCCAGCAAGAAGAAACTGTGGAACATGTTATGATATATTGTCAGAAATAGGAGCTTGAAAGAAGGAGTTTAATAGGAAAATTAAGAAAAATAAAAATGCAATTTTTACCAGGGGATATTTTACAAAATACCTATGGAAATGAATGTTATAGTTTTGTTTTTCAGTATCTTAGAATAAATAATTTGTATGAGAGGATATAAAATGTCATTTTGATCCACACTCCATACAAGTTGGTGGCGGTAATACACCATTTTGTTGTTTGTCAACCGCCAATAAAAGAAGAAGAAGAAGAACACATTTCCCAGAAGCCTTTGCTGTAAAACATATGACGCATTTAACCTGCGACTGCAGCGCGTTGTTTGGTGTTGTGCGTTAGTAAGTCGTTGCATAGCTCATAATCTTGTTTCTTAAAGTGAGAAGAGGAGACGCACTGAAAATGTAAGTTGGAGCTCACTTGACCCTGCAAACTATTATAAAGACCTCGTTCAGCAAAAAAATTGTGTTTATTATCGTAATAGGCGTTTATTTTCTCGCTCTATTCGTAGATGTCGTTGGCAGACGAGCTGCTTGCCGACTTGGAGGAGGCAAGAGAAGAAGAGGACGGGCAGTACCCCGGTGAAGAAGAGGGTGAGAGTGATGGGGAACCCGGCGAGAGACAAACTGGAGGTCTGGAGGACATACCCGAGGAGATGGAGGTGGATTACAGTGGGGCGGAGAGTGTCGCATCCATAGCAAAACTAAGACACAGCAAGCCAGTGAGTTTGTCTTTAATCATATATGTATCTATAACTAGATTCTCCCTTAAGCGTTACACTAACTTAATGCAAACTTCTTGACTTTTCTCAGTTCTCCGAAATCATGGATAAAGTCGGTCTATATGTTGGAAATCAAAAAAAGAATTCGGAATGTAAGCAACATCCTTCTACTTTACGAAACGTGTCAAATGCTGATAAATATTAATTTTACATATTTAACGTCTTTCCACTCTCTTCAGTATCTGGACCTGTCGAATCAGACCCAGAGTACAGACTTATTGTCTCCGCCAACAATCTGACTGTGGAAATAGACAATGAACTTAGTGAGTTTACTATTTTTAATCTACAATATCTTCCTTTAATGTTAAATTACAAGATTTATAAAAAGAAATTAAGCATGATAACATCTCTTCTTCTTTATTTCCTCCCCAGATATCATTCACAAGTTTGTTCGTGACAAGTACTCCAAAAGGTTTCCTGAACTGGAGTCCCTGGTGCCAAATGCACTAGATTATATCAGAACTGTTAAGGTAGAAACCTGTTAGTCTCAAGCATTTGTGAGCGGCCTGTTAATGCAAAAAAAAAAAAGCCATCATATTAGTTATGTTCCTCTGATCTGTGTTTTGCATGTGTTTTTATAACTTCATGTGTTTGTGTGTGTTCAGGAGCTGGGCAACAATCTAGAGAAGTGCAAAAACAACGAGACCCTCCAGCAGATCTTGACCAATGCTACTATCATGGTGGTCAGTGTCACCGCCTCAACCACACAAGGGTGAGTGAGTGGATAGATGGATTCAGTATGATTATAGGAAGAGAATCTACTATTTCTTTTATTGTAGATATTTGCTAACGTTTATAATTTGGGGTAAGAAATTAAATCCAGTTTAAATTGAATTTATTAAAATTGACAGTAATGCAATTTGTTTTTATTTCAAATAAATGTTCTTTTGACCTTTCGGCTTATCAAAGAAGCTGAAAACAATATTTAAAAAAATTAAGCAGCACAAATGTTTTCAACATTGATTATAATAATTTTTTTCTTGAGCGCCAATCAGCATAGTAGAATGATTTCTGAAGGATCTTGTGACACTGAAGACTGCTGAAAATTCAGATATGCCTTCACAGGAATAAATTACATTTTAAAATACAAATTCAAATAGAAAAGTTACTTTACAATTATTTCATAATATTACTGTTTTATATATTACTGTATTTTTATCAAATAATTGCAGCCATGATAAGCATTGCCATATTTATTTACATTACAATATTTTGCAGAGATAGATGCAAAGATGCCAAGTAAATAATTGCAGCCATAAGCATCACAGACTTCTTTCAAGAACATTTTAAAATAATTATCAACCCCAAACTTTTGATAGGTTGTGTAATTTTGCTGATTTTCTGTTTAAATGATTGGATGTTTGCAGAACGATGCTTGGCGATGATGAGCTTCAGCGATTGGAGGAAGCGTGTGACATGGCCCTTGAGCTCAACCAATCAAAACACAGGATCTATGAATATGTGGAATCCAGGATGTCATTTATTGCTCCAAATCTTTCCATTATTGTAGGAGCTTCAACTGCTGCCAAAATCATGGGTGAGAACAAGAGGTTGGAGGCTGCTGAATAAAGTGCATAGTTCACCCCCAAAAATAAGTCATTTACATGTTGTTCCAAACCTACTTGACTTTCTTCTGTGGGTCAAAGAAGGTTAATTGTACAGAATGTTATTTTAGTTTTTTGGGGGGAGATCTATTCACTTAAGATGCTTATGCTTGATCGCAATCAATATACCGCTTTCCATCCCGTTTATTTCTGATCTGTTTCTGGCCACATGCATACCTTCCCCCCCTCATTACAGGTGTTGCTGGTGGGCTGACTAACCTGTCCAAGATGCCTGCATGTAATCTGATGTTGCTGGGGTCCCAGCGGAGGACACTGTCTGGATTCAGCAGCACGTCCCTGCTGCCCCACACAGGCTACATCTACCACTGTGATGTGGTGCAGTCTCTGCCTCCAGTGAGCATCAACCTTTTTGCTTTCACTTAATTTGTTTTTCATTTCTTTTGTTTGATAATTTTTATTCAGAATAACATTCCATTTTTCTATGTTTCCAGGATCTGAGGAGGAAAGCAGCTCGTCTGGTTGCAGCTAAATGCACTCTGGCTTCTCGTGTGGACAGTTTTCACGAGAGTACTGTTGGCAAGGTCAGCGATCGCATCAGTAGCACACGTTTTACATGGACATTTTTCTGATTGTTGAATCCGAACATAGTGTTTACATGAATGTTAAATAGTGATCGGGTAGTTGTGCACAGATTCCTGCTGTTGAAGCAAACTAACCATCCTCATTTTCTTTGTTTTAAAAAGCAGACGTAATATTTAGCAATTTCAGGTCCTAATTAGGAGACAACGAGCACACTAAGCTTTTTGCCATGATACTTGTATTAGTCAAGCAGTAAAAACTCCCTTTCCCAAAACAAGGTGTCTGCAGTTGAGTCCAAAGCAAGCGCTTGTGGGACAACGTTGTCCTGCACTAATTCACAGATGAGGAGCGGAAAGAGAATTTTAGAGATACACGACACAGTCATTTACTATATTCAACAACAACATCAGCTTGTTTTGTGCATAATGCACCCTTAGGCCATTTTTACATTGCACATGCGCAAAATTTTCCAGTTTTGTTTTTCAATCTGATCAAGTGTTTGCATGGATTATCGAATGGATTAGAACCGGTTTATCCCACTTCTTTCAAACTGATTGAAGTTTCGGTCAGTTTGGGCATTTTTATTCCGATTTAGGTTTTTACACGGAGCATTTTCATTCGGATTGGACTTTCAAGCTGATTGTAATCAGAATGCAATGCTTCATGTAAAAGCACCTATTGTCTGCAGCATCACTGTACAGTTAACTCATGTCAGATGTTAATATTAGACCATCTTTGCTGTAAGAAAATGTTTAGAAATACTATATTACTTTCTCTGGATTAACTTGTGTGTTTGTTTGTGTGCAGGTTGGCTATGATCTTAAGGAAGAGATCGAGCGAAAGTTTGATAAATGGCAGGAGCCCCCTCCAGTCAAGCAGGTGAAGCCTCTTCCAGCTCCCCTGGATGGACAGAGGAAGAAGAGAGGAGGAAGAAGGTGAGGGTCATAACGGATGGGAATGATGGGTCCCCGTGGTGCCAAGAAAATGTCATTTCATATTTTTTTCCTCAGAGGAACATTGAGATTTTACATTGCAATTTTTCTTGAGACAACCAAAAGAAATTTAAAAGGGGAAATACCATTTATATATTACTTTATTGAAAAGTACAAACAAATTAAAGGGAAAGTACAAAAACAAGACTCTTTGTTTAGATTTATGTAATATATGAATTCATAAGAGTTTGGCAGTTTCATAATTCTCAAATTTTGTATAGACACATTTTTCTTGACAATTAAAGGTGCAGTAAGCAGTTTCTGAGACACTGTTGATATTTGAAATCAACCTAAACAAAAACACCTCTTACTTTATTGCTCCGCCCCCAAACACGCAATGCAAGAGTGGATGTCTCTTTATTGTTGCTGAAGTGAAGCAAAATTATGCTTCACAAAAAAATAAAGCTGCCGAACGAATGACAAGGAAGAACAAAAAATGAACATGCAGTACACAAGACTATATAAAGCAAGAGTTGGTTGTTATTCACCAGCACATCAGCTCCAGGCAAACAATGACACTCAAAACGATCCTGTTACTATAGCTAACAGTACAACAGCAATGTGACCCACGTATGGAGCAGAAACAGCACAACCGCTGTGACCGGCTTTAGCTAGTCTCGAGCACTGGAAAGCTTTTCTAATATTAAGGCCCGTTCACACCAAGAACAATAACTATAAAGATAACTATATTAGCATCCACACCAGCGGACAATATAGTTCTGTTTATTTTAAGCATGTGCTTTTGTCACTTTAAATGCTCAAACTTGTTACAGCAGGATGGATTCTGATTGGCTGAAACACGCTGTGCCATGAGCTCTGCGATTCTTTAATATTGAGAGATTTTTAGAACTTTATCGTTATCTTCATAGTTATTGTCCTTGGTGTGAACGGGCCTTTAATGTGGGTCCCTAAGCTCTTGTCTGATCATAACCCTTCTTTTTCCAGTGTTATTCCTCTGACCTTTTCTCTTTTGTAATATTTCTCAGCCACCTCTTTCTTCAAATCTCCCTCTTGCTCACTTGCTCTTCTCCAGCATCATGTGTATATGCCCCCTTCTGCTGATTGTTTACAAGTGTGTTGTTGTGCTCAGTCCGATCCAACAGTATTTCTCAGAAATCGCTTACTGCACCTTTAAACAAAAGAAAGGGGACATATATGCATTAATTTGTTCTTAAATATGACTGTACATTAACTTTTTCAGAGTTATTTTGTTCTTTTCTTTTTTTTAACATTCTCTCAGGTATCGTAAAATGAAAGAGAGGCTGGGTCTGACAGAAATCAGGAAACATGCCAACAGAATGACATTTGCAGAGGTTGGTTGACTTCTGTCAATATTGCTTGATTAGTATGCATAACTTAATTAATCCATGAAATTTCAAAACGGTCTATTACAAACTTTCTTTCTCTGCCTGTAAGATCGAGGATGATGCTTATCAGGAGGATCTGGGCTTCAGTCTCGGTCAGCTGGGAAAGTCTGGCAGTGGCAGGGTCAGGCAAGCTCAGGTCAATGACTCCACCAAGGCCAGAATATCCAAATCCTTACAGGTATGTCTGCTTACTGTAACATAAATCACAAAATTGTAAGAAGAAAATTCAATTTCTTTTCAGTAAATTTTTTAAATGTAACTTCAAATCTTCAAATTCAAAAATTTGGGGCCAGTGGGATATATATTTTATTTTTGAATTTAACCCTTTCACACGTAAGTTTAAAATATTCTAACTGACCCCCCAGCGTGAGTTTTTCAAGGCGACCGTTATTTAGAACCTGTCACTTTATCGTTTCCATGGTGACGCGTCATTGCTTGTCACGTGACACAGCCTAAACACAGCGCTGAATGAATGATGATCTGCTTTTATGCAATTTTCTCTTTTTGATTCAAAATATTCAAAAATATGTTAGATATAGCATGAAACACAGATATTCCGATTGTCAAATATGTGCATGTGGATGTGTTTGGTTGTTTAAACACTTTTATAACGATCGCGTTAGTTGAGCTGTATGCGCGATGGGCGGCGCCATGTTAGTTTGTGCTGGATTTACAACACGTCAATTCCTCCACTTCTCACGAAATACAGGAAAGTAAGTGGCAGGTTAACTGGGGGAAGAAAAGGGTAAAATGTAAAGCTACTTACACATTGTGTATCTGATATGAATAAAACATGTCGTCTTATTATGATGGAAAGGATTATTATTGGCGCTTCCATAGACATCTGTGTGTATTTTACAAACTCAAATTCATTGGTTTGCTAGTACTTATGTGATTTTAAATGCCTGAAACCTAAAATAAACATTATGTGGTTGAAAACACTGAATAGTTGTGATATATGACAAGCGCGAGCACGTCCATCTCTGGCTCAGCGCCAGCCAACGCGCGAAAGCACATTTGAATTTAGCAGTTGATCACGTGATGCGCTGACCGTTCTAATCACACCGGTGTGATCGTACGCTCCAGGGACCAGCCAAGACTGATCACACGGGTGTGATCGTACGTGCGAAAGGGTTAAAGACTTTTTTTTGCTCACACTGCATTTATTTGCGTTCAAACATACAGTAAAAACAACTAGAGTATGAAATATTATTGCTATTTAAAATGACTTATTTTCTGTTTTGTAATGTGATTGAAGACTTGAGTAATGATGCTGAAAATTCAATTTTACTGTCACATGATCCTTAAGAAACTTTTATTATCAATGTTGAAAACGGTTGTGCTGCATGATATTCTTGTGGAAACTAATTTTCTTTGATGAATAGAAAGTTCAAAAGAACAGCATTTATTTGAAATAAAGCTTTTGCAACGTGTTTAGTGTCCCTGCTAAAGAAAAATATTGATGTCTTTAAAAACTGACCCCAGAATTTTGAACATTAGTGTAGATTTGTTTAATATAATAATTTTTTTTCCAGTTGTTTAATGCGTTCCATGCATTTATTTTTAAATGTTTTGTTTCTGCAGCGGACACTGCAAAAGCAGAGCATGACGTACGGTGGGAAGTCCACTGTCAGAGACCGATCATCTGGAACCAGCTCAAGTGTGGCCTTCACTCCTTTACAGGTACACACACTCATTTTTGTGTTATTCTTTTGGTGCGTCTAGAAGGCGTTCAGCGGAAATCCCGCCCTGTAGCTAATTTCATTGGTTAAGGTTACAGTGACGGGTAGGCGTAGGGATCACTGTTTGGTGTAAGCAATCAGTACAGTGATTGACATGACCAATGAAATCTTTAGCATTAGCTTTAGAATTCACGTCTAGAAGTGGTTACATCCATCATTTAAATTGTTCTCGCACAGAGCTGTTCACTTGCTGAAACACTGACTGACAGCTGTGGTTTGTTTGATTGATCTGTTCACTGTCTGCTGTCTCTCAGGGGCTCGAGATTGTGAACCCACAGGCTGCAGAAAAGAAGGTGGGCGAAGCCAATCAGAAATATTTCTCCAACATGGCTGAGTTCCTCAAAATCAAGCGTGAGAAGGAGGACAAGGTGTGAGGCTGTGCGTTAGACGGATGAAAACCACATATAACGACAGCCGTGGACGGATTCACACTTCAACCGCTAATTTATACTCCCGACACCACACCCACTCAGGACAGCAGAAGGACATGTGACTGGAGATCTTTCCGTGCCGAGGAAATGAAGAGGGAGAGTGTTCTGGTGTACATTTAGATTTTTGTTCATTTAACTTTTTTTAATGTGTACAAACAAATTGTGAGCTGTATATAAATCACAAAGAACATGGTAAATGCAAGTTGTTTTAAGCAATTTTTTTTCTCTTCCATTTTCCTCTTTGGCCAACATTTTGATTAAATAAAGTTGCTAATCTAGTTGTACCAACATTGTCACTAGTCCTTTTTCATTTGAGTTCAAAGCCTGCTGTTGTTTTTCTGTGTGTGATGTATTTTCTTTCCCTGAGGAAACTTGTATTACATTTAAAATGGTTTGAAACGCTTCCCAAGAGAATTTCGTTTAGTATGTTTGCATAAAACATGCTTTAATATGCAAGCGTTTCAATCTCTTTCCTATTAAAGGGGAGACCCGTCTTCCCCAAGTACATATAGGCGCAATCACATAACGTTCTGGTGTGTCATGAATTAAATATCTGAATACTTAATTTTCAAAATAAAGGTTGAATGTCAAATGGCTCTGTCAGTTTTTTATAATGCAAGTAAATGTTGGGTGTACAAGTAGTTTTAACTAACAAAATGGTATATTGAAAGAAATTCTGGTGTCACGTTTATCTTAAGTGACCTGTCAATCCTGTTAAACAATATTTCATGTTTATGAAATACATTTTAATTTAGTTACATTTTCAGTGTCAACTCTTACATAATGGTAGATCAAGGAACACAATGTCTTGTTTTTATATAAGTGCATTTGAGATGAGCTGACTGGAAGTGGTGCTCTACTAATTTTTTTAATAATCATGGTCTTTATGCTTTATTAAAGACCTATTAGCCAAATGCAGACTAATCTATTTAGTATACTACTAAAACTATGTTTTTGTCTTTTTACGTTGTATTATCACAAAAAACTGAAAAGCAATAACATCTTATGGCCATTTAAGTATTCATTTGGTAAGGAGCCATATAGTACTGTGGTGGATAAGAAAATGAATTTTTTTTTTTTTTGCTTAAACCCAGATGCAATGATTAGGACCTGATGTGCAACTGCTGGATGTATTTTATTATTTACATGAAGTCTGTGTATGAGGTCCAGCCACCTGTTAATGGAAACAAGAACACTGACACTGCATCACAAAAGTATTTTATTGAAATTTTACAACTCTGTTTTTTTTGTTTCCTCTCAACCTACGAAGCGACATCACAATCGCATGCTGTCCTGTCCATGTCAAAAAGGCAAGGATGATGGTGTTTGTTTTCTTATCAGAGAGAAATAGACAAATGCAATCAGCTGCCCTGTGCATCAAAAATACTTTTCCATCTTATCACATTTATATCAGTTTGTGTGTTGGTCAAGTCCATTGTTCTCCCCAAACAAGAGGAAACTGGAAAGTCGCAAGGGATCGTGTCACAATGTGAGGTGTTTCAAAAAGCTTTGCCTGATAAATGGAGTAACGGAACAATGATTTTTGTTTATTTTTAATAAGGGAAACTGTCCAGCAGAGTATGTGAGAATAAATTCAAGATGTGACTTCAAAAATAACAGGAAATTTGGGGAAGATTTTTGTTTTACTTTACATGCACACTTCCACACAACAAAAATATTCAGCCATGGACAACCTAAAGGACACTGAAAGAAAGAAAAAATAAGGTTTTTAACTTGTACATATTTTAATCTGTCTTTTTATTAGATATTTCTGAAGTGAGATCAATCATGCCATGTTTAACAGACAAATAATCACACGCCACTTTGAAGGCTGACAACGTCAACCCACCTTGCTTGTGAACATATGTAAGATAGATGCTACAGAACATTACCCTATCAACGCCAACTTTTTTGCGGTCAAGCAAAACCACATTTAGGTAATGATAAAGGTAGGGAGGTCGAGAGGAATTCAATTGCATAGCAATTTAATGGTCGACACGTTATCTCGCAAGGCAAAGTCACAGTGCCTAAACACTCCCAGAGGGGCTCAATGAACTAAGAACAACAAATCAATGCATTAAACTCGGGTTTTCGCATAGTGCCGATACACCATAGTCAGTATATGTCATCTAAAAGGATAAGACTTGCTAATGCAGCACTCCACCAAACACAAACTACGAGCAAAATGTTTTGTCTGTGGCATCCTAAACCAAATCGTTTCCTTTAATTTCTGTCACTTGGCTAGGTGGGGGGTTTCAGTTAGAACAGAAATGACGGGGATAAAGACTCAGTTAAAGGAGGTTCAAATGTTTGCATGTAAACAGGCACTCGACCCCCTACTCTCTCTCTCTCTTTTAAAGAAAAAGGCCAACTTCACATCCAACTTTAACCACGACATGGAGTTCATCTCGGAATGTCAACAGCAGCGTTTTCTCTGTCGTAGCAATCGCTCTCTCTCTCTCCGTCTCGTCCTCCTTCAGTCACTGCAGGTCTCTGTCTTCCAGGTATCTGTACTCGAACGTAAATCCTTCCTTTTTTCTCTGGCCCCACTTTTCATAGTCAAAGTAAATGTACGTGCCCTGCAGACAGAAAAAGAATATTCATTAAAACAGCAAGTTCAAGGTCTCCAAATGAGCAAATAAATATTATTATAAAGATTGCATACAATTTTTAAAGAAATAATTTATTCAGCAATGATGCATGAACTTAACCTCAACCGTAAGACATTTATAATGTTACAAAAGATTTGTTTGAAATAAATGCTGTTCTTTTGAAATTTGTGTTCAAAAAATTGCCACCACAGAAAAACAATAATTTGAAAATATATTCAAATAGAATAAGTAATATTTCACAATATTACTGTTTTTACTGTATTTTTGATCAAATAAATGCAGCCTTGGTGAGTGTAAGACTTTTCAAAAACATTTTAACTCGTGATCAATAGTGTACATAGTCTGACAAGCCAGACCCACATCAAGATGTTGGGTCTGGGAACACACCATTGGCAGGGCTCAATCCGAGGGGCGGGATAAACGGTTGTCTTTCAAATTCCCTGTGCACGCAATAGGATAGCGCTACAACCAACCAGAGCAACGAAGAAGGTGACGTAGTCTGAACACATCTTCCTTTTTTAAGAATGACTTGAGAAAAGAACGGCACTGAACTCCAAGTCTTCCAGAGTCGCGGCCAAAGTCGATTCGAAAGACCGCTGTTAGCCAGCAGCAGCAGCCAGCCCACCGACTCTATACACAATGTGATTGGCCTGACTAGAGTTTGGATTTTCCAGCTCGCAAGCCAACGGAGAGTTGCTAGACGACACTGGCTGCAAAATAAAACTTGCTGCCGCTATGGTGCGTCTAGATTTCTAGGCTATAGTTTACATTCATTTAAAAAAATAATATCTACTTATAAAAAAATTATGGCTAGTAGCCTTAATGCGAGTAATATATATATATATAAAAAATTATTGTTTTTTCATTGTTCACTTTCACTGGTATTGGTATCAAATACTGAAACTAGTATTTTGGCAAATATACAAGGAGCATTAGAAATTTAAACTCAGTTTGCCATCATTATCTTCAGTGATGAGCATGAGAACAGTGTTGGGTTGGTACCTGTTCAAATTCATCAGTGATGGTCTTGGGTTCCTCGTGCCGTTGGAACCACATCATGTATTTGGTGTGGAACCTCCACGATTGCTTCTTCAGTGCTTTGGCTGACAGGTACTGTGCCTTTGTGCCCTGAGGGGAAAATACAACCAAGAGAAAGAGTTGGAAGACTGCAACATCCAACAGACATGCTTATAAAAAGTAATAAATGCAAACCTCCAGGTAGTAGAATATGAAGAAGAGTGTTTCAGTGGACAATCTCTGGTAGAACTCAATAGAGTCCGAATGATGTGGGGGCACCTGGTGGTGGAATGGCGGTGTAGGACAGGGGTTTCTCATCAGGTACTGCCTACAGACGGGACGGGAAAAGAAAAAGAGATTTATGTCATGTTAGGCCTACATCTTCAGCTTGAGTAGTTGCTGTGTTTTTGAATGGCTTGACATTGATAGAAAATACTTTGTCACTCCCTTTAAAGAGGAACTATTATACTTTTTTACATGTTTAACTTTGTTGTTGTTTGAGAATGGAAAATGACAGCACAAAGGACAAAGTACACTTCATATGGAGTTATTCTCTATATCGGTAAGCATTGTTTTGGAACTCCCTAAAACACCTTGATTGTAATCTTGAGTTTTCTTCTGGGAAAGTACACATCACAATATTCCTTATTTAAATAATTCCCACCCAAGGCATACGCAAAAAAGGGTGAGGCCTGACTGAGTTGCGTTAGTGGTGTGTTGTTTCCGTATGAAACTCGAAGTTATGGTAAGGGACCCCAAACACGCTCAAAGTGGTTGACCAATCATTGTGCTTTTCGGGAGGAAGTGACTAAGTGACAGGAAATAAAAATGGGTGCGTTTCCCAAAAGCATCGTTAGCCAGATATGGCTAGTTCTAGTTCGATAAGTTCTATTGTTATCAGCATAGTTCAACGAGTTGGTGTTTCCCGAAACCATAGTTCCAACAAACATTCGCAAAGAGCATCGCAAAGTTGCATGTTTGGAACTACAGCTCTCGACCTGTGGTTAGAAGAAGAGTTTCCTGTTTGCATGACGTGGACTTTATAAATCCTTATCTTGAGCAAAGTAAGCAAGCTGGCATTTAGTACGATCTGTAACTTTTATTTCGAATATATAAAAATTTCATTTACGTCTTTTAGTTTGTAAAGAGATCTAAAACGCAGTTTTTGAAGAGTGTGCATGTGCGTGCTCTAGAATGTAAGAAGGAGCCTATGATTGAATCTGGAAATAAACTGTAACTGAGAAAATTTTTAAATAGTCCTCAGATGCCATGTCTACAATTTATAGCAAAAATACTGGCATTAATTCAAACTCAAACGGATTGCTTAAAAGAAGTAATAACTCCACCGCCTGCGTGACATCATTAACCAAAGTGGTTGAACGACCAATTTGCAACACTGCGGTTACGAGAAACAATCGTGACTAGCTAGTTGATTTCTTCAATGACGCATCAAACTACGGTAGTTAAGCAGTGAGTTACGTCACTGTATAAACACAAGCATTTTGTCTGATGCTGATGACCGATAATTCTTTACATTTGACAGCCCATGACCAATATATAGGCATATAAATATAAATCTTTATATAATTTTTTAGATCACTTCAACATACAATCACACACACAGTACAGTAGCCTATGTGAACCAGTGTAAGATTCCTTAAAACTAAAATAAATGTTACACTCCTGTGGCATGGATAAACAAATGAAATAGCCTCAGCATGGATAATAATGAAATGATTTAAAATGATGCTGTTTTATTACAATAGTGTTCTCATTATAATATGATGTAATATGACAGTCCCAATCATAGTTATTAATGCTGTGCACTGCTGTTTGAGCTGAGTTCACTGAAGCGTCCAAATAGATATTTTTAATATTATCTCATGATCCCGATAACTCCATAATTTGGCAGCCGTTAGGCTATATTAGGGCTGCTGTAACTAGGACCTGACGTCAGGACCTATTATTCTGTGTGCGCATTTTGGATGAGAGAACAAAATATGCGGGAATAAGTCAAATTAATCGCAATACCCGCAATCACATGCCGAAATTCAAGCCTTGTAACAGTAACAATATTAATCCGGAGCAAATTAAACGAGTGAGGGATGGTTTGTCTCAACTCACTGTCGGAGAGATGAGAGAGCGAGTAAAAGTTTATTATTTCTGATGCCTTTTTAAAAGACCACAAAAGAAAAGTGTATAGGCCTATATACATATATAAAATTCAACCAGCCAAAGTGGCTAGTAGGAGTGACTGCATTACACGCCACGGCGGAAATGTACAGAGCCCCTAAAGGGCCGTGGTGGTGTAAAAATTTGGTATGGGAGTATATATATTTTTTCACATTTTTGCGTTCCCTCGCAAAGTTATTTGCTTTCCCTCGCAAAACCTGTTGTGAGCTCGGACAGACACCTCCTGTTTAATGTCCAGCTGGCAGTGTTTCAGAGCTCTGTATGTTAATGGAGCATTTCATAGTGTTTGAACTTGGACTCAAATGTAAAGAAATGTGGTCAGTGCTTAACTCAAGGAGTTATATATAGCTATCACAGATTTGAATTTCCCGGATCAATAACTTGTGAGCTAAACGTTGTTAAAACACAAATTACACTTATTTGCAAATCACAGTAACGTAGACAACGAGCTACAACCCAAATATCCCTCAAAACAAGCTTTATAATAAAAATTAATCACTGAGCAGCTGGCTGAGAGAAAAGTCAGAAGGGACCGTCTGCAAAATGCAATTCAACCCAGAAAACGCAACTACAAAAATAGTCATTACCTTCAATGTTACACACTGTACTGTGACCCAATTCAGTTTACACATCAATGGTCTCCCACTGGTCATAATACACTGCTTCTGCACATTTTATATTATGAAAAATATTCAATAACTTTACTGAAACACACCAAATGCAGTTTATCAAACCAAGTATTGTAGTATAACCAGCAGGAGAGCAGTGATGTGTGAACTGAATTTGGTGACAGTACAGTGTTATAGTGAAGCTATCGAATATGTTTAATAATATAAAATGTGCAAAATGGTTTGGGGTTTTTGTTAAAAAAAAAAAAAAAAACTTTAAGGACCATGTACAATTTCCAACATAAATGTTACCATTTGATGCATTGTACCAAAATTAGCCACAGGCTAATTTACATCTGCAGTCCAGGTGTAGTTTGTCTTTTAACAACGTTTAACAAATATTGATCCGGGAAGTTCGAATATGTGAATATATTGCCAACTTCACTGAACTCCTTGAGTTAAGCACTGACCGCATTTCTTTACATTTGAGTCCAGTGCCAAACACTATGAAACGCTCCATTAACGTACAGAGTTCTGAAACACTGCCAGCAGGAAATTAATCAGGAGAATTTTACATCCAAGCATGAAAACCTAGTAGACCCCAAAAACCAAACCAAATTTTACTTTGTAAAAAGGCATAATATGGGCTTTTCAATCTAGGTTTAGACCAGCAAGCAGCATGTGTACCTGATTCTCTCTGAATCGGATGGGTGAGGCATGTGTGTCCATGCTGACTCCTGCATTGCCTGCTGGTAAAGCTGCTCTTTAGTAAGGGGGGTGGGGCCTAGCGGACACGCCCCTAAAGATGGCGGCAGGTTGACCTCTGAAACAGCTGGCTGAGGGGCCGTTGTGGGTCCAGGTGGAGCTGAGGATGTTGAGAACAGCTCTAAAGGAAAGACATTTTTAGTGTTTGTGATTATACCATGTACCTTACGTAACATCTAATCTTGCACACTAACTGCAGTTGAGCAGTTAGACAGGGTGTTCTGTGTGTTGAGTCATTTTTATCATAAGCTTGGTATAATGAAGGATGCAGAGGCGTAACAGTAGGCGGCACAACGTACAACAATGCATCTCAGTCAAATAGGGGCTAAAATGAGCAACTATTTCATGTGATTAGTTAGGTGCAGAGAGTGTAAGGTACCTAAGGGTGCGATTTCTACATCCAGTGCCAATCCTAGTGCAGCTCGCTCTGCCATCGCTTTTAGAGAGCTTGGAGGTTCAGGAGCCTGTGAAAGACAAAATGGAATTACATTTTAAATTAAAAAGCACATTTTCAATCTATGGGAACTAAGCTGATTTCACTGTATTTGATTTGATGGGGGTGACTTTTGAGAAACTTTAAGCTAAGGTGTGTCAGTTCTGCACCACTGACAGACTGAATGTAGTCTGGCCAGGATGAAAAAACACACCTTGATGGCTTCTGTGTTTGGTGTGTAGGAGTGTGGGCCATTTAGCAGACTCCCACCACCAGGTGTGCTGTCAGTGAAAGCAGGTGATGGGGAGGAGGGGGGTAGAGTGATAGAACTCAATAAACTGGGGCCATTATCCAGACTATAATACAGAGGAAGTAGGAGAGAGAAAGAGTGACAATCAATCAATTATTTTACTGTTATTAGTTACAATTCAAAGATATGTTGATGCATACTTACGTTTGATTGGTTGTTGAGCTTGAGGACGTGGAATGGCTGTTTTGTGATTGGCTGGCACTGCTGAGTGAGGAGTCTGGTGTGTTATCTGCAACCACAGCACTGTAACCTGTATGGAGAAAAAATTAAATACAAAAATATATAACAATGATTAACAATTAAGAGATTAATAATAATAAAATATAATTTAAAATAATAAAACTAAAAAAATACTAATTTTAAATTAACTAAATAATAGTTATTATTAATTACAAATTCAAAAAAATTCAAACAAAACAACAACTATAATGATCATTTTATTATTATTATCATCATTACTGAACAGGTAAAAAAAAAAAATTTGGGCTATATAAAGAGACATTTGTTGGCCAGACTCAAAAGTACTCACTGGTTGCTCCGTTTTGTTTGAGGCCACTGGGAGGTCTTGCAGGCGCTACGTTTGTCCCTGCTCCTCCACTCGACACAGAACTACTTCCATTCCCACCCAATAGGCTCTCTCCAGTTCCTCCTGCAGGTGTTGTGCCCACAGGGCTAACGGGTACCTGCGCAGACCCGTGGAGAGCCGTCTGCCCTGGTACCAGGCTCAGAATCCCTCCGGTGAGGGTTCCATGACCCGGACTGGACCCTAGCAAGCCCAAACTTGCCCCTGTACCCGTACCGTTACTTGTCGCGCCTGTGCTTGCACCCCCTGCACCTCCGCTCGGTAAAGATATGCCAGAACTACCACTGCCACTCCCAACTGGACCACTGGAAGCGCTGCCTATTGTTCCACCTGCAGCTGCCTGGGCATATGGGGCAGGGGTAGAGCCTGAGAGAAGCCCTGCCATGGTGCTGTGAGAACCAGACATGCCTGCCAAGCCCAGACCCGGCATCTGAGCCACACTACTGCTGCTGGTGACCGTCACACCCCCTTTCCCCAGGCCCAAACTCAGTCTAGAGCCCTCAACCCCAGGAACTGTTGAAGCCTGGGACTGGGAATTGGAAGTAACTGAGCCAGATGTGCTGGAACTGGGCAGAGAGGAAGTAGTGGAGGCAGGTAGCGTGGGGTGGCTAGGTGGGCTAGGTGTGTTGTTTGAGGGTGCAGATGTTGAGGAGAGTTTGACCTGTGCTTGCTGTTGAGACTGAGAAGAATGCTGCTGCACTGCGCTGCTAAAGCTTCCCAGGAGGTTGCTGCCCCCGGAGACCGCTGGGCAGGCCCCGACAACAGTAGCCATGGAAACCAGCGAAGAGGAGGAGGAGGAGGAGCCAGATGAGGCGGATGAAGAAAAGGACGAGAGAGACGGGTTTCCGTTCTTCACAGGAGACTGAGCGGAGCAAGAAAGCCACGAGGTTAGAAACACAAATATCTTTTTTTATTAAGCATGCGTGCAATTTAAAGGGATAGTTCACCCAAAATGACATTTCTGTCATTTCCTCATGTTGTTCCAAATCTGTATGATTCTGAAACACAAAACAAGAACATTCTGAAAACATGCTGGTCACTCTGTTCTATGCAAATGTAATGGACATGTTAAGCTTCAAAAAGGAAGAAAATAACCATAAAAGTGATCTATACAACTTGTGTGTTATATACATATTATATTAAGTGCCCGTACAATTACTTTAATAGTGAAAGTTTCAGTCCCCATTCACTGTAATAAAGTCATACAGGTTTAAAACAACATGTGAGTGTAAACCTTTAACAGATACTGCAGTCTTACCTGACTGACTTCACTGTCTGTTGATCGACCTCTCTTATCCTCTGAAATCTCCTGAGCAAAACATTCACATACAATATATAGTAAGACAATCAATTCTGTGGCTAAGAGAACATGATTAATGGAGATTATGAATGATGGAGATACTTTGCAGACTAGACATGAGGCCGAATAAAAGAAAGCAGTTTACCATTGTGCCTGTAGCAGGAGATGGAGGGATGGGAGAAGAGGAAGTGGTGGAGGTCGGTGTGCTGCTGGACTGAAGGAACATTTCATCTTCCATCTGGCCCTGAGGAGATGTCGCCATCAAGGCTGCCGCTAGAGAGAAAGAGATCATTTTAAATGTGACCATCTTGACAGTTGTTCAACAACTAGCCATTTCATTTAAAATAACGCCATTGTCCACACACCCTTCAAAAGAACACACAGACTTACGTATATCTTCCAAGTCCAGATCATCATAGAGGAACTCATTCTCTTCAAAATCTGGGTCTTGTGAAGAGTCAATGTAGTATTCCACATCATCTTTAATCTTATGGATAGCTTCAACCTGGATTGAATCATTATCCAGCATCCTCAAGATGGTCTCTAACATACGAATGTGGTACCTGTGTCTTTCGATTAACCTCTTTAGCTCCTCAATTCGATCCTGTTTCTGAAGGCAAACATAAATAACAGAAAAGAGCAATACGAGAATATGTTGAGCGTTGAGTGCAAAATAGTGAAAAGCATAAAAAATTAATCAAGCTATAATAAATTAGAAAAGTGGTCAAAAGAAATGAGGGGAAATAAAAAGAAATAAATTTGACCTCCTTGTCTCCTTTCTTCTTTCGTGTTTGAACAGAGAGGGACTCAACTTCACTCTCAAACTGGTCCACCTGCATGTTCAAAGTGTCTATTGTGTTCTGCGAGAGAGAGAAATCATGTTATTACTGCACTGCTCGCATCCTGTTAAAGGTTTTTCAACCCCCCGCTGTTATTTGTGAGCCCTCTGGTACCGTGAGCCACTGTTCCGTTTCCTCCTTCTCTTTCTGTGCTGGGTCTACTTTCTGAGCCAAGCCCAGCCCCTCTTTAGAGTAGGCCTTTGTCTTGGTTTCTCTTTCAACCACCTTAAAGCGCTCCATTTGCTGATTAGAAAGAGACAGAGTCAGGTTAAGGGCTTCAAGCTTGCCGGATCAGACTTGGGAAAAAATATTTTCAAAAAATTCATATTTTTATCAAAAGTATAAAATAAATTGTGGGAACTGTGACAAGAGTGTTAAAATAAAAGAGCCATGAGGAATCCGACAATGTGCTTTTACCGTTTCAATAAGCTTGCGGTTCTCCACTAGCTGCCGTTTGTCTTTGATCTCATTGGATGCCACCCATGTCTTAATCTGATCTCTTAGTCGCTAAAAAGAAAAACAGGTGAGAACAATTATACTGATTGAGAACACATATTTTCCCTTGGTTCGAAAGCAAGTGTACAATAATGAATTTTATTCAACGGTTTCTTCCGCTTCTCTAAATTGTTTGGCCAAGCAGTGTTCCAAGAGTGCTAATATCTAGTCCAACAGCAAGGAATACATCTCTATTATTCCGCTTGAGCATTTTCAAACCATTCCAGAAAGCCTTAAAATAAACTAAATGTCAGATGAGCACATTCTTACCTGAAGCTTTTTAATCTCTTTTTTGAGATCAGCCTCATATTTTTCCTTCTGGTTGGCATTGGCTGCATTGTGAAGCTGAGTATAAAATTGTATTTATTAATAAGATGTAAAATATGACAACATGTGCGCGATAACTTTCGCTTATTCATTTATTTGGATTAAGCATTAGTCATTGAGATGTTAACGTCTTACCTTTTTCCAAATGTCTTCAAACTGTTCGACACCTTCAGCAACTTTTTTCAAACATCGATCTATTTCACCTGGTTGTGTAAAGCATATGGTTATGCATAAATCATGAGATTATATGATGATTTAGAAAAATCTCTGAATAGAAACTGCTGTGTACAAGCAGTTGTGGCAGGGTAGAGTAGAGACAAAATTACATAATATTTTTCCATATCATAATGTCTTACCTTGAAGTTTTCTCTTATCAGCCATGGCTTCGCTATGATACTGTCTTCATGCCTTCTGTCACTGCAAGCACATTAGAGAGACTGTTAACTTGCACAGCATTCAGTGTGAAGCAGATGGAAAGCGTTTATACAGCTCCTGACAGATAAATCACATCTCAATAGAAAATGATATCAACACATCCTGCTCGATTGACGTTACACTATTTGTCTGAATCCCGAAAACGATTAATAACTTCAAAGATATGCTTTACTCGAGTGCTTTCCAGGTCAACAAATACACGCTATTTTATTTGCGTAATTTTCCAATCCTCCAGAATTAGAGAAAATATCAAGAATTATAACTGATCCTTCCCATGATTTAGATCACGTATACCGTTACGCCAACACAACCAGTGTTTACGCAGCCTCTGATCACTGAGCTGCACTAGCCAAACTGATGCTAACGTGTTAGATCAGCAGCATTTCATCGCCATATCTCATCTGCACTGATAAAATGTCACCCTGTCAGTATATATAGACCATATACTGCTTATTTATGCAGTTAACATGGATTAAGCTGCTGTTGTTGTGATTACGAGCAGCGCTGACGGCTAACGCTCTGCTAGCACACACATATAGTTTTTCCAACAGAAATTGTGGGGGATTTCAACTCTTAAATTGAATGCACATTCGTCGTATACCTTTTTCAAATGCGTCAGTATCTCTATGTGACAGCCACGACCAAAATATCCGCCAATTACTTATTTCAAATTTGGTAATGTTTTCAGCTCGACAGTCCCTTCTGTCCAGTACATTAAAGATGGACGGCAGACTCCGCCCACTGGTCGCTGCTAAAGTTCCCGCCTCTCGGCTTTTTCCGTTCTCATGATTCGTTAAAAATGTCTGTCAATCATTTCTCAAGCTGTGACCATTTCCGCTGGACCGCTGATCCAATTGGATGAAATGTTGGGTCAAAGGTTATATTTACGGAAAAAGGCCGTTATCTTCACAAAAATTGATTTATCCTGGGGTCTTAACCTTACAGTCTATGGTCTTAACACAATTTTTCTTTCCAATAATATATATATTTTTCGTTTGTAATAATTGGACCACTTTTAATAGAAAAATGTAATAACTGGAAAAATTATTTATTTTATAACTGTTAATGGAATATATTACTGTAAGTCAGTTGAGGAGTAATAATGATGGAATTGTAGTACAATTTCAAAGTACAAATACTAACAACATTGATAAAAATGTATATAGTTATGTGCCCTAGTCCTATGGGATTGTTTTTATATAACTATACTACTACTACTAATACATTATAATTTTATCCAGCACTTGTTTGTTAGAAATAATTGTAATTATAAAATTAGAATATGTTATTTCTTCCACCATTTCTCATTGCATCTATTTAATAACATAAATTGGAAGGTGACTTAATATTAAAGAGATCTATTTTAATTCATTCGTTTTACCCATGCAAATACTTGCATAATGTTCTCTTTGTGAACCCTTGAACCAATCCCTCACTTATTTTGTTTTTACCAATTTCCTTAAAATCTTTATACAGGAAATTTTATTATTATATTATTTTATATTGTTAATATTAATTATATTATTTCTGTAACTATATAAATGACTATTATTTATTACACATTTAATTACACACTTATAAAAAAATCAACTATAAAATCAATTCTGTTATCACCTGTTAACAAATATGATCTAAAATATGTTCCGTTATATATATATAATTCTTCTTTATTTTGCATTTTCTTCCTTATATATGTCATTTAACTTTAAATGTGCACAACGTGACTGTATATGTAAATGTAACGGAAATATGAACTGTAAGTATCTGTATATTTACAATAAAATTCATGCAAAATATCTCTCTCATCAAAAATCTAAATAGAAACAATGCATGTAGCAAAAACGCTTTTCAGCACTGAATATAGTACTGGGGAGTATCGAGCAAAAGAGTGTTTTATCCACTGATCTATATAATGACATTATAGTCATTGTTTTTATCCCTAGATATGGGCTGGCCAGACGGATTGTATTTCGTGATTGTACGTTTATCACGTCAATCATCCGCTTTTCTCCGCCCACCGCGTCGATAGACTTCCTGAAAACGCTCGTGCCTCCCCTACAGCTCAGGAAAGCTGTAAAACTCGACATGTAGGGGGAACAGAAAAAAACAGGTAAGTCCGGCATTACTTTCGCTTTGTCGTTTATTACTATTATTAAAGTCATTATACCCCGTAAGACACATAAAAGTTTCTAGGACGCCTCATTTGATGAAGAATTTAAACAGACACAGATCCGTTTTTCAGGTTGATGTCCCTGAGCTCCGCGTCGGCTTGGCTATTTAAAATGACAATAGCAACATGTTTTCTGTGTACATTATTCTAATCGATAAAACAGTGTTTTATCTTTACCAGCTTTAAGGTTATAACTGCTTCCGTTAAGCACAAACAAGTCCACTCATACCCATATCATGATATACTAGTTCCCTGTGTTGGCCTGTCATCAGCTAACTGTGTTGATATGCGAGTTTGGCTCTGAGTTGCTAAGAAACTGCAGTTGTACTTATTCATTTCCTTGCCATTAGTTTATTTGATCGTTTGAACTCACGTTTGGCTTGCAATTCATTTAACAGAATTATTATTATTATTATTATTAACAGTCCTTTAAGATAGCATATAACCTTGATTCTTCGTCCACTTATGATCATGCATCTTTATTTCCAAATCTCATATGAGCAGCCTTTTGTATGTAAATCCCTAATTTAATACAAATTCACTCAGATGTTAAAATCCCCCTTGCAACACTTTTAAATGAATGGGTGACTGTGACAGCTGACAGGCCACCTGTCTCATTCAAGAGACACTTTGTTTTGAGGTTGCTATTATATGTGTAATGTGACAAACAGAGCTTTGTATTTGTACCTTTGCTCAATTGGATTGCTAAGCATTTTTTGTCTTTTAATTGTAGCCCTGTGAATGTATCGATTTCACAACTGGTTGCCTAAAGAATGATCTACACAACTGTGTGTAAAGGTCATCAGTTTTTTTTTTTTATTACTATTATTTTATGATCTGTGAGGTCGGAGCTGACTAATTATAAGTCAAAAGATTTGAAATTGCTTTGGTGTATCTGAATGAATAATATTATCATATCATTGATGCAGTAAAAAGTCTTGGTGATAAAAGGGACAAAGTGTGCAATCATTTGTGTGAAGCCCAGACAGTCAACAGTGCTCTTTTGGCTCTAGAAAGGTGAAGCTTTAGAGAGGAATGCACTTTTGGTCTTCTATGGGTCTTGCTTTCTTGACAGTGTCTCGACCCAACTTTGCAAAAGGCGAAGTGGACATCACAGGGTTGTTGTTCTTTTTTTCTTTTTTTTAACAGTTATGGAAATCTGCCAGGCATTGATTTCACATGAGTCTTAACAAGCAGGACCGGAAGAAAATTAAAGTGCATGATTGCTGTGATAAGACAAGAGTCACATATTTCTGCATTGAGCATTACTTTCTGACTTCCAAAACAAAGGCTGCAGATGTTGAACTACAACTAAAACATCCTACACAGCCGTCCGTCTCGTCCCAGATGTTTATAGACTATGTGTCGATATATTGGGCCTCTCAACTGCAGCCGTTTCCTGTCCGCCATAAACTTGTACTATGAGATCTTAATCTGTTGAATATGTCGCCAGTTCACATTTCAGACATTCCTGTTCTCCATTGAGTTGAAATTGCGATTAGATTTCAACTCATCCACCTACGTGGTGTTGCGTTTCGGGCACAATCGCGGAATTTATATGTGGTGTCATCCAAGATTGATGCCGGACAGGTGTGTAATTCCACCCCAGGCCCAGACTGGTTTTTTTTTCTCTCTCTGTTTGGGTCAAAATGAAACCGCATTGCGTATTTGTGTTACCTAACAGTGGCAAACCACAGGCACCTGGACATTTTTAATTATGAACTTTGTATTTAGACTTTAAATCCATCTGTTCACATTTATCCATACTAACGGTTGCCACACTCTTTCTGTTGAGAAACATAATTGTATTGTTCAGCATGTTCCTTTTTGCTGATGTCATCATGATACTGCAGTATTAGTTATCTGATTACTTAAGTCTGGTAAGGTGAGGTGCAGGTCAAGGGTCAAATTAACACCACATTCCATTAGAAGGGCAGTAAAGATGATCTTGAGTTCTAATACATGAGATACACCAAAGTTTGGGGTGTGTGTGTGTGTGTGTGTGTGTGTGTGTGTGTGTGTGTGTGTGTGTGTGTGTGTGTGTGTGTGTGTGTGTGTGTTCGTGTGTGTGTGTGTGTTCGTGTGTGTGTGTGTGTTTGTGTGTGTGTGTGTGTGTGTGTGTGTGTGTGTGTGTGTGTGTGTGTGTGTGTGTGTGTGTGTGTGTGTGTGTGTGTGTGTGTGTGTGTGTGTGTGTGTGTGTGTGTGTGTGTGTGTGTGTGTGTGTGTGTGTGTGTGTGTGTGTGTGTGTGTGTGTGTGTGTGTGTGTGTGTGTGTGTGTGTGTGTGTGTGTGTGTGTGTGTGTGTGTGTGTGTGTGTGTGTGTGTGTGTTTTAAAAAGAAGTTAATACTCCGCAAGGACATATTAAACTGATCAAAGTGTGACCGAAAAAAAAAAAAATTTACTAGGCTATTTCAAATAAATGCTATTCTATCGAAGAATTCTGGGGGGGAAATGTATCGTGATTTCGACAATAATATTAAGTAGCTCAAATGTTTTCAACTGTGATAGTAATGAGTGGTTTCTTGAGCACCAGCTCAACATATTAGAATGATGGCTGCTGAAAATTCAGCTTTGCCTTCACAGGATGCCTTCACAATACAAGTGTAAAATGTAGTAGAATTGAAAACAGTTATTGTAAAATTGTAATGATATAATCAAAAATATCATATCTCACCAAGTCCAAACATTTTAACTTTTTGGTAGTATCTTGTATAACAGAAGGTCTTAAACTTCTTTTCAGAATAATAGCCTATATTACTTGAGCTATATTGCTTTGTAAGATGTCAAATATTGCATTTAATCTTTGAAAATGTAATCTTTCTTTTTTTCTTTCTCCAAACCTTCTCTATGTCGCAGGGCACCTATAACAGTGGATCAAGAGGATAACTATGACTTGAGACCCTGTTCCAGCACTCCACCTCTTTCTGTATTCTGGGTTTTATTTATTTCCCTTTTTGAGGACTATCCTGCAAGGATTGAATTCAGCTTTCATGGATATCAAATCCTGGATTTTCTGGCATTTTTTTATTGGGTGAGCTAGAATACATGATTTCCCAGCACTACTACAATCTCAGATGCTGTTTTGGGCCAAAACCAGTAGTTCATCTGTATCACTTCCTCAGCCTTGTTGTTTTTGGATAGGAACTGTATTTTCAGTTGTCCACCTCGATAAGGTTTCATTTGGTTCTTCTCAAACACTATCCTCGGCCGGGCCATTACCTCTGCTCTTTGTCTTTGTTTGTCACTGAACATTTTCGTAGCATTTATAGGGTTATTATTAACCTTAGTGCGTGCTTATTTTTAGTCATCTGTTAGTTCTCTGACCTTAAAACACTGCATTGTTAATTGAGATTGTGCTTCCAATTTTATTTAAACAACTTGTAAGAAAGTATCTGTTTAGTAACTTAAGAAATGTCGTTTAATGATTATTTATGTAGACGCGCACACAATTCTGTTTAATCTTGAAAAAAGACTTATGCATTTTCTCATATTTTGCCAGTGAAGTCAGACACATTTGAGAAAAGCAAATAATCTGGCTTATTTGTGCATCTTTGTTTTTTGTTGAGATACTAAACTGGAAATCTCTTTTGTGTATTGTGTTTTGATCAGATGATAGTTAGAGGATTTAGCCTTGTTTCCAGGCAAAATGCACTGATGGGAAAGATGTAACTCTATCAGGGATAGAAAAGCCTGCTGAAGTTTCTTTCTTGTTTTGAATAGACACCTGTTGAAGCACTTTCATCATTCATAACTTGTGTAACATTAAGTTTATGCAAAAGCCCATTGATTGGGCTTACAAAAGCTGAGACATTTGAAAATTTGTCTAGTGTATCCGTCCAGAAAGTAATCTCTCTACAACACAGAAGAAAGACCTCTGCATGAGGCACTCAAGCTGTATAGTCCAAACATACTTTTGAGGCCAGACATTGAACATGCGCTCCCCAGGCCCCGAAAGCCCGTCCATGACCGAGGAAGCCCTGTTGCATGGACAGTTCAGCGGTTGGAGTAGCGGAGGGGGAAGTGGAAGTAACAGCAACAGCAGCCCCAACAGTCCTGGAGGCATATCTTTACCTTCCAGCCCCGCCTCCACCAACTATGCCCTGACCCTCACACCAACTCACGTCCACGTCCAGCGGTTGTCTCCACGTGCGGGGAAGCAGTCCAGGCTGCTCCTGCCACTGGCAGAGCTGACCGGATGCAGCTGCCCACGATCACCTGCCCCTCCTTTGCTGGTGCTTTACTGGTACCCTCCGGGTAAACGTCGGAAGGGCGTCTCCAGACACAGACAGGTGAGGGCGTACTTGGCAGAGAGCAGAGCTGAGGCGGAAAAATGGAACGCTGCTATACAGAGCCTGCTAAGGGGGATGGATGTCAGCTCCACTACAGGTGGGTGTCAGGGTTTGATCATTCACAGATGCTTTGTCTTCAGGTAGAAATTAAATATAAATATTTTAAGGACAAAATTACTACAACTTAAACGTAAAATTCAATTGAAAACTGAAGATAATAGTCAAATAATGGATGCTGCTAATTCTTTATGACGTCTGAGTCAGTGCTGTTGCATAAAATGTTGTTAATTAGTATGTCTTGTAAATAGATGCCACTTTGATTTCTTGTAATTGAGCTAAATTTATGTGAGAATGAATCATGTCTGTCTGCATTTATTTGTGTAAGAGTTTAACTGTTGCTTCCCTTTTTTCCTTGTTTTTTCACTCATAATGTGTACCACATGCTGTCATTGACGGTCAGAGAATGGGTGGGTCTGTGGCAGGGAAAATACAGCCTTAGTGCAATAGTGCAGATCATTTGGTAGCAATGCACCACCAGGCTTTATTGACTTAAACAGATGCTGCGTGTTGTTGCTCTGTGCCTGTTTTTAACTGCTGTGCTGTAGTTAGTTGTCAGTGCTAGTCGTTGCAGTTCAGAAAATCATTAAAATACCTTTATATGATAAAAAAATAAATGTTTGTCTTGTAATTTGTGTTAGAAACTCAGATTAGCAGGTCTAGTGGTGTGAAAATGTAAGTGCTCTCCATTAAAGGGATAGTTGACCCAAAATTTTAAATTCTGTCATTTACTCACCCCTAAGTTTTCCCAAACCTGTATGAATTTCTTTCTTCTGCTGAACACAAAAGAATAAATTTTGAAGATTTTCAGTAACCAGACAGTTGACGGTAGCCATTGACTTCCATACTATTTATTTTTTTCCTACTATGGAAGTCAATGGCTACCGTCAACTGTCCCTACTGACAATCATCAAAATATCTTTTGTGTTCAACAGAAGAAAGAAATTCATACATTTTTTTTTTTTTGTGAACTATCCCTTTAAAACTGGGTATTTTGTTTTGAATATATGGACATTTAATCATCATTTCAGTTATACTGATTGGTTAAACTATAATTAAAGCAAAACTAAAACATAACATTTCACAATCAGCTGTTTAAATGAAAAGAAACTAATTTTACATTTATGGGCAAAGTTAACATCAAGGAATTGACAGGAAAGTCTTGCCTCAGTTTAATTTCAAAATACGTGAATCAGTCGTCTGAAAACAATAAAACAGCATCACTTTGCCCCACATGATGGGAAGTTATCAAGGAAGAAGCCTTCAATCTTTAAAAAAAAAAGATTACATCTAGGTTAAGATCAGGACTAGGACCATGCACTGTGCTCTGGATAGATGAGACTTATCCCAAATTCTCAAATCCCAGAACATAATGAAATGTTCTCAGATAACACACAGCTGAACCGTTAATGTAAGAAACTAAGCGATTCTGTTTTTGGAAAAATGTCAAAAATACTGTAAAAAATAGAATATAAATTATCCAATTGGATGATTTAAATTCTCTTTTTATCAGTATTTTTTAAATGAAGGTCAGATGTGTTCTTGAGGTTTACTTATTTTTCACATCAATTAAAACAACATCATGTCTACTTTCAGATGGTTTATGACTGGCTTAGTGTTAGTATTAAGCCTTAGAATGAAGGTCTTATCCTCACTTGCTTGTTTTTGTTTGCAGAATTTTGCAAAAGCATGTTGCCCCGTCCCCGTCGACTGTTGCTGCTGGTGAACCCATTCAGTGGCCGGGGTCAGGCGATGCAATGGTGTCAAACGCACATACTTCCAATGATAAGAGAAGCCAACATCAGCTACAACCTCATACAGACAGGTAAGAACAACACGCACACATGTTGACTACAAATGGTTCAAAATAAAAGCGCTCACACCAACAGTTGACAGAATCTGACTTCTTGCATTGAACTGATGTGATGCATGTATTTTTATTGTTGTGCAGAGCGTCAGAATCATGCACGTGAGCTAATCAGAGAGATCTCACTACAAGAATGGGACGGAATAATCATTGTATCTGGAGATGGACTGTTGCACGAGGTGAATATCATGTGGCTCTGTTACATTATATATTAACTTTGTACAAATCCCAGATGGAATCTACTGACTTTTTGCAGGAAATTTGTTTGGTAATTTTGCTGGAATGGATCTAATCCATGTAATGGATTAAAACATGGTAAAATACATTAAATGGTTGAGAACAATACTCTATTAGTAGCTGAAAACATGTACCAAATATTAAATATATGAAGGGGCTTGGGGATGTGTAGAACATTCTGAATGACACAAGTTTGATTTTTGTATTAGCTGACTGATCTACCACAGGCTTTGTATGTAAAAATAAGATTATTTACGTATTAATCTGTTTCCATTTTTAAGGTGATAAATGGCCTTATGGAAAGGCCAGACTGGGAACAAGCAATAAAAACTCCAGTGGGAATTCTGCCTTGTGGCTCTGGAAATGCACTTTCTGGTTCCATAAACCACTACGCAGGGTACGAAACGTACTTGAGCTCACCTGGGACACATTCTGTGAAAATCTCTTGTTCTTCAGAGAGCCTCCCTTATTTTTTATGAAACTGTTTGACCAAAAATGTAAAATTCTGTCATCTACTACTAATAACTACTACTTGTTATTTTTCTTATGAGCCCTCGTATGCAAAAAAAAAAAAAAACGGTGTGTAATGACGGGTTTTATTTTTGAGAATACTTTTAAATCCTGTTTTTCAGGCATTTTTGCAAGCTTTTACTAAGATGAGTTTCATACATTTTCTCAGTAGTTGTTTGCTCTATGTGTAGGTGTATTGGTAGCAATGTACCTACTTTTACACTCTCAGAAAAAATCTGTTGTGCTGATTCACTTCCATATTTGAATAATTCTTTGAGCCATCTTTTTAGTAAAATCAAATTTAGTTTTTTTTGTGTGTTCTAAATGTGATTTATCTAATCTATTTATTTTCTTGTTTGTCTCAGATATGACATGTGCCTTCGGGAGCCTCTCCTCCTCAACTGCTGTTTTCTGCTGTGCCGGGGTGGGGTTAAACCGATGGACTTGGTCTCTGTTACAACCAGCCCATGTGCTCCATCATCCACATCCAATCAGAATGGGCACCCACCTGCTCCCAAGAGGCTTTTCTCTTTCCTTTCTGTGGCCTGGGGTTTTGTGTCTGACGTGGACATTGAGAGTGAGCGCTACAGAGGGCTGGGTTCAGCACGGTTTACACTGGGAACACTGGTGAGATTGGCTTCTCTGCGGTCCTATAAGGGTCGTCTTTCCTATTTGCCACCCGGTATGGTCAACCCGTCCTCCGATGCCATGCCTCAGCTGCCCCGAAGACCGCTTTCACGCAGCATTACCGAAGGATTGGAGGGAGTTTGTCACACACCCATCCACCGCACCTGCTCTGATATGGGCCTGAGTGAACAAAGAAGTCTCCGTAAAGGAGATGGAGAAAGAGAGAGGGAAAGAGAACTGGAGAGGCAGGAGAGAGAGAGGGAGAGGGAGAGGAGGAGAGAGAGGGCAAGAGGGGTTGGGGTAGTGAGAGCAAGCAGTCTTGCAGAGGACAGAGAGAGAGAGGTGGAAGCAGAAGAAAAGATGGAAGAGACGTCAGAGACCAGCTCTGAATCAACCGAAAGGGAAGAGTGTGACAACATAGCCAGAAATAATGGGAATGGAAAAAAAGATAATGGACAAAGAGTGATGAAAGCAAGAGATTTGAGTGACAGAGATGAGGTAAATGAGTGTGACGAGAGTTATCAGACGACGCCACCTGACATCCAACACACATTACGTAAAAACTCGCTTCCCTCTAGTCAGATTATTAATGCCTTCTTCAGCCAGCCAATTGGTGCTGACACTGACCAAGACTTGGAGGTGGCAGGTTATGGGAAGGAAGACGAAGACATAAATGGCACCTACTTTCAGAGAGAGACCTTTCCTCTGGACAAGTCTCGCGAGCGAGCCCTCACCATCTCCTCCTCTCCATTCCGCCAGTCTCCTTTCAAAGCTTTCAAAGCTAAAACTATGGACCAGAACCAGAACCCCTCACGACCACGGCCCCTCTCCCTTCTCCACCAATCACATTCAAACTCTCTCCCCCCAAAATTTCCATCCCTTTCTCTGTCCCTCTCGCCGACCCCTCCTTCGTCTCCATCTTGCGCCTCTCCCCACTCTTCTTATCTCGCACCACGTCCCAACACTCCCAGCTCGTCTTCCCCATCGCCTTCTTTTCATTCACCGACCCCTTCCTTCAACTTTGACCTCGCAGAGCCCGCAGGACCCTTGAAGAACCATCATCACTTGACATCCATCAATTTACCAGAGGATGATCTGCTACCTCCTCTGGACCAGCCTCTCCCTACACGTGACTGGGTCACTATTGAGGGTGATTTTGTCTTAGTGCTTGCCATCTACCAGTCCCACTTGGGAGCAGATCTTCTCGCTGCGCCTCAGGCTCGATTTGATGATGGGTTGATCCATCTGACATTTGTGCGGGCTGGTATCTCCCGGGCAACGCTGCTTAGACTGTTTCTAGCAATGGAGAGAGGAGCTCATATGTCTCTAAGCTCTCCCTACGTCAGTCATGTTTCTGCTCGGGCATTCCGCCTTCAGCCGCTTTCACCACGAGGAACCCTCACTGTAGATGGAGAGCTGGTGCCCTATGGGCCACTGCAGGCACAGGTACGTGGAAGTATAGGGATGCACAATATATCAGTACCACATTAGTTATCAGATATTAAAGATATAGTTGATATTTCATTGATTGCAATGTTAAAGACTGATAATTTAATAACACTAGCAAATCTCATAATCAATATATTATAAAGATTTAACAATGTTGTGATGCCTAAATTCTCTTTAAGCATTTAAAATGATTGATTTGTTTTCTTTCTTTTATTTTTTTTCACTTTTCTGATTGCACATTCTTTTGTCCCAGGTGCATCCCTCCATAGCCCGTTTGATTGTTGGAGACTCTGGAATAAAGATTACAAGATTCTGACCTGTTTGGAACTGAACGGGCAAGGATTAGCGTGACGCTCTGGATTATATAACATTTTGCCGTCCGCATATTGGGGGAGAGAGAAACAGAAAGCCAGCAGTTGCAATCACTGCTTTTACTGGGATTAACTAAGGGATTGCTTATTCAAGCTGCATATGCAATGAGTGATTTTGAATTTAACGAAGGGATGAAAACTTGCGGCCTATTGCATGACTGTAGGATTACACTTGGATTACCCTCACTGTAGTCAGAGAGAGAATGCAGCAATGTCTACATAAAAGAGGAAATGGCAAAACTGAATGTGTCCAAATGGTGTATACATTTTAGTATGCATTTGTGCATAGATTCTCAATAGTGCTCTTGCCTTATTTCAGAGAGTGAAAAAAAATACACAGACAAACACTAAAAACAAAAGCTGTCTTAGGTTGCCACACCCACATTCAAATATGGCTCCACCCATTTTGCATAATAGGTACCCATCTCTGAACTTTAAGTGCAACCCTCCTTAATTTACATAATTGCTTAGTTCAATGTAGAATGAACTGAATTGCTAAATGAGGTTTCAGATTAAGTGTGACACTAAGTCTCCGTCCAGCTCTGGAAACCGTTGTTTAATGAAACTGATCAGAAATGTTCTTGCATCAATTTTTGCGGGTATTTTTTTTAGGACACAATCAGTGTCGATTGAACGGAACCTTTAAACATGGTCATGATATATATTGCATTGCTATACTGTAAAAAAAGCATGCAACAATCATGGTGATGACGTTAATTGATAACTAGCTATATAGCGAATACAGATTGAAGCTTGGAAAACTTTCAGTTCCACATTATTATCGAAGCATATGCTATGTGTTCTATGAGTTACAAATTTGCATAGTGTTTGCTCACTTTTATTCAGAGAAATGAAGAAAGGACTGGAAGTTAGGGATCAACTGCCAATGCATCTTTAAATCCTTTTCCTGAAAGATTATTAGTGATCAGTAACTCTAACATTTTAGTCTATTTCTCTCAAAACAATTTTTAACACCGAGTCACTAGAGCAAGAGGAACTGTTGAAAGTCCAGCTGTGGAGCTGATTTGGAAAGGAGCCTTTCCAGTGCTTTTAAATTTTACCTAAATATTTATTGGAGAAATACCCTATTTGCATTTCTTTTATCCTTTTAATTTGACAAAGTACCATAATTTGACAATTGCAAACTCTTTTTGCTCTAATTTCTGAATTTGCAATGATTAGTAAATAATATTTAACTCCAATGACTCGACTGGTATTTCCGAACGGCTGTTCAGTTCTTTCTAGTGCAATAATTTCAGCTTCTGTTGATCACGGCTGTCCTCAGCTCTTAAGCATCAGCTGATGTGTAAATCTAGTTGTTTTGTTTGTGAGTCTGGGTACTCAAAATGATTTTCAGCTGCAATCAGATGGCCAGTTATTTGTTTTTGTTATTTATCCCCTATATTTCCTTCCTTTTTGTTGTACCATGCTTTAGAGTGATATAATACATTTGGTATCAAACTGCAGTCCACCTTGAAAATGGTCTCTTCATTCTACAATGCTTGTATTAAGATTGTAATTATTATTAAAAGAATATTATATTAAACATGTATACATATATCATTTACAGTTCCTAGTTCTGTATGGTTTAAAAGTTTAGTTTCAGATAAAATTTAACTATGAAACCTTGCATGTTTGTTCTCCTGTCTTTTGCTCTTGCTTTCTATAGAGGTATCTCTATGAACACTGAGGATATATGTTTTCTTCCGGTTTATTTCAACAAATGTCGTTTAGGAATGTTTTTTCCTCCGATTAGCACATTGTCAAGGGTAGACGAGACCAAAAAGGAGCTTGAACTATGACAAACGTGCCAATTTTGCACATTCACGGTTGTAATTAATAAAACTGATTCCGAGGTGGAAAAAAATGCAAGTTCCTCAGACAAGATGAGTAAGGCACCAGTGGGCTGATAGCCCAGTGTTTCACTTCTCTCTGTCTCCTAATGTTTATCAGGATTGCACAAGTCGGTAAACAAGGAAGCCGTCGTCTCTGACTCTTTTCCTCTCTTTCTTTCAGCTCTTCATCTTTCTCTTCAGTCTTCTAATCTCCACACACACGGTTCAGCCACAATCTTGTTTGTTGTAGTATCTCTCCCTTCCTATCAGCTCATTGAGCGGTTTATTTTCCCCATGTTTAGTACTGCATTGCCCTTTTGCTCCTGTAGATTACAGCTATAGTCAGCATTGCCCTCTCCCTCCACTCGCATCCTCTCCTTTTCCCCTAGAAGCGATACATTGTTTTGGTGCTCTTTTGTCCTCATGAGTGGCTCAACTGTGGCCTACACCATGTCTTAACTGCTCATGTGCAGTTGGAGGCCGCCTACTGGTTAATTTAGCCACTTCCCTGTTGCTTACTCTCCATTGTGAGCACATTTAAAGGTCCCATATTGTCAAAACTGAAATTTCCTGGCTTTTTTCATAACACAGAGGTCTAGGGGCTATGAAACTACCATAAGTTACAAAACAGTCAATCCACAGACAAATGTGTACAACCTGCATAAAGTAGCTGTGCCTTTTCACGAGCTGCTGTGACTTCCGTATAAATGTGATGTCAGAACTACTCAGTCACCGCCTTCAGTCCCAACCCCGAGCACTGCCCACCGTCAGGAAACTACATCATTGCACAGGCTTCCGAAAAACACTAATATAAGGGAACAGTGGCTAATGTTTATTCAGAAACGCCACAGCAATTTAGTTCGCCCTTAACCGTCTGTTCTGCATATTTCACAAGTGATTGCTTTGTTAATCAGGCACAGTTCAATGCCGGTTTTTCGAAGCTCCTCAAAGACGCTGCAGTCCCTCGTACTTTTACCAGTTTACCTTGGGCATCAATTGCAGCATGTTCTCACATTCTGTGGGCATCTTTGCACATTTACCACAAGCACAGAAAATGCAACATTGTAAAAGAAATTGTAGCATATCAACTTACTGTATCAATAGGAAAGCAATGGTTACATTCGGTGTCTGTCTGCTAACGTTATTATAAAGCAGTAAGTGTTTCAAAATCAGTGTAGCCTATATAACTAGCTATTAACGTACATATTAATCTGTGTGCAGCATTGATGTAATAGTAATTATAATAGTCCTACTATAGAATCAAAAAAACTAAACTGGTGTGCATCCCAAGATTGGGCTCAGGTGCAGGACAACTAAGTAATAAACAAAAAAGAAGCGTAAAGTCTGCACATTGAAAATAGCTGCTCCAAATGAATTTATTAATAGCACAAAGTTTCGACCCCCAGGTCTTCATCAGGCATTATAATACTCTAACAATAACGCCGAAAGTAAGGAGGTGGTTGTTTGTCTCCTGTCGTCGTAGATTCGGGGTCTGAGTCCAAAATCGACCTGTTCTTAGCAGAGCTCCTGAAAAAGGAGCTGTAAAAATATATTGGGATGGTTTTTGAAAAGAAAGGTGTACAATATAGGATCTTTAATGATGTTATTCCCAACGTTAAGCTATAAGGCCTGTTTCAGTATTACTTTTAATAAAAAGTTAATTCCCTGGTTTCACAGACAAGGTTTAAGGCTAGTGCCAGACTAAATACATGTTTCAACGGTTTTAACTGAAACCAACTTGCACTGACATGTCTTAACCCTTTGATGCACAATCTGAAATCCCCTTCTAATGCACAACATGGGTCTAAAAAGACCCGTATTAATTTCCTGTTATTTCATGCATGGCTTGGCATTTTTTTGTTTCATCTTTTGACATCACTTTATTTCAGCATTTAATATTCCGTGATCTAGCTATGAATTCCATAATTTATGAATATTCAAAATATCTTGTTTTCAATGATCACAAATTCATATTTTAATATTTCCTAGGTTTTGTGTTAATACATCAAGTTTACACACATGGGTCAAAAATGACCCATCTATGCAAGTGTGATAAAACAAAAGAATAAAGAAAACTTGTTGTTAAAATAGCCAATTTCGCAGTTATTTAGAGATCAACACATTTACTGTAACACTTGAAATATGTTTATTGGCCACTTTGTCACACATAACACACATATAACCGATAACACTAAAATGTAATTCGTGTAGTGCAACTGTAGTGAATTGTGGTGAATGTGAATTAATGAAAAAATAAATACAAAATAAAATCACATGGGTACAGTGCCACCTTAAATTGTCATCTCAGCGCCTACATGTCTCACAAATGAAAACTATGTGCTCTTTGCACACTGGCCTGGTGCACTCTTCGATTGGCCCTCCTGCTGATGTCCTCCTGTGGCCGGGTGGTGGCAGCGTTTTTTATTTTTATTTTTTATTGTTACATTTATATAGCGCTTTTGTCTGAACTCAAAGTGCTTTACATGGAAGGGGGGAGTCTCCATACTATGACAGCAGCCATAATGCACCAGAACGCCACCACACACCGGCTTATTGGTGGAGAGGAAACAGAGTGATGAAGCCAATCAGTATATATGGGGATGATTAGGAGGCCATGATGATGGACAGAGGCCAATGGGCAAATTTGGTCAGGATGCCTGGGATTTTTTGGAGGTGCCCTCCAAGCGCCTCTTCATATGGGGCATGACAAGCTCCTCGACCATGCAGCTTCGTTAACGAATAGCCGTCGTACATTGGTCACATCACATGTAATCAGGGTGTTGTGCAGTGAAGTTGGTGTAGACATTGAGGGTGGCAACATCCAGCACATTGTAGTATTGAATAGTTTCTGGTTTCTTAACACTGTTATCATCCACCTTTTTCATCTGACAATATATACTTGTATATATAATAATGTTCTATTTCAACCTTTATTTTGAAATGAATAGAATAGAATATGTCAACAGCAAGCTAGCTAATATTGGACATGTTTCTCTTTCTCACTACTAATGGATTTCAAGGTCAAGGTAACCTTAGCCTAAACGTTCAAATATTATATCCAGTTATCTTTCACAAAATATCAAATATTTTCTGTGACAAAAAAAAATATAAAATAAGACTTACAGTACATGCATGAAATATACAAAAGCATCCGTGTTGAGTTGTGAAATGTGTGGCAGGTGAATAGTTTTCTGCAGTAAATATGTTCCTACTATTTACAAATATCAAAGGTTATATGGGTCATTTTTGACCCATGTGTGTAAAATTGATGTAGAAATACAAAAACTGTGTTTGTTTATAAAGTAGCCTAAGACAGGAAAAATAAACATAATGATTTATGGAAATCAAAAACAAGATATTTGATGAATACCTGGATTAATAAATGATAAAATACATTCAAAGATTCACACTCATGATTGAAATAACATAGGGAATGAATACGGGTCATTTTGTTGTGCATTAGAAGGGTAGTAGTGACACAAAAACGATTTTTATCCGAAAAGTAAGAAAAAAATAAAAAAAAAGGATTTGTAATTATTTAAAACAAGTTAATTGAGTAATACCTGGAATACTGAATGATGAAATGAATTAATTGCAAAGATATAGAAAATTAAAACTCACTCGGGTATTTAGACCCATGTTGTGCATCAAAGGGTTAAAGATCCCCTGGTGAAAATTAAGATGTAGATTATTTGTCTATGTGGTGTTTTTCAATATGCTTTAAGACAAACCATGTGCAAATTCATCATAAGTCAAAACCATTGCTGAGTATTTTCTCCCTAAAACGGCAGTGAACCAAAAACACTCAACGCGATTTCTACCTTGAAACCATGTGCGGGTGCAGCTTTAAAGCCTGTAGCAAAGGGGAATCTCACACTATGGAATCTCAAGTGAAACCTTATCCCGGTATATTTCGCGTAGTCGCGTAGGCTACATTTAGCAGTAGCCTATAGTGGGTGAATATTATGTATTTTACAATAAAAGGTGGAGATTTTATTAACTTGAGTAGCTTACACATTGATGTCATCTACGCTGCAGCATAGGTATGATAATTAAAACCATGTCGATGTAAGATTTGAACCAGAGGTAGGCCTAATATGTAAATAAAATAGTAAATTATGGAACAAGAACGGATCCCTGGGGGACACCTTTCAGATGGACGGTCAGAGATCTAAAATCCTGCATTGAAATGTAAAATTTCATGGTTTGTTCAAAGCGTTTTTAAGGATGCTGATTTTCAGGCAGCTGTCTGTTATGTTCAAATATGGCTGAATTGAATTTCCACTGGCCTTTGCAACTAAAGTTGACCTTGTGAATCAGGTAGGCTATACTGAGCTGGTGTGAGTGGGCTAATTTGCATATTAATCCGTAGGCCTATTAGGCCTTCTAAATAACACATATTGGTGTACATTTAAGCTTTTAAGGCATGCATTTTTTTTCACAGGAAAAACGTTTAAATATGTAATTTTGGTAATCAAAGATTAGTGACTACAGGGGGACTTTAAAATAGGCCTACGTCAGTGCCATAGTTTGTCTCAAGATGCACACCAGTAATGTTATTTTCTAAAGAACATTTATGAACGCTACTTAAATGACCCAAATTAACTTTCTAAAAACCTAATCCCGACTTAATTTAAGATCTGTCTGTGAAACCAGGCCCATATATCTAAATTGTGACTTCATATCTTGCACTTGCTAATTTTATATCTCACAATTAGTTTTTTTTATAATTTTTTAATACAGTTTGCCTACTTGAATACAGAAACAGATTTTTGATACAACCCCTGTTCCTAGATCACAAGTAGCCTACTGCAAAAATTAAGTTATGGAAGTATCTGAGTGCTTTTTCACCACAAGGTGGCGTGAACAAGCCATTTCACTTCAAGATTTTTTTTTTTAGTATAAAGGCTACTGTGACCTTTGAAAATAAGATGAATGGTGTTAATAATGATATTGATGCACTACATAACATTTCTCTTGTTTTGTCTTGGTTTTTGTAGGCCGTTGTTTAGTATACATTTTCAATTTGCATAAATTTGATTAATTATTTGATTAATACTATTATTTAGGCTATTAAAAATAATTATATTTGTTATTGAATTCTATTTTTAATATAATATTTGTTGTGGTTCTATTGTCTTAACGGTTTCTTTTGACCTCTATATTAGCAGGTCCCCACCCTTTAACTTATTCTTTTCCCCCTGAGACAAAAACAAGTGAGCATCATGTTATAGTTAAAGTTATGTTAAGATGCTCTGAAAAATAAATAAGTACAGTATAAGGATTCAAATAAGTTTGGATAAGTGTTATTTTGGTATAATTGAGATAGCCTACTCTTACAGTTTTTGTTAATCTTTTAAATTAGTTTAGGCTATATTTTGCAATTTAATTTTAGTTAAAGTTTTAGTAGTTTGGTTGATTGTATTTGTCTCTTTTTTTTCTTTTTTGTTGTTGTGTAGGCTATATAATTTGTGTATTGTGTATATTTATTAATTTTTATTTCAGTTTAAGATATTGTGGTATAGGCCTAACCAAGTTAAACTAAATGAAAATTAGAATTTTTTTGAGAAAAGTGACAATTATAGGCTAATAACCCTTTGAATTACTGTTCTTTCCTGTACACGTGTGTATTAAGAAACAACTTTTGTTGTTTTGTTAAGACGTGTGTCTGCCATTTTTATGTTTCACCTGATTTACAGGAAGATACCTGCTTTTTTTAATAGAAGTTGAGGTGGGGGAGGGACTTGAGAAACATGTGGGAGGTCTGCATGTTTTTTTTTTTTTTAAGCTATGCGTGAAGGAAGCGTGTGTATTATAAACAAAGATGTATGAGCGCACCTGTCATTCGCACGGTTGAGCTCAGGGAAAACAGCCTACAGCAGTGATGGCTCGTTTGGATTTGACGATCCTCTTACTCATGTTGTCTGTGCAGTTGGAGGTCACAGACGCCTCTCTGACACAATTCCATGGGGCAACAGCCCCTGGAGACATCATCATTGGAGGTCTTTTCCCCATCCATGAGGTAGTGACGGCAGTGAACTCCACAAGCTTCTCTCCTCCTCAGCGTCCCACCTGCAGCAGGTGAGTGTTCATTCTGGAGAATCCAGATATGAAGTTTAGAAAAAAGCGGACTGGACTGAACCGATCATTTTTGTCATTGGCTAAGTCTGTGAATATATGTTGGACAGTAAATGTTTTTTTTGTCTGTCTGTTTATTAATGGGGATTTATGGACATTACAGTAAAATATTTGTAGATGTAGAAAAATAGATACATTTTTGAAATTAGGACGTATGTCTCTTATTTTCACCAAGGCTATATTTATTTGATCAAAATACAGTAAAAACAGTAATACTGTGAAATATTATTACAATTTAAAATAACTGTTTTCTATTTTTACATAGTTTAAAATCGAATTTATTCCTGTGATGGCAAAGCTGAATTTTCAGCAACCATTACTCCAGTCTTCAGTGTCACATGATCCTTCAGACACCAGTCTAATATGCTGATTTGGTGCTTTCCCCCTAAAAATACATTAGTGAATAATCATCATTATGTACGTACTAAAGTTTTCTCTAGAGTATTTTATGCTTTAATCTGAAGAATCTTGTCACAATCATCTCTATGTGGTTTTGGTTCCCTCTAGATTCTATACAAAAGGTCTAAATCAGGCTCTAGCTATGATTCATGCTGTGGAAATGGCAAACAGATCCCCCATGTTGAGCAATTTGAACATTACTCTTGGATACCGCATCTATGACTCATGTTCTGATGTCACAACTGCACTTTGGGCCATCCAAGATCTCACACGGCCTCTCTCAGATTGTGATTCAACAACAAACTCTTCTCAACCCGTCCTGCCTATAACTGCGTTAATTGGGACCACTTCTTCGGAGATCTCCATCACAGTTGCCAGAGAACTCAACCTTCTGCTGATTCCACAGGTAAGCTCTTGCAGGTTCTCCACCCATAGAGCTCAAAATTAGGATGGGGTAATATATTGTTGTCTGTTTATCTGTTCTGCAGATTAGTTACGGATCTACTGCTACGATTCTAAGTGACAAAAGTCGTTTCCCAGCTTTCATGAGGACCGTCCCAACTGATGAGTACCAAACCCATGCCATGGTAAAACTTCTGAAGGACAATAAATGGACCTGGGTTGGCATTATCATTACAGATGGAGACTATGGGCGTTCTGCCATGGAAAGTTTTCTTTACCACACCGAAACCGAGGGAATTTGTGTGGCCTTTAAGGCCATCCTACCAGACTCCCTAGCAAACCAACAAAAATTAGACACCTACATCAACAAGACCGTGGACATCATTGAAAAAAATACGAAGGTTAATGTGGTGGTCTCATTTGCTAAATCATCTCAAATGAAGTTGCTTTTTAAGGGTCTACAGAGCAAGAATGTTGCAAGTAAAAAGGTATGGGTGGCCAGCGATAACTGGTCAACTGCTAAAGATATTCTGAAAGATGTAAAACTCTCAGATATTGGAACAGTACTGGGCTTCACATTCAAGAGTGGAAATGTTACACCCTTTCATCAGTACCTTAAGGATCTACAGTTTGAAAGTGAAGATGCGATGAACAATTCATTCCTGGTGGAATATTTTAAATCTTATACAGGAAATGCTACAAGCGCAGTACAGGAACTGATCATGTATTCGGACTTGGTCTTCAACATTCAGATGGCAGTCAGTGCTATTGCTAATGCTGTAGCTGAACTTTGCAGAATAAGACAATGCAAAACCCCAACAGCTATCCAGCCCTGGGAGGTATTTTACCACACTAAAAAAACACTTGCTGCCAAATTCAAAACTGCTTTTTTTTTTTTTTTTAGCTTGTCACAATTAACATCCTAAAAAAATCATTGCATGTTTGTGTTTCAGCTCCGTAGACAGTTGTGGAATGTCACTTTTGAGAAAGAAGGAGTAATGTACAATTTTGATGAGAATGGCGACATTAATTTGGGCTATGATATCCTCCTATGGGATGGACACGAATCTGAAGGATATATCAAAATAGCAGAATACAATCCATCCTACAGCAATTTCACTTTTACAACCAAGAATCTAAGTGATGTTAAGGTAATTTGTCCTCTTTAATGATCATTTTTATAGAGACAGATTTTAAAGTATTCTGTATAAAGCTTCCTGATTCCTGCAGTTTTTCGTCAGCAGAGCATTTCAAAACACTCATTCATAACAATACAACCCACTGAAGAGATGTCTATCCCTAACCTGTTAAAAATAAAAAAGGCACTGATTTGAATAAGGTTTATTCAGCGTAGTGAAGCCTCTCGTTCTTTTGACATCCCCCAAAAAAAAAAGGTTGCAGGCTTGCCTTCAAGTGGCTTTGGTCTTACTACGCTGCATTACGATACGGTATGGAGACCCTAAAGAGACATGGTGACGGAAGAAAAATATGAAATTGGAAGAAAAACTGTAATTCGATGCTTGTCTTGCTTTCTCGCAAATTATTTGCGTTTATCCAGTAAAACTTTGCGTTCGCTTGCAAAACTTTTAAGTATTTGGCGATTGAGCAGAAAGTTTCTTGAGGAGTCCAAAAGTTTTGCAAGGAAACACAAAGTTTCTCTGAAAATAACAAAAGTTTTTCAGGCGAATGCTGATTTCCCCAGGGAATGTAAAACTTTAAATATAGATTGTTTCATATCAAATTCCCCCCCCCCTATCACCATGCCTGTTGAGGGGCTCCATAGTACCGGCATACTATGGAAGGACCGCTACACCATTTAGAACTTGTTCTGCTTTTTTTTTCCCCTTTTTTTTCTTTTCGCACATTGTTCTCTCTAAGGAAAGGTGAAATGTCTGGAGACTCTTCCATTCATCAGCACTGTGTTTTTTTAACCGGTTTTGTGTTAAATGACCAGAACGGTATTTTCTAAAAAAGCATTCTCAAACACAGTCTTTCACTTGTTTCTCAGAGCGTGGTATCTAAGTGTTCAGAGAGCTGTCAGCCAGGGGAGTACAAGAAAACAGCATTGGGTCAGCACACTTGCTGTTATGAGTGTCTCACCTGCGCAGAAAACCAATATTCCAACCGTACAGGTAAGTTCCTGGTACCAAGTTCCTTACTCTAAAGGTGAAGTCACATTTACCCTTACTGGGCGAAATTTCACTGGAAAATTCAGACATTACAATCAGAATGAATGTGAGGGCAAACAATTTCATCACACAGATTTCACTCATGTTCAAGTTGGTCATGCAAACTTGATAATGACTTCTGTGTGAGCAATGCGTCATACATCTCTACGCTATTGACAATGAACAATGGACCTTGTTTGCACGAAAAAGTTTAATCCCAACAGTCAAAAATGTTTTTCAATTGTCTTTCAGATGCAGATTCATGTTCCCAGTGCGACTCCAATAGTATATCAAACGATAATAGGTCACAATGTAGTCTCAAACCTTATGAGTACTTTGAGTGGAACAGTGGGTTCGCTATCGTTCTGTTGACGCTGGCTGCCTTCGGCGTCCTCCTCCTCTTCTTGATGTCTGCACTGTTCTTCTGGCAAAGGCACTCTCCGGTGGTAAAGGCTGCAGGCGGACCCCTCTGTCATCTGATCCTTTTTTCGCTGCTGGGAAGTTTTGTCAGTGTCGTTTTCTTTGTGGGTAAACCGAGCGATGAGACGTGTAGGGTGAGGCAGGTCATCTTTGGTCTGAGCTTCACGCTGTGTGTCTCATGCATCCTGGTCAAGTCCTTGAAGATTCTTCTGGCATTCCAGATGAACCTAGAGGTGAAGGAGCTACTGGACAGGCTCTACAAGCCGTATGTGATCATCTGCCTCTGCACAGGGGTGCAGATCATCATTTGTACAGTTTGGCTAACCTTGTACACGCCTTTTAATAAGTTTGTATCACAGCCCGAAGTCATTCTGCTGGAATGCAAAGAAGGTTCAAATGTGATGTTCGGGTTAATGCTGGGATACATAGCTTTGTTGGCACTTATATGTTTCACGTTTGCTTTTAAAGGCAGAAAACTGCCGCAGAAGTATAATGAGGCCAAGTTCATCACATTCGGTATGCTCATCTACCTCATGGCCTGGGTCATCTTCATCCCTGTGCATGCCACCACCAGTGGCAAGTATTTACCTGCTGTGGAGGTGGTTGTTATTCTTATTTCAAATTATGGAATCCTGAGCTGCCACTTTTTGCAGAAATGTTACATAATTATTTACAAAAAGGAGCACAATACCAAAGACGCATTCATGAAGAATGTATACGAGTACGCTAGGAAGAGTGCTGAGAACATCAGGGGCTTGAGCGGAACTGAGCCACAGAGTAAAATGGAGAATTCAGCCTACATCATATCCAATCCGTCACTTGTGCCTGAGGAGGAACAAGTTTCTGAACCAAAATTAGATACCACACCTTAAAAACGTATTACGAATAATTGGATGCAAGAATTCAAGATCATGACTCAAAGCAACCATTTTGATGACGTTGTTTTCATTTAACTTAAATAGACTGAGTTAAAAGAAAGTACTAACATTATGATGATTCATCTGAATGAGGATTAATACTTGAATTCAATTATGGAAAACTAATCAAATGCATTTATGTATATGTATTTGTAAAATATGTATTGTGTATACTGTTTAATTTTCAAAAATGTAACTAAAAACGTTCATTGCTCATGGTTAGTTCATGATACTTAATGCATTAAGTCAAATGTACTGTATTTTAATGTCACCTGTATTTGTAAAATGTACATATATTTGTAAAATGTAGCTATATATATATATTTATGTGTATATACTGTTATTTGTAGCAATATCACATTTGTTAATATTAGTAGATGCATGTCAAACTATCAATAAATCATCATTTTACAACATGAACTTTTTATTAATAAGCTTTATAAATGTAGTAAAGCTAATTTTAAATGAGTTTCATTACATTAAATAATGTTAGTTTATATAGGCTATTATAACATAGTCACTGTGTTAATATCAAATTAATGCATTATAAAAAAACAGTTGAAAATTGTTTATTTAATCAAATTAATTCTCGGGAAGCTGGCACTTTTCCTATATGTATATACAGACAACATCATCCATATCCTTTTCATGGATGAATGAAACTGTCATTTCTGTTTGCTCTTCTTTACATGTATTTCACGTGACAGGGTCTCTCTTGGCTAGAGTCCTAACACATCACTGATACTGAGAGAGAGGCAGCGAGAGTGCCAGAGGCTTGATAACACCCCCTAACTCTCGTCTCCGACTGGGAAATAGCTCAAGTTTCTTAAGTCATGCTGAAGTGAAACCTTTCTTCCTCAATCACCTATGCTTAGTAATTGGCTTTTGTTTGAATTACTTATAGCACTACGTCCAGCTCAGGCATTCAGTTACATAAGACAATAAACAGAAGATAATATTGTTACGTAGTGTTACGTTTATTCAGTCATACATCACTTTGAATGTAGCCAACATATTTGTACATTACATTTTAAATTGGATAATTTTTTTGTCTGGGTGGGTTTGGTTGTCTTTCTTTCCGAAGGTTTGTGTAAATGTTTAGGTTTTCTTTTTCTCTCTCACCCGTAGCATAATATTACAGGATTCAGTATCAAATGTCACCCGGTACGACAAAGGTCTTACTCGAAATATGAGAAATGGGAGCACATATGCAATGGCTCAGAAGTGAAACTTTTGCAACGGTTCTAAAAATTGTGACAGATGATGAATCAATTCTTTATTGCTGCTTGAGTGAAACATCACCTGTACAATCGTAAACGCAGACAGTTGAGTGATTATTGCCAGTGGCATGCAGGTGTTGTTTTGCGGTATTCCCCTCTCTAAACAAGCATGTCTAGTTTTGTCCTCCTTAGACACTTTTCCGCTTCAACACATATTTATTCAGAATTTTAGATAAAGTTACAATTAAATGTGTGCCAAAGATGCTAATGAAGGAAGATAAAGCTGCGCCCATGTTAAATATTTGTCGAGATGATTATGATGATGATCTAAATACACAACCTTCAAGAATGATACCCAGGTTTATATGTAAACAAGTAAATGAAGTCGTAAAAAACAACTCAAGTGGCAGTGCATAAAGTGAGCTTCTCAACACTCTGTTTAATATGCTGTTTAAAATATCCTTTCCATAAATTAAAAGACATGTTTTTATTAGCGCATAACAATCGGAATCCCACATCATCTTTTGTTTCTGTGGAATTTAAGATGCGCGACACATAAATGATTCATGTTTAGTCTAATTTTGTGTCTGTATTTTGCCAGTCACACACCTGTAAACCACAGAGAGTGATTCAGATGTTATGAATCAAGAACTGACGTCTTTTCGCCGGTATAAATATTGTTTTTGGACTTTACGTCTCACGGAAATAATGTGTGAAGCTGTGAACCCTTACATAACACTTATAAAAGAAATATAGTGTTACACGATATAAAAACAACTTTGAACTTTTCACCATTTCACTGAGCATGAAAGGCACTTGGCTTAACATTTATCATAAACTATAATTATGTATAATTCTTATTTAACAGTTTCAAGTCTGTGCCAGTATGAATTGTCGATTCAATATAAATGTCCGCAAATGTTAGATTTGGTAGGGTCTTCTGGGATCTGGTATGGATCAATTCCAGTGGTCAACTTGGAACAGTGGACCATGTCCTTAATCCAAATATATGGACACCTTTGACTGTTGCGCATGAGCCTGGTCCATAAGCACAAGGGTGATTCTATAATTGCAGGTACATTTGGTGTCTTTTTTCAAATGGTTATATTTTAATTATTTAAATAATTTGTCAATCATTGTCATGGATCACAAGATGTTACAGGCCATAATATATTCATATTAATATATATATATATATATATTGATTCTATATATCATAACATATCATGATTCTTGTCTGAATTAGTGTAATAATTTTTCCCCCATTGTGTAAAATATTTAATTTAGCAAATATTTAATTTATTTATAAAATATATGTCCCTAAATAGTAATTTCCCAAATTCTACATTCAATTGTCAAAATAACTTTTATCTTATGAAAAATGTGTCCATAAATCTTGTTTCAATTGTTACGTACCATACTTTGTTTAATTGGTGGAATTATCTCCCACAACTATGGAAATTATTTTTTCCTCACTGATAAGATCTGAAGCACTGAAAGGTGTGCGTGCTCTCTCTGGGAAAACATTTTAATCTAAAACGAGTTTTGTAAAATGTAAAAATTGTTACCGCAATATCAAAAGGAAAACAGAATTCATCACTGATCACACAGTGGGTTGTTTAAAAGTCTTTTAATCATGATTTCATTATTGCCATGTGCTCTTAGCATTTATACTAGCAGTTTTTGGCTAGATTTTTTTTAATTGTCAATTCTGTTACCGGCAAACAAAGCTAGAGTAACAATGTTGACAGTATGTAACAATTGACAGTAACGGAGTTGACAAACGATACTACAGTAGTCAACATTTAAAGTGGATCAAAACCTTTCATCAAAGTTATAGGCAACATGAATTACAATACCAGTTCTAGTCTTAGGACAACTTTGATAAAACATATTTTTTTAAATCCACTTCAAATGTTGACTACTGTATTAAAAAAAAAAATCAGCTTTTTCGTTAAAAGTAAAAAAAGGAAGTAACGTGTTCGGCAAGCACTGAATTATTAAAATTCAATACGTTTACAATAAGATACTGGAAAGAATTTCTGTTAGTGAACTGTTTGTTTTTTCCTTAACTTTTTGAAATGCTAAATTTATCTCCAATTATAGAATCACTCAAGTTCAACTGTTTAAAAACGTTTTTGGTCATGACTCGAGGCTACGCTTCGCAAGAAACCAGACTATATTCAGCAATGACGTCTGCACCTTATTGCTCAATTAAACCACAGTACACTTATTTAAATGTGTAACAGAACATTTTATTTGCCTACATTATTTCACACAATATCAACATTTGTCCTCGAGGAAAGCAATGATCTCCTCTCTCCTCTATACTGAAGGGTTGTACCAATGATAACTTAAAACACAGATGGGTTTTTTTCGTATGCAAAAAACAACAACCCAAACTTAGAAAACATTGTACAAACATGAGAAATATTACAAAACTATACACAATTGAATGTGCTTGATAAAGTTTCATTTTACAATCTCAATGATTTTTTTGTAAATATACTGACTTTCCATTAGTATAACTCTTATTTGGATCAAACTTGTTTCAAAGGGAAATGGGTGCAAGTGATTTACGGGCAGAACATGAGGAGGAAGCAAATAATCACACCAAAAACAAAGAACAGAGGGACTTTGTGCCAGACAGGTTTCATGACAAAGGCAATCTTCTGCATGTAAAATGCAAAAAAAAAAGAGTGTATACAAGCTCCTTGAAGGAATTTTGAGCACTAGTGGGGGACATATGAGAAAAAGTTCTTCGAATGAAGAATGCTATAAAAGACGCTTTCCTTATATTAGTATTTCACTGCACACCAAGACCATTTCACTGAAAAAAGTCCTCCTCCTATCCTCAATGTATATATAATATACACATTTCACTACATCTCAACACTTTCTAACATGTGACATTAAATAAATCAAATTAAAGCCAGTCAGCACAAAAAGAAACACCTTCAGGTGAGATGAGAAACCCAATGATATGCATACATACAAACAACTGCATCTTGGTGATCACGTGACCACACTTAAATAATTTCATGCGACGCTTTTAATGCATTAACAGCATTAGCAAAGTGGATGCTGAGAGGAAGTGGGCTATGTGCTGGTCTCCCAACAGCCGGAGCCCACAGACCGGTTCCTTCCAAAGAGCACAATAAATACGGCTATGAATCTCCAAGGTCAGCAGTTTGCTGCTAGTTAACAAAACGCCAAAATAAATAGTGTAACTAGGCTTGACATACCCTCAGGATGGATGCATTGTGAACAAACACAGTGGGTGTGATGGAAAACATATTTAAGGAGTACATCCGATGCAAATGTATCAATGCAAATACATTAGTTACTCTGTCTGGCCAAACACTACAATAGACCTTATGGTTTCTGCCACCTCAATTACATTTGTTTGCATAGAAGCATTTGCTTAGCAAGAGAAGAGAACTGTCAGAGCTAAAGGCTGGGTGTTTGTCAAACATTTTGTTTTCTGATTGAAGAGGTAGTTTCACATTTCTCAAGGGACATGGAGTAAAGTTTACTTTACAGGACACCAGTGCCAATGTCTAATAATAACAACATCAACAACAAGAATAATAAAAGCAAGATGCTTTCTGTAAGTCTCAACTGGACTTAAACTACAGACTCTGAGCTTTGCCCACCTTGGTTCACCTCACAGATCTTCTCTCTCGATAAAAGAGCTTGAAGATGGGCAGGATGGAAATAGAAGATTTAGTGGGTTGGGTTTGGGGGGGCGCAGGTGTCATCTCTGCTGTGAGTAGCGGGTTCAGGCCTCCCTGTCTTGGAGCGATGCTGGAGCGGAGGTCCTGCGCTGCAGAGAGGGAGGGAGAGGAGACTCCAAGCAGGATGGAGGAAGCAAGGCCTGAAGATCGGCCCGTAGCACAGGTGTAAGGGTTAGAGCTGGAAGCCCTCCATCGGTCCCTCAGGCTGCTGGAAAATGTACTGGCCCTGATTCTGGTCCACCTGCGGAACGATGCTAGCGTCTTCCTCCTCCACCCCGAAGTAGTGCTCGATCAGGTCAAAGGCCTTCTGGTAAATCTCCTGGTTCTCGTGGCTCTGCAGGAACTCAATCTTGTCTAAGCCTGAGGGGGAACATCAGACAAAATAGAAACAAATAAACAAACAAACAGCATGGAGAAAAAACAACAACAAGTGTTTGCATGAATGAAAAGCATGACAATTCAAGATGTTTACATGTTTCCAAAAAAAAGCAGCCAATCAAACACAAATATGCTATTATTTAATAATAATATAATTATAACTAACAATAATAATGTTTTCAAGTATAAAATATAATAATATCCACCACCACCAATCTGATAATTATGTTTTTCCCACACCTCCTTTAATAATACATTTCCATTACTCCAGTCCAATCATTTCCATTAGTTTTCCAGTTGTTTGAGATTATTGGATAATGATTTTTTAATAATTTTTTAAAAAGATTCAATTGCTCACAAAATTAAATATTTTAGAACTTAATTACAAATATTGATAATGTCGATAATTATTTATAAATACAATTTCTAAATCTGGAAATCAAAATTCTCTGAAAAAAAAAAAAAGCATTAGGGTGACAAAGTATGAGGTGACGCATGCCTACCGTAAGCCTCTTCAATGAGAGAACAATAAGGGTTGAGGCCCGATCCGTTCTGTTTGGACTCTTGTTCTCCCAGTCTAAGAATGTTCTCCAGGCCGTTCAGAGCCACCTGCACAATCTTGGAGTCCATCACCGTGAGCAGGTCACACATGGGCTTTATGGTGTTGAGAGAAACCAAGTACCTGTGTGTAAAACAAAACATTACAACCATTTAAAAAGTATGCTTTAAACCCCAGAACATATAGCTTTCTCTCCTAATGTACATGTAGGGTTAAATATAACATATCTAAATGAGAGAGGGAAAAGTACTACATAGTGATTTAGGACTTGGAACATCAGATAAAAAAAATTTTTTTTGGATTCATAACACACGATTAATAGTGTTCATGTTTTTATTATTAAGTGAAGTAAATTCTTGTTAAATTGGCAGCCCTAGTATTTACATAACCACAAAAAATATTGTGTAATAAAAAAAGAAAATCACCTTAATGATGGTCGGCTGATCTGACTAATACTGCCATCTACAGGCCAGAAATGTATCATGCACTTTGATCCTACTCAGTGGTTTAATGACTGTTATTAGTCTAACTCATATCCCCTCATAATTACTAAGCTATTTGAGTACTGCCTTAAAACAGATTATGGGTAAATGATAACCTGATGCAGCAGGTGGGGTGGTTTAGCATGTGTTACATAAGCAAACTAAGATCAACATTCTTGAAACATTCGAAAAATAATGAGCAGCAATGAGTCCTCCTCAATCAGAATTAATCCTTTCAAATTCCTAGAATGAGGTAGAAAGCAAAGGAGCCCACAGTGCACCTCATCTGCTCTGGCGTGCCTCCCGAGGTGGCGTTGGTTATTGCCCACGCGGCCTCCTTCCTGGTGCGGAACTCAGCTTTTTGCAAAATCTCGATTAGCACTGGGAATATGTTGGCATCGATCACCGCCTGCATACAGAAAGAGCATCAACCCACAGGTGTTCAGACACAATGTGTCGTGTAATAATCTTCTAGTGTCACAGTCTGGCTGAAGCACCTGGATTTGCACTCTGTTCCCAGCAGTGATATTGGAGACTGTCCAGCAGGCCTCTTTTTTGATGGATTCCTTCGGACTGCTGAGTAGATGGAGAAGGCAGGGCAGAGCGGAGCAGTTCAGAATCACCTGACACAGGACAGAGCAGCACAACAGATCAGAAAACGGCTCCTATTTTTTGACTCTATGTAGACAACTTAGCATGTCACAAAGGAGCTACACTACCTGGGTCTGAATATCATCTCCTGTTACAATGTTCCCCACCGCTCTCAGTGCAGGAGACACCACTTTGTAATCACTGTGCCTGTGAATGGCCAACACACATGGATTTTATGGCTAAGGCAATGGCAAATCAGATACCACAAGGTTTATTGGTTGTGTTAGCATGCCTGTTCCTCACATGAGCAACTCCACCAGCCTGCGGCACACGCCCGAGTCAATAACTGTCTGGATTTTGTCGTTGGGTCCATCTGACAGATATGAAAGTGCCCAGCAGGCATCTGCAAGAACATCAGGATCGCTGCTGAAGAGCAATCTGGAGAGCACGGTCAGACAGGGCGACACCTGTGTAGAAGGAACATTTGCTTGGTCAAGTATATGCATCATGTGAGAGTGTGGTTGTGTGCATGACTGAAATCTGATAACAATGCATTTAGAATGTGGTTTATCAAGAACTGGTTTGCGAACTCGCCTTTGCAAAGTCCGGAGGTGGATTTTTCCCTCTGCACAGGTTGGACAGTGCCCACACGGCGTTCCGGGTGGTAGTGAGCCGATTTGATTTGGCAAGCAACCTGCAGAGGCGAAGGGATTGGGGAAAAATAAAACCGATGTGCTACACAATCAGACCACTAGATGACGGTCATTGGGGAAATCTTATCTAACAGACATACTACTTCTGAAAAAAAAAAAAAAAATGCCATAGCACAGTGAAACATAAGCACACCATCTCAAGTCACACCAGCAATTTGAGAGTGGAAAGTGCCAGAATGACATGAAGTTTATTCAGTGTCCGATGTTCTTATAAGGACAAGGGTCCTATTAAAAAAAACTTCAACCAACAAGATTTAAATTCTTTGAACACAGAGATTCCAAGATTTTTTAACCCCTTTAAAATCCATACAATGAGGGACTTTTTTTTTTTTTTTTTTTTAAACAGGAAGTACGGTTTTTTTTAAACCTAGGTAATGGAACTAAAGTGTTTGGACTGTTAGTTTGGTCCAGTTAGAGACACCTGGGGGCGCATTTAAAGAAAGATCCTAACTTTAGAATCCTATTACAAAATAACATTTCTTAAGTGCATAATCTTATCCTAACTAGATAGAAAAGGGTATTACAGAAGCATCCTAACTCCACAAAAAAATCCTAAAAACTGTCTTAATCTTAGGACAACCCCAATGGTGTCCTAACTTCAAAATTATTTGAAGGCCAACTGTAAAAATCACATAATAGCCCTGTCCGAGAATGGCATAATATTTATTAATGATACAAGAAGAAGAACAGCGATGTTTGATGGTGGAAAGATCCAAATTATGTGCTGCACTTTGACGACAAAACTAATCATTTTGTCAACAAATAATAATTTCATTATTTATAATGAAAAACACCACTGTGGCAAGCAGGACGAAGCCGAGGGACGTGAGAAAACGGTGCGAGGCCGGTGGCGTGATTACTGATGAGCGACACCTGCACTAGCGGAAGCATAAAAGGAGGAGCGACGACAGTGAAGGACGAGAGGACATGGCCTGGCTTATTTTACGTTGTGTTTAGTTTATGTGTGGAAGTCAGCTGTGAGTGGCTGCCGCCTTTACTTTTGTTTACTTATTTTATGATTATTAAAGTTGTTAATTGTTCGCCGGTTCCCGCCTCCTCCTTTCCACAACAACATTACAACCACTTATTTTGTTTCTTCATTTTAACCTCTAGACTAGAGTTTTTCCATTTTAATTCACAGCAGCTCTTTGCACGTTGTAGGTTGCTTGGTAACAGACCTGAGAGTTGATTACCGAACTTGATGGAGGGGTTTAAGATTTCCTAACTACAAATATGGTGAGATTTTGTAAGAGGATAAGAATCCTAAAGCAACTTAAGATTTGCTTCTGTAATACAAATTTGTGAAAAATCCTAAATTAACTTGTCAGATCTTAACTTAAAGTTTCTGTAATACGCCCATCGGATCCTAAAAAGCATCTTTCAGCATTGACAGCAATTCTGACTTATTTTTTTTTTGTCAAGTAGCAAACGGTATACACACTACTGTTTATTTAACACCCATGCAATCTCATTCCTAAATGACATATTAAACCTGTGACAAGTATGATCACAGTGGACATTCAAATCTGTGTTCACTCTGTCACTGAGCCAGAGAGATAAGTTGTCATGTATGAAACAGCTTCACAAACAGTCTTTTCAAACACACAGACAGTATCATTATTTCTGTTACAAATGTTCAAATATCACAAGTACTGGGATAAAAGTTTATAGTTCAGATATAAACACTGATGTCTACGTAGAGATCAAAATGGAGCAAATCACCGTTTGAAAGTAAATTGACGCATCAAATATAAAGATTGTATCTAGGTAGCGACAAGTGACTGTAAAACATTTTTTTGTCAATGAATTGTTCATTTTAGAGATTCGTTAAAAAAGGAATTGGCGAGGTCAAGCAGTCCGTGATGGACAGTTCGTTAACATGGCTGGCCCATGTGGCAGGATATCCAAACGTTCGCCTAACATTTATCAACCACAGGCATGGTTTATCATTGGAAACATGTAAGTAGCAGCCTAGTGTTAACATGGCTGATCGCTCTAACATTAATGTTAACCTAGATAAATGCACGCTTTATTAGGTGCATTTGTGTTCGTGCGTAGTGTGAAAGCTAAATTAGTACCGCGTTTACCGCATGCTTAACTTAATGTGCATTTCCTATACTGTGGAGATGACGAGTCAGAAATCACTAGTTTATTAATAAAGTGTTTAAACGTTCAGTCTCTGTTGTTTTTTCCGACATTCATAATCATTACTGCTGGCGTTGCGCTGCAGCAAGCTGTGTGTGCACGCTTGAGTGCTTAATTTATATTTTAAATGCTCATTATTATAGTTTAATGATTATTTCTCTGTAATGTAGAACAATGTAACAATATTCTTTCTCAGCCCATGAAACCAGTTTCCGATGCCACTCCATATATTCAAGTAATTAAATTAGATCAAAAACTTTCGGTAGCAGCCCTAGTTAACAGTGTCCAATTTGATTGAAAAGCTCTTTTAAAAGCATGAAAACTACTTTTATTTTCCACGTCTGCACCTAACATCACAGCTCAAAATATTTGCTTGATCAGGGTTTGAAACTGTGTGCGTTTATGTCATTTTCCTGACATTAGGGATCAGCAAATATGTAGGGACCTGCGCAATTGAGATAACGAATACCTTCCAGCAGCAAATATAAAAGCAACAAATATAAACGCATGCAATTGCAGTTTTGGGATGAGTTGAAGGCACTCACTGCTGAAGAGAGGGCAAGATGCCACAGTTGAGGACATAGTCTCTGCACTCTGCATTATCCCCGGCAATATTTCCTAATGCCCACACTGCCTGCAAAAACAGTTATACACAACAGATCACTTTCATGCTGCTAAGGAGATCTGATAAACCAGCTATTGGCTGAAAGGCATGAACTAGGTTACAATCTGCAAATATCACCTGCTCTTGTACATCCTCATACTCCGAGTTGAGCAGCTCTATGAAGATAGGCACGGCCCCTGTCTCAATGACCACCTTGGTGTGTTGGAAGGTCCCTGAGGCAATGTTGGTCAGGGCCCAGGCTGCTTCAAACTAGTAAAACAAGCAACAATACCATCTTAACGCTTGGCTGTAATGGCAATTTACCTTTCAAAGGGCTTGTAATATGACGTGTTCTTACCTGCAGAGTGCAGTTATCACTCCTTTTTAAGAATTCAACAAATCGGTTGACGACACCAGGTGTAAGGATGACCTCATCAATGGGAGGATTGGGCTCTGAGAGAAATTAATAACATCTTCATAAATCTTTAAATGATTGTCATCCTTGAATCTATGAGACTTAGGAATGAAGACACCAACCTTTAGAGAGTAACTTCCTGAACTTCTGAGTGGCTAAGAGCTGCTGGTCTGGATCCTCAGAGAACATCATTTGAATCATTTCTTGGGTTATAACTCCTTCCTGCACAGATTGACACAATAATGTTCATACTAGATGTGCTTTTTTAGTTAAAAAGGTTTAAAATGTACCAGGAAAATGTGCCAATATTGGTCTTGTAATGCAAGATGTAAATGTGTTTCCACAGAAATATTAAGCAGCACAACCGTTTCACATTTAACATTGGTATAAGAACATTTTCTTGCGCACCAAATCAGCATATCAAAATTATTTCTGATAGATCATGAGACATTGAATAGCAATGGCTGCCGAAAATTTTAACATGACAGGAATTTTTTTTTAAATATTAAAATAAAATAATCAACATTTTAAAACTTGTCTGTTGTAAAACAACTCACAATATTTGTTAAAATGTATTTTTGCACCACAAAAGTGCAGCCTTTGGAGTATAAAATATATATGACTTGATATGAATAATTTATATGAATATAATGATATAATTTATATTAAATAATTCTATAACATGCTTCCTTATTACACAACATATACAGCTGTGCTAGATTTGAAGTGCTGTATAGTCAATTCAATATGCTTAAAATTATGATAATATAAATCTTTAAATATAATAAATATATAAAATAAACAAGCATGGCAAAAGTACTGACACTTATGTCTGTTCTCTGTCATATCTTTAGATAGTGTTTGACTGGATTACTTACACCTGATACAGGTACAGTGGAGCTGATATCAGGGTCTTGAATGGGGCATTCAAGCATGGACTCATCACCAGGTGGTATACACACATTCCTCCTCTTGAACAGCTACAGAGATGCAGAACAATTTAATTTCATATGTACACAGAACTGATATGTTAAATAAACAAATCCAGCCATATAACCCTTCAATATACACGGTTTTACTCCATAATGTACAATAAATCCTTCATAAACAAATGTAATTTAATGTATCTGTATAATAAGGAAGAAACAATGATGGCAAACCTGCTCCTCCCTCTTCTGTTTACGGAGCTGTATCCCCTCCTCTTCTCTCCTTCTCCGCATTTCCTGCGTATTCAGGGCTTTATTCTTGTAGCTCTTCATTCGATAGTTTTCTTTGCCCGGGCTTGCCATTGTGTCTTCAGATTAGAGAAAGGAATGTGGTCAGATGCACATTCTGATACTCAATTTCTCTTTGAGCCTATAGCTATGCAGGTACATAAGTGTTACACATACATAGTACATAGTTGAGCCAGTGTGCAATTCTCCTCATAATTTGAGCCAAATAGCATGTGAAGACCAAAGGAATGGTTTATCTGAAAGCAAGTATTGTTGTCACACAGTGTCAATATAAGCATTTCCTGTGTAACACCAGTGCTAACTGACACTTTGCATGCTGAACTTCCTGCATTATCCGTTGAATGTTCTTGTTGTTCAGCTTCTTTAAGAACACAGTTCAGAACAGCGTTGGGTGTAATGCATTACTAACTGTAATTAATTACTGTAATTTAAAGGAATAGTTCAACCAAAAATTTAAATTCTTTAATTTATTACTCATGTCGTTTCAAACCCGTAAGACACTCGTCCGTCTTTGGAACACAAACGAAGATCTTTTTGATCTCGGTCCCTCCATTGACATCTACGCAAATACTATTTGACGCTTCAAAATGTTTTAAAGAGCTCGTAAAACAAATCCATATGAATTAAATGTTTTATTCCAAATTCTCTGAAGAGACACGATCACTTTATATGATGAACAGATTGAATTTAGGCTTTAATTCACATAAACATTCATCAGCGAACATAAACAGAAGCTCAACCGAACCTGCTTGATGCACGAGAACAAACCTCATTGGTTCTTGCAGAAGCTCAAACGTGCTGCGTAAACCAAGCGGCAACCTGCTGTCTGTTAGCTGCCACATCACCTCAGCTAATTCTAGCCGGTTATGGTCTCTGCTGTGCTTTTTTTCTGATTATTCCATACAATTATCAAATAATATGGCTTGATATGCAGTTAGTTGTACTAACAGACCATCGAAGAAGTCCGTTTTTTACAGTGAGGGAAATTCTAAGATGATTTTGTTTATTAATTTATTTATTATTGATAATTTTATTTAAAACTTTACATTTCAGAATCCGACAGAATGTGATTAGCTGTAGGCTGAAACCATAGACTGTATAAAACAGTCTGAAACATTTAATGTTACGCGTGCATTTTATAAATAGCATAACATTTACTAACACAGACTATATTGGAAGTATTTGTTTTAATTGTTGACATGTCCTCAAAAATATGTGTAGGAAAAACGCCTGTAATTACCATAGACTTTTACCATTTTCGGATATTCGGGACTGCCAAGATAGCAACAGCCGGGTCTGCCCACTTTGGGCTTTAAAAATGCTCTTCAGAAGCCTACGATGACATCATGGACACTATGTTGCCTACAGCCATACAAACAGCTGCCTACAGTTGCCTACAGCCACTACAAACAGCCATATTATCACAGCAGCCATATCACCCTGTAGCCCAAGACTGGTTGCCCACTGAAGCTAAGCGGGGCTGAGCCTGGTTAGTACCTGGATGGGAGACCTCCTGGGAAAAACCAGGTTGCTGCTGGTAGAGGTGTTAGTGAGACCAGCAGGGGGCGCTCACCCTGTGGTCTGTATGGGTCCTAATGCCCCAGTGTAGTGACGGGGACACTATACTGACAAAGAGCACCGTCCTTCGGATGAGACGTTAAACCGAGGTCCTGACTCTCTGTGGTCGTTAAAAATCCCAGGATGTCCTTCGAAAAAGAGTAGGGGTGTAACCCCGGCATCCTGGCCAAATTTGCCCCTTGGCCTCTGTCCATCATGGCCTCCTAATCATCCTCCTATATATACTAATTGGCTTCATCACTGTCTCCTCTCCACCAGTAAGCTGGTGTGTGGTGAGCGTTCTGGCGCAATATGGCTGCCGTCGCATCATCCAAGTGGATGCTGCACATTGGTGGTGGTTGAGGAGATTCCCCCCCTTCTATGTAAAGCGCTTTGAGGTCTCAGATAAAGCGCTATATAAATGTAACAAATTATTATTATTATTATGTCCATTGATTTATACAGTCTATGCGAGTAACACAAGATAATGAACCTCATTGGTTCTAGCGGAAGCTCAAATTTACTGCGTAACACACGGCAATGAACCTCATTGGTTCTTGCGGAAGCTCAACGTTTACCACAACTGATGTGTGAGTTGATGAATGTTTTACGTGAATAAAAGCCAAAACTCAATCTGTTCATTATATAAAGCGATCGTGTCTCTTCAGAAAATTTGGAACAAAATTGGATTAGTTTTACAATCTCTTTGAGAAGGTCCTCACTGCAGAACATGAAATCCACTGGGAGGAGTTGGATCCAGATCCAACTCCTCCCACTATATATACTTCGCCCCCACGCCTCAGCCCCACCACCAGATGAACCAGCATATCGGTGATCATCATTGTTTGCTCTCATCAATGTAAGTCTACATTTTGATTACTAATATAGTCGAGATAGATTAATAATTTAGTGTGCGTCTTTAAGTAATGATCACACTTAAATATATGTTAAAGTTTTGACAGTGTCCATACTTTTTGATAACACCAAGACATGTTTAACTAGTCCGCTAAACTGTCATCCATTAATGGTAAGTTAGGTCGTTTGTAGCGTTAACGTTAGCACGCACGTGTAGAGGTGGCCTATCTATTTAGCTAAACTAATTAGCTTTGGATAATACTGTTGGTATGTTCATATGTTTATAGCTAGGGTAAGCTAACATGTGGTGTTGTCAGTTAGGTAGCTATCTAGTTAGCCAGGTTAGCCACGCTAAGTTACCCACTAGCCAGGTTAGGCAAACACTGCACTCCAGGTATGCATTGTTAGTTGTTGCCATGGAGTGTTTTACTTTCAATGATGAATTAAAACATTTAAAAAATAATGATCATTGAAATAATTGCTTTCTTTGCTAACCCACAGGATATGGAGGTCGAGGAAGAAAGGGGGAACTTTTTAAAATAATATGTGAAGACACCCACCCAGACTTCTGCAGCGAGTTCTGCCAGATCTGTGCTGACCTGAAAGGATGAATAGTTAATTGTGAATGTCCGGTGGTTTCCCTGTAATGTTTGTGTCATTTCTGCGTGTGCTCCCAATGTGGTTTTCCTTATGTTTTGCCTTCAACGTTTCCCTACTGTTTTCAAAATGTCTGTTTTACCTAGTGTGTTAATAAACGTTTTTTTTCCCCCTATTTAATTGTGCTGGTAATGAATTGTTCATGCATTTATGTAAGTGAGATGCTCTTATGTTATGTAAATTAAGTCAGATTCCCTTGTGAAGTCATTTATAAGTTTAAAATTAGTGCTGCTATAATTTAGTCACTTACAGTTGCATAATCAATGGAAAAGCACACATATTTTCTACTTGAATTTAAACTTGATTTAATATTACTCAAAAGTAGATGCGCCTACTTATTAATATTATAATATTTGAAATCAAAGTGCATGTGGACTACTGAGAGGGGTAAAAGATCAGCCAATCAAAGAATACATTTCTTTTTAAGATATATTTATTCTTGCATGTAACAAGGAACTCCATGCTTTTCAGGGAAGATGAAATGTAAGAATTTTTAATCAATCTTTTTGTTTTGGATTATTAAACGCTTATTAATTTTTTTGGATAATTAAACGCTTTTTCCAAATGAAAAAAAAAAATCACATTCACACAATGTACAAACTACAATGTTTGTAACTTTTTAAACTTCATTAAATAAGATTTGTTTTCAGCAAGTTTGTTTTTCTGTCAAAAGTCAAATCATCTTCATTTATATAGCGCTTTTAACAGTGTTGTTTCAAAGCAGCTTTACAGAGATAAACTTTATAGGAAATGGAGATGGTTTTGGCTTTATAGCGGTTCTTTAATAAAATTATTTTCCAGCTAAAGTTAGTTTTGATTGATTCGCTTCCGTCGCAACGATCATTTGTTAGGGGCCGCTAAGACGACACCATTCTCTCTACACAGACTTTAAACGCGAACCTGTGAGAAACGCTAGGAACCTGTCGACCAATCAGAATGCAGTGAGAGGAAATCCAACTCCGCCCCTCGGATCTGGATCCAACTCCGCCCATCGGATCTGGATCTAACTCCGCCCCTTGGATCTGGATCCAACTCCGCCCCTTGGATCTTATGTACTGCATTGAGGTGCTACTGATCTCTTTATGAACTTTTTGAAGCTTTAAAGTGGTAGTTGCGTAGCTGTCAATAAAGGGACAGAAAGCTTTCAGATTGAATAAAAAAATCTTAATTTGTGTTCCAAAGATGAACGAGTGCACATCTTTTGTATTCCAGAGTGGAAGAATGAAAACCATACAGGTTGTGATTGAAACAACATGAACACATGAAGACAGCAGTTTCATTTATAGGAAAAACTTTCTCTTTAAGGTTCAAACCATACGTCCATCTTCTCTACCTTTATAAATACTTGTTTAGACATGTGCAGCACTTGTAAACAATGCTGGTTTAATCGGATCAGCTAGTTATGTATGAATAGAGGAGGACTGGACTAATACTACACACACATTTTTCCACACACTACATAAGCAATCATGGTTCTCATTAAACGTAAAAGCCTGAGTACCAACATTGATACCACACAGTTAATTTGGCTTGTCAAACAACTACATGCTCCTGGTATCCATCTATTTCTGTTGCGCATTAGAACATATTATTTAGTGTGCCATCGCTGGACAGTTGGAACCAAGACCATACAGGTCACAAATCAAATCAGTCATATAAAGCAACAAACACACTTTTAATACGTTAGAGATTTATAATCATTTAATTCCAGCAGGCTTTTCCACTTTTATCCTAAACTGTGCTCTATGCTAATGCTAACCGTGTTATGCTAGCTTGGCATAAACGTCAAAAATGTTTAATTACTCTGTCTAAGGGCCATGTTACCCCATTCGCTCCATGAAAAGAAAAGACATTTACATCTTAGATCGTGTATGATTCTCACCCATTAGTCGTGGTTCGGAGAGGGAAACGCTGGTCGTGTGTTTTTAAATTTCTCTCAAGACCCTCCCGCGTTCCTCCAGCTGAGGGCAATATGGCGTCGACTGTTGGCGTGAACCTCACTTCCGCTGCTGTTTCCGGTTTTCATGAGCGGCCTCATTCAATAAAAATAATTGGAAAGCGAAACGGGTTATTGTTCAAGTCAACATTTCTACCTCTAAAAAGGTAACTTACGTTTCATTCAAATGGTGATTTAAAGATAGTTTCAGAGTGAATTTTTGTTGTTGTGCAGCCAGTAGGAGAAGACTTTTAACAAGTTACATGTTATGTTATTGTTTGTGTTGCAGCTTTATTGTCCAGTTTTGTTGACAGAATCGATGCATAATGTCTCGTCAGGAGCGCCTTAGTAAAAAAAACAGATTTCAGGTTATGTAACGTTAGGTAAAATAGCCGTCACTCGGAGTTTTGCTATTAGCTAATAATGACATTTTAAATGCGTCCCTTACAAAAATGTACCAACCTAAACATATCTGTTTCAGTCATGACATGAGCTTTTGGCTGTCGATAATTGTCACATAAATAAATGCGATTCTAATTTCCTTTATGGCTTTATAAACAAACGTTGCACAAGAGTATACTTACATTAATGATACATATTATATACAAATAATTGCTTAATTGTTTAATATTAATAATAGTATTTTAAATAATAAATATATTTTTAAAATGTACGTTTACCATACGTTTACCCCCCACCCCCACACTTTAGTTCTTATTCCACTTGCCATTCACACTAATGCTTTTTAGAACAAACAAAAAAAAAACCCCCGGAATATTTCATATTTTTTCGTAATATATTAATTATGGTTATAGTTATTAAATATTAATATAGTGTTATGTAATACATTTTGATGTATTTCAGTCATTCCTTCACTTTCTATTGTAATATTAAGGCAGGATAATTAAACCCACAAGCATTCAATTTCGAAGCAAGATACATTAAAGGCATTGTGACAGGTCTGTACTATTGTAAAATGAGAATAAATGAATATTAGATATCCTTCAGACAGTGTAAGAAGCTTTCGGATCACTTTATCATTTTGATTGCCCCCCACCCCCCTTGATGGTAGTGGATGTAAATTAAATTTTGTCTGAAACTATTCTTCCGTTCGTTTCATCCAGCCTTGTGTGATGCCTGTGTGTGACATCTGCTGTGAAGAGCTCCCATCTGAAGCAGAGATGAGAACCCATCTCCTCCTGAGTCACATGGAGAATGTGATGGCCTGCCCATTCTGCTCTTTGTCCGGGGTCTTGTACGATGAACTGAGCTTCCACATCAACACCGCACACATAGAAAAAGACTGCAAGGACATGAATGCAACAGTGGTTGACAGTGGACAGAAAAACTCAAAGGCTCAAAGTCTCAATACTTCAAGGACTTCCATTGTGAAAAATACGCACAAGGTATCTCAAGTCTCTCCCCCGTCATATGGCCACCCTACACCCTTTCAGGTAAACGGGATGGCCATTCCGATTACAGGGACCACTCTCTCTCAGGAAACCTCGACCAGCTTGAAGAGTTCACCACCTGCCGCAGCCACAGCGAATGGTGCAATAAAACAGGTCAGGACTACACAAACACCCAGCACTAACCCCAGAAGAGAGAGAGAAGATGGGCATCGAAAATCAAAGCAGAAGCGCTTGTCCTCACCTAATAAAGGTGCTCTTGACTTTACAACATGAAACTGATTTCAAAGTAAGCCATTAGGCTAATACTTTTCCATTTGTGTGTTGCAGAAGGGCGATTTCCATGTCCAATGTGCAGTTTGGTCTGCAATGACTGCTTTATTCTGCAGGAGCATGTTGAGCTTCATTTACAGGACCAAGATGTGACTGAAGGTGCCTTAGCTCAAAACATCAAGAATATTTGCATGTTTACAAAGCAACAAATTGTTTATTTGACCCTCTTTTTATCACTAACGGTCTATGATTGATGTCTGATATGGTTTGCCCTCTTAAGGGGCCGATTCTGATGTTGGCACTTCAACAGAAGCATCTTCGACAAGCAATGGCAGATCAGGTGAGTTAGCAAGGAATATGGCAGCTCTGCTGATTCAAAAAGTGAATGACCAAACTAAACTGTAACTGTATAATTGGAATCTCCAGGTGTGATACGTTATGAGTGTCCAATGTGTTCTTTGAGCTGTTCCAGCAGCACCTCCCTGCAGGAGCATGTTGAGCTACACCTGGAATACGGCTCCGCATCTGCAACAGGTATGTGGATATTATTAAGTACGCAAATGCATATGAAACTTTTCATGGAATTGTTTGTAAGAGTTGCAACCTAAGTTCTGTAGGTTGTCTTCACAAGTACAATGCATCAAGAAAGACACTATTGGCACAGCAAAACTTCATTTTTTTTTTTAAACATCTGAATTGATGTCCATTTGGTTTGGGTGTTTTAAGGACAATCATCTGGAGACCTGAATCTGGCTAGGAAGCTTCAGGAGGAAGAGGAGCAAAAGTGGAGGGAGCTAGAGAGCAGACGGGAAGCCGAGGACTTTAAGAAGCTCCAGGTAAGCTACATCTTCACTATTACAATTCAAGGAAATGTGCACCCAAAATATACAAATTCTGTCATTTACTCACCTTTGTGTTGAATCCACCACTAAAAAAACTTTATTTTATCTTCCTGTGGTTTTTAGAAGCAGTTTGGGCTTGATAACAGTGGTGGTTATCGCAAGCAAATGGAGAGGAATATGGAGAGGGCTGTGTCTCGAGGTCAGATGGTTCCTGCAGAGTTCCACAGGATAAGAGTGGAGATGCTTGAATCTCTGGCCTCGGGGGTGGATGATGGCAGAAGCAAAACATCAGGTGTGATAAGGACTGCATCATAGCTATACCATTAATCTACACATATTTGGTCCAGTTGGTAAATTATTGGATTGAAAATCTGTCCAGTTCTGTATCTTTATAAGTTCAAAGTCTTTACATGTTCAAAAGTTTGAATTCTCTTTTGCTCATCAAGACTGCATTTATTTGATCAAAACATAATATTGTGAAATATTTAAAATTGAATATTAAACAAATAAAATATTTTAAATGTATATTCTAAAATGTAATGTTTATTTATCTAGTCATTCTAATATGCTGATTTAGTGCTCAAGTTTCTGGTTTTCCAGTGTCTTATTGTTATCAATGTTGAAAACAGTTGTGCTGCTGAATATTTTGATGGAAACCATGATACATTTAAAAAAAAAAAATTGATTATCTGAAATGGATTCTTTTTGACAAAATGATAAATGTTTTTACTGTCACTTTGATCATTTTAATGTCTCCTCGTTGGATAAAATGTATTTATTTAAAAAAAATCTTACTGACCCAAACTTTTGAACGGTACCGTATGTGTATATATCTATCTATTTATTAATTATACATGATACATTTTTTATCAATTTTTTATTTTTATTTCTCATAAATAACAATAATTTATTATTGTTATTATTTTTATTGTATAATTGTTTTATTTAAATGATACAGAAACCTGTAGAAAATGAAACTGCATAAAGCAACTGAAGGTTTAGATTTAGCTTGTTAACTTTTCTGTTTCAGGACTTATGGAAGCTCTGTATAGGTACTACCAGAGGGACGCCTCCGACTGTTCGCATGTGTGGCTCTGTGCTGAGACTGATCACTACTCCTCTTCGGAGGGGGACAAAGGTTGGGGATGCGGCTACAGAAACTTCCAGATGCTTCTTTCATCTTTGCACAGGATGGAGCAGTATAACCTTTTACCTGGTACAACATCAGCAACATCATGTTTTCTCTTAGCTCCTTGTTGAGTACTACCTATCATAAAATGTTTCTTCAGTTTCAGTGCCCAGCATCCCGAGAGTGCAGGCCATGATCGAGGAGGCGTGGGCTCAAGGCGCAGATCCTCAAGGTGCTTCACACTTCAAACATCGGCTGCAGGGGACACGGGCTTGGATAGGAGCTACGGAAATCTATGCAGTTTTCACCTCCCTTAGTGTGAAGTATATATTGAAATCCCAAGTTTACATTCACACATACACTACCATTTAAAAGTTTGGGGTCACTAAGATTTTTGTTTTGAAAAAAATGAATGCGTTTATTCATCAAGGATGCATTAAAATGATTCAAAATGTCAGTAATGAGATGACGTATGCATTGCTAAAATATATATATATATATACTTTGTATTCATCAAAGAATCCTGAAAATATTTATAAATTGCTGTTTCCTCACTAAAAAATGTTTGTTGAGCAGCAAATCAGCATTTCTGAAAGAACATGTGACACTTAAGACTGGAGTAATGATACTGAAAAATTAGCTTTTGAACAGGACAGTACATTTCCATAGCTTAAATAATATTTATTTTATATCTTATATTTCCTTAATTTTTAGAGCCCGGATTGTGGATTTTCACAAGCCCACTGGCCCAGGAGACACACACCTCAGAATGTTTGAGTGGGTAAAACAATATTTCTCACATTCTGCCAGTAGGAGTGCAAGACTGCCGCCCAAAGTAGTGCAAACAACATTACCACCTTTATACCTCCAGCACCAAGGTATTTCAAGACTCGGGTTTCTCTTGTAAACTACAGCACTTGCCCCCTCATGAAAGTCTAGATAGCATTGACCTCACAGGAAAAGAATGGCCTTTGTAAGATGACGTACATGTTGTTCTGTCTTTATGATCAGGCCACAGTCGCTCGATTGTAGGAGTGGAACAGAAAGTAAATGGCAACCTGTTTCTGCTCCTCTTTGATCCGGAGTTTGCACCTGGGGAAATAAGGAGAGTGTTGACACAGAATACAGTCGCGACTATGGTACGCCGTATGCGCAAATCGCCCAGTGGCCTAAAACACAGACAGTATCAAGTGGTCGCTGTAGAAGGGGTGCTAACACCCGAAGAGAAACAGGTAATTTAGACCTACAGCTTTAGGAATTCATTGCTTTAGTTATTTTTTGGGCATTATAACGGCTAAAATGAACTTTTATTTATTTATTTTATTAATTTACTCTTAATTTCAGTAATGTATTTCATCTAGATATTTTAGTAGGGGCAGTCTATGTTAAAACTGTTCAACTACTGAATGGCGTGTTTGTTTTTCAGAGCTGCATTCTCAATTCAAGAACACTATGTGCTGAGAAAATTCCTTGATGCAGTTGTGCACATCTGCTGCAGTTTTATTTAGTCCCAGCTACTTTTATCTACTAGTCTCTTGAAACAGACTATGAAACACTGTATTTTTGTATAAATCTTAAACAATAATAAATAAAGAGTTTTATCTTACTAGCTGCACAATAAGTCAGTTATTATTGTGTCATCATGTGTGTGAATCTTCAGATTTTGAAAATTTCAGAAAAATGTATCAAATGTTTTGGGGTCTCCAGCTTATTTGTGATAATGGAAGTAGGACACCAAACATTCTTTGGATTTCTGGTCAGATGACCTATGGGTCATTAGGAAAAGTAAAGAGACATTTAAACATTTGTAATAGTCTGAAGCATTTTTAGTGAGATTGCAAATGCAACACTGCACACTCTTAAAACGTTCAACGGGACAAAAGGGTCTCTATAGTGGAAAAGGTTCTTTAGATTATTGTGTTTCTTCACACTGAAAACAACATGCTTCTTTTGAGAAATGATGACAGAAAGGTACTTTGAGGAACCCAAAATAGTTCTTCTATGGCATTATTGTGAAAACTACCTTTTGTACATTGGAAAGGCTTAGTTATTTTATTGTATGGCAGATGACACTGATCCTAGGGGAGGGGGGAGAAACAAACGTTCTTAGAGTCTGATAACCTATAATTATCAAGCTGTACGACAAAAGGAGATGTTATCAGATTGTTAGTGACAACCTTTTTCCCAAAGAGAGTAAATGGGGGCTGAGACTGACTCGGCTGATTTTGATCCTGATTAAGAAAGTTTTACAGGTGTGGAAAAACATGAGGGGGAATAAATGATGACCGAATCTTAATTTTATAATCATGAGAAGTATTTACTGATAGTAAATTTTATGCGACACATTATCTCTGTGTTAATTTTTTGGGTTGACTATATCTCTTTTAAGACATTTTATGAATCACTACCTCTTGAATGTTTCCACCCATCTTATCATTCCTACAGTAAACTTAAAAGTTATTAAAAGTCGAGTAAATTATTGTCACAGATAATAATTAAATCTGTTCTAATCATGTACTGTTCTAAAACAGCCACTTATCTCTTACATTAAATGTAAGGTAAGTAATTTTTGGAGAAGCTAGCTTTGAAATAAGATCCAACCCTCCTTTCAGAGAGGAGTCTACAAGCCACGCCTCCTCCAAAACACTTGAACGCGCAGAGCAAGGAGGATTTTATGGTCCTCTTCCACAGACGATATAGATACATTTAGATCACTTAACTTGATGATTGCAATCAGGGTGTGAAGAGACTTTCATTTAGCATAACAATTTTTTATTCTGGAACAAGTCACCTACCTGCCTTTAATCGGAAAAATACTGAAATGTTGAATTTTAAATACTCTATAATATATATCTCTGCTTAACTGAACAGGAACTGTTGGTGACTAGAAGGCTACTTCACTGTTCCACTGAATGAGACATTTGACAAAGTGGTTCCAACAGAAAAGGAAAGACGTTCATGGGAAGTCCAATTATTTTCCGCAAACTGGTTCTTAACCGGTTAAAAAAAAAAAAACGATTCACCTGTTTGTTTACATAATGACAATCATGTCACAAACGCATTCAACCCTTTTCACCGATTGTAATGACAAGTTTTAACGGCCTAAGAAGGTTTTTTTTTCTTAGTTTTTTTTAAATAGCCTACGTACATTTATAACACCATACTTGTATTACAATAGCTTTGCATACAATTACAATAAAGCAGTTAGTGCTGCTGTGAGGGTGTTTAATACAACGGCTGTGGGAGTGACAGTAAAATATATTTATCTCTTTTGACTGCCGTTATCAATCTCTCTACCTTTTCCTCTTTTTGAAAGTTGTGAAAACACTACAGTGGAGTTTTTCTTTTGCTATGTGAGCAAATAAATATTTAATGTAGTCTCATTCACCGCTACAGAAGTTTACCCAATTATGACGACTTCAGCTTCTGAGAAACCCAGAAATGTAAAAAAGGTACATACTATTATTAAAGCCATTTAATATATATAAGAAGGATAATGTAAAAACAGCTGTTTAACCCAAATGCTAAATAAAATGCATTTCAAACCATTATAATATTGAAAGGTAAAGAACCTCTTAATTAGAGGTATTTCATTTTACTCAGTTTTTCCTAAAAGTGTTTTTTTAATATGCTTAATAGCCTTATATATAGTAGGAAGAGACAGAGGAAAAAGAGGTAAATTACTTTACTGAAAGACTCAGGTTGCACTACCTGCCAGGCCACATTTCTGGGAAGCCTCAACTTAACATAACTCTTGTGTAAATGAAGCCATTCATATGAATAAGAGAACAAGTCAATGGTTTTTAATGGCAATAATTGTACAAATGACAATGTTTGAAAGCTTTCATAAAATATTCTGCACCATAGATGGTAGTGACTGAAAAGTTTGTGTTTAGCACGGATGAGCTGAAGTCCTGCTCCACAGGAGGATATTGGCATCTATACCATTCATATCAGGTTGAGAGAGTTAACACAATTCAGTCTTCATCGCTGCCCAAGTCCAGTGGGTTGAAATCAGGGTCATCCTCATCCAAGTCCAAATCATCCATTTCTTGGAAGAGCGACTCATCCACTTCCACACTGCTCCCAACTACACGGAAAAAGCAGAGAAGAGACATTTTGAACTACAATCGCAAAAAAGCAAATGGGATCTTATAAATTTTGTATTTAGAAAAAATAGCAATTGACATTTCTTACCATCCTCCAAGAACTGGATATCTGATGTGTCAAGATTATGGTCTGTCTCAAAGAGCTGTTTTCCTGTAATAGAAAAAAGTACATAAGCAGAATGTGACAACAGGTGGTAAATCAGATGAGTAAGATGAGTAAGTCACCTGTGAGTTTTGTCTTTCCTGCCTGCTCCTCTTCTTTCTGCCTTTTACTCTTTAGTTCTGTCATTTCTTCCTCAAATTTTGCTTTCCATGATAAGAAGTTCTCAATTGTCACCACAGTGCCTTGGAATGCAAACTGTGAAAAACAAAACAGAAACAAAGATCAGTCAAAAAAACATTTTCCATTTTAATATAAATTGTAGCTATGTACACTGGAGGTCAAAATTTTGTAATAATTAAGATATTTGATGTTTTTGAAATTAGTCTCTCACAAAGATTGCATTTATTTGACCATAAATACAGAAAAACTGTAATATTGTGAAATATTAGTACATTTTATAAGAACTATTTGAAATAATTTAAATACTTATATTTGAATATATTTGAAATGTAATAATTGTGATGGCACAGATGAATGTTCAGCAGCCGTTGCTAGTTTTCAGTGTCACATGATCTTTCAGAAGTCATTCTAATATGCTGATTTAGTGATCAGTTATCAATTATTATTGAAGCTCAATAATTAATAATGTTATAGTCTTATTTTTATCAATGTTGAAAACATTTTTGCTGCTTAATATTTTTTTGTGGGAACTGAGATTCGGGATTCTTGGATAAATAGAGCATTTATTTGAAATAGAAATTATTGCTTACCCACCTTAACTTTTAACCCCTAGTGTAACTACTAACAAATCTACCATTCAAGACAATAACATTCTTTAAATTATACAAAAGCAATATTGCCTCACAGTTGGGATGGACTATTTCAACTCAGCTGGTCGAATTTTTGTTAGTTATTGTGGGCCTCTACTGGCAGATGCTGTAATTACATCTGGCACAATGAAGTGCTTGTGTATTCTGGCTAAACAAATGTTATTGAAAGTAACATGTAAATCACAAATCTTTCTTTCAAGTCTTATAAAACATGTCCAGTTTTCAAATGGCTCTAAAAAAAGTATGAAATGGACTTCACCCTGTCTATTGAATTTGGTGTAACAGCTCAAAACAGTCAATATCCTAAAAGATGCTTTTGGATTTCATGATTAATGTTACACTACACTCCTTATGACATGCTCACAACAAACCTTCTCAGCTTCTTCGGCCTCCCTTTCTTTTCTTTCATTTCTTTCTTTCTCCTCTTCTCTTCTCCTCTTAATCTGGTCTACTATTTCATTAAGTTTCTCCTGCACAGCTGTAACTAATGTGAATATCATGACCATTCCCAGGTTTTCTTCAGCCTGCAAAAGAAAGAGGTTATTAAAAAGGGCTGCCGGACAGCAAAAGAAGCACAAGCCATCATCAGAATGTGCGCTTCATCAATTGTTAATGTGTTTTTGCTGGGAATGATGTCAGGTGTGCAGACCTGTTCCTTCAAAAGCGTTAGAATGCCTTCAGCGTCTGAATCTTCCAGATTCTCCTGTGAAAAGATCTCCCAGAGAGGGGGCTCGTCTGGATATTTCTCCAGATATGTAAACTTCAGGGTCGCCTCCACCGCTGAAACAGACAGAAATCAGTGCTTGTGGCGTTTTGAGATAAACTCTAATGTTGGTAAAAAAGACACTGTAACATTACATGCACTGACATTGTTCTACTTTTGATAATAAGGCACATGAACTTACTTTCATCATCTTCTCCCGGATCAGAAGTAACTGTGATGGTGAAGCTTGTAGGCTTCTCGGAAAGCACTGTATGAATATAGATATTGCAAAGAAAAACAAACAATCTAATGAAACCTTCAGATATCACCGCTTCCATGTTCAGCACGTAAACATATCTGAATCTGATGTGTAACATAACAGTTAGCCAGTCAACTTCTGCCTGACATATCGTTGGCCATCGGTTATCGTTTGCATTTTTTCTTAACCTTTGACAGCTCAATCTGCGGCTATAAAGAAAGATATCAAAGAGATGACTGAATTGCACGTATGATTAACTAACTTTGTTTCATGAAGAGCTAGGCAGCTAATGGAAAGCGTGACGAAGTTATGGACATAAAAAACATATACTTTGCGTTCTATCTTACCTGTAAATGAGTCTGGGTAAATGGACTCTATTGCTTCTAGTTCATTCCTCTGCTCCTCGCCGTAGTCTGTCATTTTATGTCACAAATGTCCATAGATTAGAGCTTGCATGGAAGAAACGTGTGCTGCTAAGGCCCGTCCAGCATCGATGTCATCTGCGATCATCAATGATGTCTGAGGTTGTGTCTGGGTGGCGTGAGTAACACACCACTTTTACTCGTTCAGCTAAACATTAGTACAATTGTAGTAATTCGTGCTACCATACTATTTAATCTGTTGCAATATATTGTATATACAATAAACAATGGATAGATACAAGAAAAACAAACATAAAAAGGATCGAATCTGGCATAGATTATTATAGCCTGACGGTCCAGCCGCTTTCCTAAAACTGCCTCTTTACTCCACTATCAAAGCAAGTTTATATTTATATAAGTTTACATGTCAATTTATATCTGTAATTATATTAGATTTCAATCATAACATCCAATAATTAATTTATAATCGTTGTCTTTTATATTACCTCTTATGTAAAGTTTAATGCTGAGCATTTGTCACGTTCACCAGCTAGTCACCACCTCCTCTCTACATTTCCCATCATCCTCCCTGGCCCTCACCTGCATGCACTTTCCAATCACAGAGATCACCGTCACCTGTCACTAATCTTCACTGATCCTCATCCAGCACTAACTCTTCCCACTGCAGTTCACTATGGTCTGGTCTCGTCGTTCCCTCAAAGAACAGGCCTATCTGCCTCCTTACCTGCACGATACCTACCAGTACGATTTGTCTTCAGTCATCTGCTTCCTTCATCCATGTTCAGTCACCTGCCTTGATCTCCATTTCTGAACCTGCAACAGATAAGACCATTACTCATCCAGAACACTATATTCATCAGTCACACCTGCTTCCATCGTTGCTATCATATACTTCTGCAAATAAACATGTTGATTACTTTACCTGTGTGAATCCTTCTGTTTCATGACAAGCATGCTGCCCATTTCACAAACCCTTTTAAAATATCTTTTACTGGGATTTATGAATTAAACAGACACTGTGTAGGTCAGAGACAAAATATATATATATAGCCTATATATATAATATTTATATATTTCTTTATTGCCTCTGACCTACACTTCCATATACAGGTGCTGGTCATGTAATTAGAATATCATGAAAAAGTTTATTTAATTCAGTAATTCCATTCAAAAAGTGAAAGTTGTATATTATATTCATTCATTACACACACAGACTGATATATTTCAAGTGTTTATTTAATTTTTAATTTTGATGATTATAACTGACAACTAATTTTTTCGATTTTTAGAAATGCTGCCAACTGAAAAGTATGAACATGAAAAGTATGAACATGTACAGCACTCAATACTTAGTTGGGGCTCCTTTTGCCTGAATTACTGCAGCAATGCGGCTGGCATGGAGTCGGTCAGTCTGGGGCACTGCTCAGGTGTTATGAGAGCTCAGGTAACTCTGATAGTGGCCTTTAGCTCTTTTGCATTGTTGGGTCTGTCGTATCACATTTTCCTCTTCACAATACCCATAGATTTTCTATAGGGTTGAGGTCAGGCGAGTTTGCGGGCCAATTAAGAACAGGGATACCATGGTCCTTAAACCAGGTACTGGTAGCTTTGGCACTGTGTGCAGGTGCCAAGTCCTGTTGGAAAATGAAATCTGCATCTCCATAAAGTTGGTCAGCAGCAGGAAGCATGAAGTGCTCTAAAACTTCCTGGTAGACGGCTGCGTTGACCTTGGACCTCAGAAAACACAGTGGACCAACACCAGCAGATGACACGGCACCCCAAACCATCACTGACTGTGGAAACTTTACACTGGACTTCAAACAACGTGGATTCTGTGCTTCTCCTCTCTTCCTCCAGACTCTGGGACCTTGATTTCCAAATGATATGCAAAATTTGCTCTTATCAGAAAAGAGGACTTTGGTCCACTGTGCTTTATTAAATCCAGAGTCAACAAGGACATTTTCAGAGCACTTCATGCTTCCTTCATTTTCCAGCAGGATTTGCACCTGCCCACTCTGCCAATAGAACCTAAACCTGGTTCAATGACCAGTATTACTGTGTAATTACTGTGTGATTTCATGTAATAATAAAATTTTCTGGGATTTTGATTTTGTGGGTTTCATAAGCTGTAAGCCATAATCATCAAAATTATAACAAATAAAGGTTTGAGATATCTCACTTTGCATGTAATGAGTCTATATAATATATTAGTTTCACTTGTTAAGTTGAATTCTTGAAACAAATCAACTTTTTGACGATATTTTAATTATATGACCAGCACCTGTATATATTGATTGATTGTACAGGCAAGTAACTGCAAAAATTAAGCCCTTATGTGGTTTCGTGTACAGTGCTATCCTGTCAAATCTGCTGAAAAAGCGTTGACCATTTCAGACCATCTTAAATTCTAAGATTGGGACTTGTTGCAGGTAGATCAGCTTGACCACTGCCATCACACACCTACTGTTAACCAGCAATAAGTTTGAATAGGCCATTTAAGCTATATTCCAACACTTCTTAACAAATAATACAATTGGCCATTTAAGATGTCTCATTGGAATGGAATCTAGGAAAATACAGCACAAAACAGAATTGACTTTTCAGCAGGGAAAATTATGGTACAATCTTTACTTTTTTTTTTAAATGCAAGAAACAAATACAAAAAGTATATGCAATCAGTACAAAAGTGCATCCAAAAAAACAAACAAAAAATATAAACACAATATAACAGTATGTACATGCATCGTTCACTTAAATTCTGACTGCATTTGTCACTGTAGTTCACATAAGCTGCATGTCATTTATAGTTCGGTTTACTGAATGATTCATTCATTTTTATGTTTTGGGCCAAACTTACAACTGTAAATGCTCTATATCTAAGTCCTTTTTTGCCATATTTGAAAGTGAAGAGAGACATGACAAGACTATGTTTTGTTACTTCTAAGCATTATTTGTAACTTTTTACACACTTAAACTTGAATTAATCTGCCTTACAATGAATAACATATATTGTTTTATTATTATTGTTATGTTTTGACACGTTGTTTTTTTTGCAGTCCAACAACCTGAGTATATGTGCTTCTCTTTCACAGGAAATGAACACCACAAACATGCCGGAAACCAGCATTTTACCATCTGTAATAATTTTAATTTATTCTAGTATCTGGTTCTGTTTATGCTTTTTGAAAAGTTATGCTAACAGAAACTTGTTTTGATCAAAGGGTCCCTATTCAGAGCTGATATGAGTCAAAATGAAGAAATGTGTGTCGGGGACTCTAAATGTGGTTTCCTGCATGTTTGTCGAAACTTAAAACCTGCAGAGGAAATTAGCAGTGTGGTTTACATGTTTACATGTTCTATATTTTGTTGGATGGCATCAATGTGATCATATTGTACATTTTAATCAGTATTGTTCAACTGGATAATTACATACCAATACTACATATACAAGAGGTTTTCATGCATTAAAGTGCATTGAACACTGCTTTATAAGAGCATAAGAGAGCTCTTGATTCACAGAGGGCCTAAATGACAAATGTGTGACAAAAATATGTGATTTTTCCTTTCCTTGACTTTGTAAAACCTGAAATGTGACATTCAAACAATATGCAAATTGGATGTTGTTATTGAAAACACTGCAGACACTCAAATCTATCTGAATCTTTAGGGTCTGAGATCTGTGTTTGTTCATTGAAGTATAAAATGCTACACAAATATTTGCAGTCTGAATTGTGCCAGGACCACCTCCTAAGTGCATAAAACAAAACTTCCAGTTACTTTATTTTCAATACAGGTTGTAGCTACCAAATAAAAATCTAATTCTGCTTAGATTCACAGTGGTTTTTCGTCTTCAAAGTCATATTCTTGGTTATTTAGTAACCAGTCCATGCAGCTTTGTGCTTCTACGCCATCTCTATGCCATCTTTCCCCTCTAGAACAGGACGCTTCTCAGGGCTGAAGTCTCGATCTGTGCGCTCCACGTATCTCTGTAGTGTGCTGTAGTACTGTTCACTTTTTTTAAAGGTATATACAGCAGATATCTCCTCCCAGGACTTGTGATTTGGAAAGGGAAATTCTTCAGGGCATTTGTTGTCAAAGAAACTCTTGAGGTTTCTCTCTGCTAGTTTGTTGGCGTAGTCTTCTGCAAAAGTCTCAAACTTTTCCCTTTCCTTCTCCATGTAGATTTTCTGGAAAGTTAACTGAAGGTAGCTTACTTGAGAGCGACAGTTCTTAAAGCAAGTCCCGATCAGCGCTACTATTGCTGATATGATAATTATGGACCAGCCGAGTATCTGCGAACATAAATCAATAAGTTGAATGTTATCAAATATATAAGTTATAAGTTAATCACTTTTGCTCCCACCTGAAATTCTCAATTCGTGGATTAGAAATGACAGCATTTCGCAGATTTGCAGAACGACAGTAATTGTCACCATATCTCTAAAGCTTTCCTTAAAGACCCCCCTCTGGATCTCTGAGCTGGGGCGAGTGAGTGGAGGCGGGGCTAATTTGCATATACATAGAACCGCGTATACTAAATTAGGCAAGGGTGTGGAGTTACATTCAAGCTATTTTAAGGCAGGAAGATTTTTTAAAGGAAAGGAAAAAATGGTTTAAATGTGTAAATTAGAGATCAAAGATTAGTTTTAAGGGATAAAATGATTGACTATAGGGGGACTTAAAAAATAATTCACTACACTGAACAAAACAATAAACTTAGCCATAAAATGAACACTGCAATATACAGGCCTTTCGTGGAATGGAAAGGTCCCATGGATGTTAAAGGTTCTTCATGTAACCATAAATGCTAATAAAGAACCTTTATTTTTAAGAGTGTAACATAGTGCTCACCTGTGACTGGGCTCGCAGCATCAACAGCAGTTCCATATTTTCATCTGGAGGCAACTGGGACTTCTTGCAGGGCACTCGGGGCAGCTCTTCCCGGCACGTAGGTGTCTTGTTTTGGCAGAAAATATTCACCACCAAATTTTCATCCAGGCCACTGACAGCACACTCATAAAAAGTTCCATTTAACAGCGCTACAGTAAGCCACATAATAGGGGCAATGCAGGCTCCAGTTAGCACTTTCACAAACACCGACAAGCATCCCACAAAGTTACCCCTGGGGCATAGTTTGATAGGGTTGAGACAACACCCCGTATATAACCGCCAAAGACGTGTACTAACAAAGAGAGCAATCGCCAGCAAGACGACTGCTGGGCCCAGCAGGAACGTTAATCCATAGGCAAAATTCTGTTCTCGGTTGCACGGACACTGGAAAGACACCATGGAGAAGATTCTTTCACTACCTATTGTCAAAATAGCCATGAAGCTGTAGCCAATAGTGCTCTTCTGATTCGTGAGGAACTTTAGGACAGTCTTAAAAGAATCCATAGCTGGTACAGACATAGCACACTCCAAATGAGTTGGTAAACTGAAAGAGATGAATTCTGCTGTGGCGCTCCCTTTTCTGTCTCTCTCTGAATTTGTTTTCCACACCCTCCTTTATCTTCTCCTTTTCTGTCTCTGGCATTCACCACAGCTCATCAAATCCCTCCCCTGTCCACCCCCCTCCCTCCCATTCAGTGAAGGACAGTGACAAAAACCAGCTCATCAGGTTCTGCTGGAAGTCAAAACCGGCCACAGATGCATAGGCACATTTATCATGCAACATCAGTCGAACAAACAAAACCACAACGCTGCATTTTGGATTAGAGAGGTATAAAACTGATCTGTGGAACTGACAATGAGCTTATTATTGCAATTCTGGAATCTGGAGGATGGAATGTGGAAATAGAGGCTGGAAATTACTTGACATCTTAAAGACAGCAAGTGCGTGTTAAGTCAAACAAAGAGGTGTATTGCAACAAAATACTTTATATTAAAAAAGGGAAGCAATTTGTTCTGGTTATGTATGAGACGGTTTCTGTTCTGCTCTTGTTGTGCCCCACTGTTATGCACTGCACTTTTCACATAAAGTCTCCACTTTAATGCTAACCGGAAATAGAGCTTAATGAATATTGATTTTTTTTTAAAGTGTGCTTTTAGCAGGGTGATTGTCAAATTCTACATGATTACTTCACGAAAAAAGCCTCAAAGTGCTGCCTGTTGAAATATGAGATCACTAATCATCGTGCATGAAATAACATTATAATGCAACTATTTGTTTGTAGCCACTAAAAAAGGTCAGGACAGCTGTTTAAATAAATATGGATGTTGTTCATTTTCTGAAAAAAACAAACATCTTTGTTGAAAAAGATGAGAAAAATCTGAAAACTTTTATTTATAAAATTATAAAAATACTTTTTAATTTGCCACATTGTAAAAAAAAGTTGCATTACATTTTCAAGTACAATCAACTTGGATGTTAAAGTCATTTTTAAGATTATATATTTTTTTACAGTGCATAAACAGTTTTTTAATATTCATATGAAAAATTACACTGAAAGACAAAAAAAATAATTAAACAATAACAAAAACCCAGCAATATTAAAATCATATAATAGCAGTATTCAAAAGAAACAAATGACGTAAAAGAACAATGAATTGACACTGTAAAAGGCAGAAAATGAAGCGAGGCAAGTAATCTTTACGGCTGTATTTACCCCAAATAACATGGTAAGGCATGAACAGCTGTCAAATAGATAGCATGCACGTCTACAGGAGCAGTTTGCCCTCGTCCACAAATGCAAGTGCTGCTGGGTTTGCAAATTCATTTTCAGACTTCACTGAAGCCCTCACTGCTGGATTCTCAAGGTCCTCACAAGTGGACACATACTTGTGCAGGATGCTGTAGTATTTGTCCATGCTCCGGAACTTGTAGAAGGAGGAGATCTTCTGCCAGGCCTGTCTGGGAGGACTTTTCATAGGAATGGGTTTGGTTAACTCAAAGAAACTTGTTATGTTTCTCTTAGCAAGCTTTTCGGCATGCTGAGCTGTATAGCTGTCCAAAAACTCACTCTCCTTCTGAGTGTACATCCTCCAAAACCTCAGCTGCATGTAACTGATTGGAGAATAGCATCTGGCCATGCATGTCAGCAGAAAGGTGAACATCATGACAGAAGCTATTAGGATCCATCCAAGAACCTAGAAGTATATTTCAGAATTAATACAATTATTAGCCTCACCGAAAGAGAGGTAACTAACATCAGATGTGTTGAAACACAGATATCACAAAAAAAATAATTTAAAGATTATTTTAGAGGACCGTATGAACTCAAATAACAAGATCTGAAGGATAGTAAAATGCCGAAATAACCCTTTAGGCTACATAGAAAATGGGTAGGCTATAGCACTTTATTTTACAGTCATGTTCCACAGGTTATACAGCCTACTTATAGAAATTACAATAACTGGGTTATATAGGCTACATTGTAAAAAAAAAAAATAGGCTATGTTTAGTAAGTTATGATAACATATGTTTTTACATTGCTTTAGCTTATCATTACGTAATTTTCCAATTTAGGCTAAGTTATACAAGATTCAACACATTTTCAGATGAATGTAATTTTAGTTAAAATGACTTAAACATCCAAGGTGATTGTACCTAAAAATATAAGGTAACTTTTTTTTTTCTAGGCACTAGCCTATAACCCTGACTGAGCCTATCCCTAAATCTAACCCGTACCCATCAGTTAACAAAAAATGGACAACATTTAGGCACCACTCATGAACATTTGCTTTCAAAAGTCGAAACCTCTGAAAGTCAAAATTCACAATCAAGCAAGAGTCAAGGCAAAATTTAATTTTCCGAGTCTTATTTGAGATCTAGGCTATTTCATGATATCTAGGCTAATTAAAACGGATTTTGGACAAAGATGATTTCTACCGTCTGCTCACCTGCGACTCTGCGCGTATAATGGACAGAACTGCCGCTCTCTCGCTTTGTGGAATTGCGGTTCCATCACACGGGAACTTCTCCAACTCCGTCCAACAGTGGGGATACTTTTCGTTGCAAAGGTGACGCCTAAAGAGTGTAACGTTGGCGCCAGTCATTGAGCACTCGAAATACACCCCTTTCAGCAGAGCAACTGCGATCCAGCTGAGAGGTGCGACCATTGCTGTCATGGTGATTTGAAGAAAAACACACAAAAAGCCAAATGCGTAATTAAAACGACATAGTTTCGATTTCCTAAGGCACAGACCTGTGAACAGTTTCCACGTTTTATTGCTCAACATGTAACTTAGGATGAGCAGCACAACAGCGGGTACGAGGAGGCAGACGTTTCCGTAAATGAAATTCCAATCATTGCAAGGACACTTAAAAGCAAACACCGAGAAGACGTGCTCGCCACCCGCAGTTATAAGAGCAATTAATCCGAATCCTAAATTGGTCTGCTGTTTCTGAGTGAAGCTAAGCAAAGGTTTTAACTTATCCATGCCTGCAGCTGACGGATCCTTTTCATGAAATGAAACTCTCAGTTCCGTTTTGAGAGACTGATTTTTTAAAAGCGTGTAATGTCTGCTTTTCAGCTGTAGTGGGAGAGTGACTTTATGAAAAAAGTAAAACAACAACAACATCAACATAATTTAGTCTGTGTTATTTCTACACACCAGTTAAAGGCATTGTAAACGGCAAAACATGTAGGCTAATTCCTTGCCCTTTAGTGACGTGTGAAGGCAATAATCTGTATTCAAGCACAACCAGTGCTAAATCTAAACTAGTGGTTCTCCTACAGGGGGCTTCAGCAAACTTCCAATGGGGCCTCAACATGACTTACAGTTTTTCTCAATTGTCATTGCCATATCACCCTGTAGCCCAAGACTGGTTGCCCACTGAAGCTAAGCCGGGTTGAGCCTGGTTAGTACCTGGATGGGAGACCTCCTGAGAAAACCAGCTTGCTGCTGGAAGAGGTGTTGGTGAGGCCAGCAGGGGGTGCTCACGCTGTGGTCTGTGTGGGTCCTAACGCCTCAGGATAGTGATGAGCACTGTCCTTCGGATGAGACGTTAATCCGAGGTCTTGACTCTCCGTGGTCATTAAAAATCCCAGGATGTCCTTCGAAAGAGTAGGTATAGGACTTTAACCCTGGCAACCTGGCCAATTTTTTGTCTATTGGCCCCTGACCATCATGGCCTCCTAATATTCATCACGTGCCGTCGCATCATCCAGGTGGATGCTGCACATTGGTGGTGGTTGAGGAGATTCCCCCCTTCCATGTAAAGTGCTTTGAGTAGGCTACCCAGAAAAAGCACTATATAAATGTATAATTATTATTTATGTAAATTAATAAAATCTTTAAACAGCATTATGGGCATTTTTATAGGCTACAGAATATAGGCCTAGCCTTGGCCTAAATACATATTCTAGTTATGCCATGCTCAAAAATATTCTACTCTCAATTTTTACGCAATTATATAGGCCTATTTTTCCTTAATCATTCAAATTAAGGGGGATTAGGCTAGGCTACTATTTCATTAAAATAATAATTCCCTTTAAAATAATTGTACAGATATATTTATTCAATAATTAAGTTGTAAAACAACATATCAAATATCAAAATATGCCTCATGCCGGATTCAATAAGAAAATGACAATGTTTTTGGCTATGGTTTGCACTTCATATTCGGCGCCTCGTGGACACGCATGATCCCGGGCATGTGACCGCAAGAGGCGGGGACTGATTAAGACTCTAGCGGTTACAGTAGCTCAGACGCATCGGGCATAGACATAGCGAGTTACACCCCCAGTCTCTGGACAGTTTTCTCTTGGGGGTCGATGCAGATATTTTGTTTGGGTCAGTCAAAGTTGATAAGTGACCGACGTCGGATAAAATCAGTTTGACCGAGAGAAGAAGACACTGGACGCGAAGGTACACTGTGTACGTGCGCTTTTTATCCGGTGAATGTTTGTATATTTACGACATGTCTAACATACAGAAACGTTTACAGATGGATGCTGAAGGGATGTACCGAAACAGTTCACAGCTGAATGTCATGAGGTTGCAGTTGGGCGGGTCTTCAGTGAGGATTACATTTATTGTTGCCCAAATATTCTTGGTTCTGCCCTGTTGCTAGGAGACCTTTGACAGTTGAGGTTTTAAAGTGATTATGGAAGCCAAGGACTCGCGACCAAGCACCATAATCTGCATTTAGTGACAGTTCTTCTTTGGTTCCGTAACGCAATTAACTTGTCAAAATAATATCATTAATAGACAATATATCATCCGCCTACATGTTGTTGTTATTATTAATATTAATATTATTTTATAATATCAACGTGTAGGATATATCCTACACGTTGATTTTAAAGCGACGGTAGCCTACCTTAAACTGTCATTCAGTCACCGTTTGTTTGATGGATTACGTTAAGGGTGGACTCTGATTAAGTAGGTCAGTGACAAGCTAGAATGATGGACGGGACCATTTGAGTGACAGACCAATGCTATTAAGAAAATATCTGTATCATTAGTTTTATTTCTCTTTTTCCCCCTCCTCTTTTCTTCTCCATTGACCGTGGACCACAATCTGCTGACTGAAGGTCATTTTGTAATCAGATCAATATGTGCTCGGATGGCTCAGACACAATGGGCCATTAGGCTCCAATAAGTCCTGCATCAGGTCGCCTAGGCTACTCTCAGTCTTGATACCATTTGACCATCACATGAGGCTCTATGAAAGGAGATGCACAGACTGATTTTGGATCAGAATGAACTTTGCCTGTAGCTGTTGTGTGTCCAAACACATTGTGCATCAATAGGGTGAGTGGTGTTTTTAATATTTCTTCTATTTAGTTTTTTTTTGGATGAATATTACTGCATGATGAATCTCTTGAAAAACATTGTTTCATATTTTTATTTGTTATTTATATTTTATATTTGATTCTCCTGCGTCTCATACATTAAACAATGCATGTAATTAGATCCATAAAGGATTAGTTCACAGAAAAAGAAAAATTCTGTCATTAATTAACGTTACTCACCCTTATGTCGTTCCAAACCTGTAAGACTTTCATTCATCTTCGGAACACAAATGAAGATATTTTTGATGAAATCTGAGAGATTTCTGTCCCTCCATTGACAGCTACACAATGCTTCAAAAAGTTAATAAAGAGATTGTAAAACTAATCCAATTTTAGTCCAAATTTTCTGAAGAGACACTGTCGCTTTAGCCTAGCCTATATGATGAACAGATTGAATTTAGGCTTTTATTCACATTTACATTGACGAGAGAACATAAATAGAAGCTCAACCGAACCTGATTGATGCAAGAGAACAAACCTCATTGTTTCTTGCGGAAGCTCAAACCTGCTGCGTAACACACAAGAATGAACCTCATTGGTTCTCGCACTCAAGCAAGCAAGCATACCACAACTGACGTGTGCGTTGATGAATGTTTATGTGAATATAAACCTAAATTCAATCTGTTCATCAAAGTGATTGTGTCTCTTCAGAAAATTCTGACTAAACCCCCTAATTCATATGGATTAGTTTCTCTTTATGAACTTTTTGAAGCGTCAAAGTGGTAGTTGTGTAGATGGTCAATGGAGGGACAGAAATCTCTTAGATTTCATTCAAATATATTCATTTGTATTCTGAAGATGAACGAAAGCCTTACTGAAGATGAACGAGATAAGGGTGAGTAAATGAGGACAGAATTTTCATTTTTGGGTGAACTAACCCTTTACGAACTTTTTTGCCATTGTACGGTTATTTTAATGGCAGTTAGGCACATATCACCCCAAAATTAATACTGTAATTTAATTTGTACTGATGTTTTAATTTTGGGTTTGTATGCAATTGTCATTTATACAATTTATATAATGTATAATAATTTTTTTGTAGTACAGTATCTGGGGAGGAAATGTGTATAATTGTCATGAAATTAATTTCAGACTTCACTTTCAGCCTAGAAAGCTTATAGCATGTATCATATAGCTTATTTCATGGGGCTGTTGGGACACTTGTGGCCTTATAGTTAGAGAGTCAGACTTGTAAACCGGAGGTTGTGGGTTCGATTGTCAATACCGGCATGCAGGACATGACTAAGGTGCCCTTGAGCAAGGCACTTAACCCGCAATCTCTCCCAAGGCACCTCAGTGAATGGCTGCCCACTACTCTGGGTGTGTGTGTCCCCGTTTTGCAGTGTGTGTTCATTACTCACTGCTTCTAATGTGTGTGCACTGACTTGGATGGGTTGAATGCAGAGGACAAATTCTGAGTATGGGTTGCCATATTTGGCCTTCATACATCAGATATGTTTCCTGAGGGATATTTCACTCTGTTTTGTAAAGGCGAATCTTTAAAAGCTTTTCATCTCAGAAGCTCCATCGAGACGCTCAGATATTCAGGCTATCATAGGCTTCTCAGATATGCAGGCTGTGTCCTTATTCACTCTCTGTCTTTGCTGTTTCTGTTCTCTCTCTGTAGAGTGCTGCACATGCTCAGTCGGGCCTGTCTGGTGTTTTGTTGTATCAACAGGAAGCACTCCTTCCTCCGCCTCCTCTCTCCTCCAGGACTATGCCCTCTGAGCCTCCTCCCAGGTACATTCTGCACACCTCAGTCTACCTTAAGAGATGACCATGTCCTCACGTCTTTGGTGAGTTTTAATTTGATGTAGACACTTTTGGATTTTATTGTTGTGACACGGTCAGCGTTATTTAAAGAGCTCTGGAGGATATCTGAGTCCATCCGAAGCTTTCTTCTCCCAGAAGGCTGTACTAATCTGTGTAAACTAATACTGTAAAACATTTTTTTTTTTTTACTGCAAAAAAAATAAAAAATATATATATACAATGATGTCACTGACATTGTGGGAGGCATTTTGGTGACTATTTTGTCCAATTCTGGCTGTGCGTATAAGATTCAAATCATATAAGAATAATATCAACCAGTATTCAGATCTGTTTGTTACTGCAAAATATAGTGAAAATAGCACAGTTATAAAGGAGAGTCACATAATGACTTCATCAAAACCCCCCACTGACAGAACACAGTGTCACCCACATAAAGATCACCAGGGTAATACATCACACTACAATAATGCAACTAACATGAATGAAATAATGTAAAATGTAGCATTTTATTATGCCAATGTGAATAACTAACAAAAAAGTATGAAATAAAATATCAACAAATGTGATGGTTCATACTTTTTACTCATTGCAAATGTAATTTTGTTGTAAAAGTGTATATTGCCCTGTAAAAAATATTGTGAATATAGAAATAATACAATTTTGTTTACAATAAAACTATTATTGTAATAAAGTATATATAATATAATACTTGAAATATATTTTATTGAAAGATTTGAAAAATAAATGTATTTTTAATAAATGAACAATAACAAATATGTTCAATGAATTAATAATATCAAATCTTTAAAAAATACATTTAATACATTTATCTTTAAATCTTGACAGTAAAATTACATGTGGTGTTTTATTAATCATATTTTTTAATGTGGTAAGTTAACTTAAAGTTAATTATCAGCTTTTTACTATACCATTTCTGCAGTCTTTTTATGTTAAATCATTTTTTTTTCAATGTACAGAAAGAGAATTAGAGCTAAATCTGAATGTGTTGTGCTGAAAAGAGCTATTCAGGGCAATGGGAGCAGTGAGAATCAATGACATCTCACATTCTGAATAGGCGTATTGATAGATCTAGTGAACAGCAGGGAGAAAGACACATACACACTTCATTGTTTCTGGGCACAGGCTACCATGATGATGTTCACAAAGTCCAAGCATGGGCTTGTCTTGCAGTGTTTCTCTTGTGTCTCAGCTCTCAGGACATGCTGACAGGACAGCGGCTGTGTCAATCCAAATCCCACCAGGACTCGGTCCTCTCTGCCCTTAATCAGCAGCGCAAGGACGGACTGCTCTGCGATGTCACCCTGGTCGCCGGGGATCAGAAGTTCCATGCTCACAAGGCGGTCCTGGCAGCCTGCAGCGATTACTTCCGGGTGAGATTGTACACTGTGCAGGTTCCATCTCGCTAACCCCAGAAACTTGTCCTCCCAAAAAATCGTATCATTCCATATCAATATCAATGGAAGCACATTTCCTCCACATAGGAAAGAAATCATGCTTTGGTAAATCATAATTATGACATAAAAAGTCATAATCCTGACATAAATAGTCAAATTTATGGCATACAAATTTAACACATAATTATGACAAAATGTTGACCTTATCTCATAATTACGACTTTTACTGCATTTTTTTTTTTATAACAATGCTTTACCAAAGCATGATTTTGTGGTGGAACAGAGCTTCCATCCATACATATCCATTCTTTCTCGGAACTGAAGAGGAGATGTTAGGTACAAAGTTCATGCTGCTCTTCTCCATAAAATAAAAGTAAATGGGGATGAGTTCTGCCAAGCTCTAAAAATAATACATTCAAATGTGGTGTATCAAAATGTTTTATAGCAGGTTTGAAATCGGTGTGAAATGTAGGGAGCTGCACAGCATCGTTGTCTTTCTTTATATGGAAAAGAGCAGCGTAAACACACTATTGAACATCTCCTTTTGCGTTCCACAGAAGTCATACGTGTTTGGAACAATGTGATAGTGAGTAAACGATAACAGGATTTTCCTTTTAGCTGCACAATCCTGATGCAAATATGTACAGTTCACACGGGAGACAAGAGAGCAACAGACGGGAAATGAAAAGTCAGCAGCGGCCTGGAAACCGTATCAGTGAGATTTGATTTTGGTTTGTTCAGAAGATTACAAAGAAGAAATACATACAGCCCTGCAACAGAGGGAAAGATTATGTGCACAGTCCAAAGAACAGAATTAAATAGGGCAGGTATATTTATCTCTATATGTCTCCTGGGAAGCTCTCCACTTCTGTTGGGCTGGAATGATAAGATATAATCCCTTGTTTTTGATTTTAGCCCCTGGTTTCTGATGAGGACACCTTCTGCTGTTGTTAAGGCGAGTCATAGCTTATGTAAAACATGGACTGATCCAAAGCTTAAGTCAATCAAGCTGTTGGCTCTGTTTGACAGCTACCTTTGACATAGTATGCCAGCAAGGTTTTTATTATTCCTGAATTCTATTAGGTGGAACGGTTGAATAGGTTTAAATAGACAGGCGTGTACACGTGTGGATGAGCTTGTGTTATATGCTCTATCGTGAATACCAAAATGAGTTGTGTTTTGGAAATGAATCCCAATTGCCAGTATTTAACTGACATATTAATGGTCCTGCCTTGTTTGTGAATTAATTATACCTCCAATTTTAGGGCTTGTTGGAGAGAGGTGTAGTATTCATCATCTGAAACATAAGTGGGTGAAAATCCCTTAGATGGATAGAGGGAAGGAGGGACGCAAGTCATATCTATACACATAAATACAGTATCATAGAAAGGTGGGCTATTTTGACTTGGTCCAGTAAGCAACGGTCATATAACCATCCTGAACATCCAGAAAGAGAATTTCAGGAAAACCTCTCAGAAGAACCCATAGCAACCACTTAGAAACACTCAGGCAACCACCCAGAACAACTTAGAATTTTGGCAGTGAGGTTTGTACACTCAAACGCGTGTCACATTTTCTTTGGAAACTGTAAAAATCACACCAGTTTACCCAGTGTCACCTGTCTTGTTCTATTTTTAGGCCGGATGTCCCTGAGAAATGAAAGGATATTGCACCCTTTCGAGCTTTAACACCTCAGTGGCACTAATGAATAAATGCGAAAGGTGTAATCTGCGTCTGTGGCACTGGCATTAAAGACAAACACTGTAATAATGACTGTAGCAATGCTAGAGGATCAGGGAAGAAGGAGGCGGGAACTGGCGAACATTCAAACATTTTTAATTCCATAAAATAAACCAACAACAAAACAAAAAAAGTAAAAGCGGCAGCCCCTCACGGACAACTGCCGCACACACATAAACAAAACATAACATGTCCAGGCCTGGTCCTCTCTCGTCCTTCACTGTCGTCGCTTCTCCTTTTATTCTTCCGAGGTTTCTCTATGAGAGATACAAGAACTTTGCAGCGCGCAGGTAACACTCATTATCAGTCACGCCACCGGCCTCGTGCCGTTCTCTCACGGCTCTTGGCCCCGCACTGCTGGCCACAATGACATTACACATTTGACCAGAGAAGTTCGTACAGCACATTTCTCTGAGTAAACACAAATTATATATACTGTAAATATAAATGTGTAGCAAATGTGTATCTTTAACGAGTAATAACATCAGCAACAATCATGAGTAATGATACTTACACATGCTTGCTTCATTTACTGAATATAATGATTAGACCGACTGATTAAAACTCTTAATACAACTTTTTATTCATTGAAAAATCAACAGTACATAAAAACCGTGCAAGTAATTTGTTCGGGAATCGGACTACACTGTTTGCATCGTATGCTTTTTATTAATTAAAAAGAGCTGACTCATTTGTTGGTGAATTAGAGTACACTTGTAGTGTTGTAACTATATTGTTTTTGTCTGCAGTCCATGAAGGCAACTCAATAGTTAGACGTTTCCTGGCTTTATTTTTGTGGTACACAGTCTTTTTTATTCTATTTCATTGCACTCGCAGTCACAGCTCATGTGAAATATGATTTTATTTTGCATGGTGCTGAAGATTCAGCAGCTGCTGCTTAGATTCACGGTGCAGCAATGCTGGTAACACTGATGTGAGGCATTGAATCATTCTGTATTTTCATATGGCTCAAAAAGCATGGATTGTAAACTAATTAGCTCACAAAGCTGCTGTCTGACCAGCCTGCTTTGCTTTTCCAAGGTCAGAAGTCATTCAGCCGGACATGTGACACAGGACTGGTCATGCTTATTACCCACAATCCCCTTCCAAAAAAAAACCCTAAGTCTTGCTTATGGGCAGGGGTGTCCCAGTAAGTAGCTGTCAACAAACCAACAACCATCAGCTCTAATGAGTCCTTTAAAATATCTGAATGTGAGCCGAGGTCCCGAGGTCAGTCATTAAAAACGTACTGCTCTTTAAATAGAAAATAGAAATACACGGTATACTTTACCAGGCACTTTAAATGTGACATACTACTGGGGGAACAGTTTTAGAGGGTGAGGTGACAACGATAAAAGATGATAAACACTTTGCATCTATTTTCAGCACACGCTGCGTTTTCATATGGAGCTAAGACCTGCATTAAATGTCTATTGATTCTTTCAAAAGACTGTTGACACTAATTTCAATCCAGAACCTTTGACTTAAGACTTAATCTGTGCCTGAGAGTTATAACTCTGATTTTGGGAGGCATGTATATATATATATATATATATATATAAATATTAAAATAGATAGATAGATAGATAGATAGATAGATAGATAGATAGATAGATAGATTACAGTTTTTTTTTATTTCACGCTGGAAGTTCATCATTAGGAGCAGTTAGGTTTGATCAGTGGAGTTGGTGTAATGATGATCCAATGTCCTTTGACTTCCTCTTCACCATGGGCTTTGATCAATGACCATCCTACACTCGCTCTGTGACAGCAATCAATGCTTTTGATTAGTGTACTCCTGCCAGAGAACACAGTGGGACAGCACTGGCCTCTTGGTCTCTTTATTCTGCGTGCGTGTGTGTGTTTGTGTGTCTGTGTGTGTGTGAGAGAGAAAGTACAGCACTGATTGATGGCCATGGACTCACTTTCATTCTCAGTGTGAAACTCTTTAGACTTGAATGAACAGTTTTTTGACATTTTGCTTTAACAGTTTTTTACAGGATGTTATATTACTCTAGTTCTGTGGTGCATCCTGCTTATGAGTTCGTGTGTGTGTATCTTCAGGCCATGTTCAGTCTGTGTATGGTGGAGAGTGAGGCAGATGAGGTAACTCTCCAGGGTGTGACTAGCGTCGGACTGAAGCACGCACTGGACTTCGCCTACACAGGCCAGGTAAATTCAGCATAGCCCACACAGTAGCATGCGGCCCAGAACATGCAAAACAAACAAAATTTGCAGTGCCTCAAGCAAAGACAGGTCTCTAGATTCTGGAAAGACCCCATTATGAATCATACGTAGCAGATACGTGAAATCCTTGTGAATAATTTATTCTGGAGCTTCACAAATAGGCTTATTGAAATTCTAAATCTGGTTAAATATAATACTAGGTTATCTTATTTCATGTTAGTTTGAAGATTTTACACTATACTATTGGTATACTCTGTATATATATCCGGCTATTCGGCCCAAACTTCCGGTTTCTCGAACAGCCGGTAAAGGACGCGCGTGTTCAAGTCTTTCCAGCGTCTCAAAGGAATTTTGGTTAAATAAGACACATGTTCTCATATGCAATTATCTCGTTTTAATCTGACTCCATGAATTAAAAAAGGTTCAATGTGCAATAAGGTTATGTTTACACTTAAAATAGTTACAACATGATGTAATGATAATTTAAACCATTTGTACCCAGCCTAAATGTAAAATGTTACCTGAGAGAGAGAGAGAGAGAGAGAGAGAGAGAAATAGAGAGACAAAGGCAGAGCCTCTGTCTCAGTTCAGCATCCAAAGCAAAGAGACTAAGAAGAACATTTGCAATCAAGTTTTGTCATCTCCTCTGACCATGTGACTAACACCTAGGTGTGAGATATTCAAACCGACCAATCAGACTATCACCATCTCCCCCATTGTCCAAAAGCTTTGGCCTAATAGGCCCACATCAGTCTTAGCATTGCTGTACTGGAAATGTCTGAGAGAAAAGCAAGTGTCTTTGTTGCGTTGAAATAATCTTGGATTATTTCCAACCTTACACTATATATCTATATACTATGTATATATGTATACTCTATTGGTATAGTCTATGTTCTGAGTTGCATATTCATGAAGTCACTAACACTGAACAAATACAGATTGGAACAAGCATGTGATTTAGAATTGTGAAAATGTCACCATGTAGGCCCACTCTGGCTGTTTTAAGTAACCTGAAACATACAAAAGCAAAAACAAAAAAAGCAATGTCTGATTTTACTCCAGTTAATGCTTTTGCCATCACTTTTTTGTCATGTCAGTTGTTTAGTTTGATTGGTTGTCTGTCTGTTGCTAAACAACTTTTACATTCAAGCACTGCTAACGATATCCTAAGGGATAGAGACGGTCCAATATTATATACATTACTGTGGTAAAGTTTGGGTTCAGTAATATTTAAGAAATTAATTATTTTATTCAGCAAGGATTCATTAAATTAATAAAAAGTGACAGTAAAGACATTTATAATGTTACAAAATATTTCTATTTCAAATAAATGCTGTTCTTTTGAACTTTCTATTCAACAAAGAATTCCTCAAAAATAATAAGAAGCACTTTTTTCAACATTAATAATAATAAATGCTTCTTGAGCACCAAATCATCGTATTAGAATGATTTCTGAAGGCTCATGAGACACTTTAGACAGAAGTAAATTCAGTTATTTTAAATTGTAATAATATTAGGTTTGCAATCTAAGCATTATACATATGTAAATACCTTTAATATAGTAGCTGTAAACTTATCTTTTATAGAGCAGGCTTATGCAACACATGTTTATACAAGCCCTGCTCCGTCTCTTTCTTCATTAAGGGGTCCTTGGTCTGAATAAGGTTGAAGGCCCCTGACTTACATGGAATTAGGAATGCAAGGTTGCGGTTTCTTACAATAGTCTCAATCAGGTTCTTTGTCTGTAGATAATGCTGGAGCCAGGAGTGATACAAGACGTCCTGTCTGCTGGAAGCCACCTTCAGCTGCTGGAACTGCTCAGCCTCTGTTCCCACTATCTCATTCAGGTGTGTTTACAGGTTATTTCTGCCTTGAAAACTTGCAACGTTTTGATAAAGCTTATTTTGTGTTTTTAGCAAGTACTACATAACGTTACTGTGTAATCAGTAGTCATTTTGTACAAGTTCTACTCATTTAATGCTTCTTACATGCTCATTTTTATAGGAATATTTCTGAAAAAAAATCTGTCATCATTGATTCACCCTTCATTGATTTGAGTTTCTTTCTTCCACAGTTTTACATGCTCTTTTCAATTTGATTCCAATGAACGCATACTACTGAAGCTTTTAAGCTTCAAAAAGACACAAATAATACATACAATTATCATAATAGTAGTCTCTATATGACTCTGTGTTATATTCCAAGGTTACTTGAAGCCTTTGTGCGAGAAACCTATTTATCATTCCCTATAATTTTTCCCTCTTTCTGCTGAATTCCATAGATTTCCCCCATAATTCAGCCTAGAAAATGTGAAAAAGATCTGCAGATTTCACCTGAACCTGTTCATTTCTCATCACTGCCTTTAAAATGAGCTTGTTGTTCATTTTAACCAGTAGATGGCAGTCAGTCTCTGTGTGAAGCGTCTTTCTTCATCCTGCATATGTGGAGCATCCTGACTAGATTTGTCTCCGTTGTTCCTTGTTTTACTTAAGATTTGTCTGTTTTTGGATATTATGGGCTTTCATGAAATTTAGCTCTTTTGAGCTCCCATTAATCATTTATCATATTTTTTTATTTATTATTTACTGTATTACAATATTAAACGACTGAGTGTGTATTCATGGGGGTATCTATTATTGTATGCGTTTGTGTGCTTGTATGTTTCAAGGCATGTACGGTTTCATTTTAGACTGTAAGGCTCAACTAGTTTTCATGCATGAATAAAACACCCCCTCTGACCGTGAATCCGTCTGTATTTATATCTGTGCCTGTAGGAGCTGAACAGTTTTAACTACCTGGACCTGTACAGGCTGGCAGACCTCTTCCACTTGCCGGCCCTGGAGGAAGCAGTGGTGGGCTTTCTGGTGGATCACCTCTCTGAGCTGCAGAAGAACAGGCAAGAGGAAGTGCTGCTCCTACCTTATCGGCTCCTCAGGGAAGTGCTAAAAAGCGACCGGCTCACCTCCCTCAGTGAGGAGGAGATATGGCAGGTGTGTGGGCCGCAAATTCACAGACTTAAACTCTTCAAAACATCTCTGAACTGCTTAGGTAGCTTACATGCTTTAATGTGTAATATCAGCATGGGGTTTAAAATTCTGAAAACTTTACAACAAAGGACAGTTATGAAATATGTAAGTTTCTATATCATTTCTAGTTCGTGATTTAAGAACATCTCTTTGGAACATCTTAAATCATGTTAGACAATGTGATCATCAGGTTTTACACAAACTTGCAGCTCATGTGCTGCTGTCAAAAAAGCAAAAGTTCAACTTTACAGTCAAATAATTATGCATTTAATATAATTTGGTAGTGTATTTGTTATTTTTATTTGGTAGTGTATCTCAGACTTTTGGACCCCATGACAATCTCTATAACAGCTGCCAAACGCAAAGCGTCATTAAGTAAATCTGAATGCTTAAGGTCATATTCACACAAACTCTGCCTGTTTAATTTACGGTGTAAGAGTGAGAAAAAAAGGTGTACGGACAATGTGAGCGTGCGTGTGTATGTATGTACACTCGGGCGGAGGCTGTAGTCGGGGGGGCTCTGGTGTGACTATTCATTTGCACCAATCAGGCACCCCCCCACCACCCCTCCCCCAACCAGCCTCTCTCTGATTAGGCCCACCGCGGCTCCATCAGCGCCTCAATCCCCCAGCTGTCACTCCGGCCGCCCTACTGATTGAAAACAATCAGGCCTCTGATGGCACAATTACCCTGACCCTTTAACCAGTCGCTGCTGCCATAATCAGGCCCTGATTAGGCTGCTTTGGGCCTCCTTCACTTTGCAGAGAAGGTTAATTTGGGCATCAGACGGAAGCGTGATGGGCACAGGGGCTGGTGCTGCCGTCCGCCAGTCCGAACGTGCGCCCGCCAATACAACCCTCGATATAGTTTGGCTGTCAATCATCGTCATGCAGAGTTCTCTGAGTCTCACGCTCTGGAAATCACATTTTCTTCCTCTTTGTTTTTTTTTTTGTTCTTTTTTTCTTCTCTCGCACTCACTCTCTGTCTGTCTTTCTCCGTGCGGGAGTGGGTGGGGGAGTTCATTTATTTTCTGCCCCGAGGAAGTTCTCTGATCCAGTGTGACCTTCACAGTCAACAGACGCTGCCTTGCTCATACCTCTCTCTCTCTCTCTCTCTCTCTCTCTCTCTCTCTCTCTCTCTCTCTCTCTCTCTCTCTCTCTCTCTCTCTCTCTCTCTCTCTCTCTCTCTCTCTCTCTCTCTTTTCTGCTGGCTGTGAAAAGGAGGAGAGTTGAAAAAAATTCAGAGAAAGGAAGAAGGCGAAACAGAACCTCAATAGAGCGTTACATGATTAATGATGCCAAACAGGAATGGAGGGTTTTGCTGAAATCTATGTACACTTAAAGCTTAAATGTGCAATTATGTACCGGTAGGTCCATTTCGGATATATATTGTCTGATAGATTGTCCATGATCAATTGTCATGTAATGCTCACTTAAGTTAATCAATGTTTAAAACGTTAAGAATTGAGTAATCCATAATAATACATGAATATCCATTTTTCATACTGCACATTATAATGTTGGGATGACTAAATTAACTGTAGCATTTAAACTGATTATTTTCTAGTGTTTTTTTAGATAATATAATATGAAATTTTAATATATCAGCAATGTATTGCTCATCAGCCATTACCATATCACCTTTAGCATTTAAACAATTTTATTTAATATCTACTGTGTTTTATTTATTCATATTTTTTTGACAATATAGTATACAATTTTATATACTTATCTTATATTTATCTTTTATCAGCAAAAGCATAAAAATAATTATAGGTTTATTGGTATTGGACATAATTTTAATATTAGTAAAAAATGTAAGCAATTATTATTTAATTTGGAAAACTAAACTTCTTAATCCTTAATATGCACAAGTACACCATAAGTAGTTTAATGGTCTCTAAAAGGAACTTTGCTCTATTTGAGCATCTAACAGAGCAAAATTATCTCAACCAATGGCGTGAGTTTTGGGGCTGGATTACCTATTAGAACAACCAATGGCAGATGGGGGAAATGTAATGGAAATGTTAGGGAAACCTGTCTGGCAGCAATCATTATCTCGGCAATTCAGTCCTACTAATAGCACAGAAATATCACCTTTCTAAAATTAGTGCACTGGGAATCATTCTGTGTAAGTACAATGAAATCTAACCATTTCACAGATGAAATACTCCCAAGAAAAAATATATTGCAAGCATTTAAATTTGCCATTTGTGTGTAGGAGACAGCTGTGGAACGTCTAGAGGTGGTGGCCCATGATCTCGGGATGCTATAATAAGTTCTCTGTCTCAGGGCTGATTGTGTTAAAAGCCACTTTGTTTCCACAAGAGTGGCATCGCTTATCTCCAGCCATCTCTGCCGTACTCGCATGCCTCTGCAGCTAAACAGTCTAGATTGCTCTCAAGTTCAATTAACTCCCCTTTGTCTAACTCCCTTGGCTGTGCCGGAATGCGTATGTGTGTATGCTTCACACGCACACCTCATGACTACGTGTGTGTGTGCGTGTTCACAGATCCCCCCCCCCCCCATCTCATCTGCAGCTGTCTTCTCATCACTGTATAGAGACACAATATCTTAAGCATTAGCATGCAATGATACAAAGCGTTGGCCCTGCGTAGACAGACAGTATTGTGTGGATGGTGTGAGCTGCAGCCTGTAATATGAGCAGTGTGATCTCCTGATCCCGAATCGGTGCTGAATACTGATGAGGCACTCTGCCCTGCTGTAGTTATTGGTGCGTTGGCTGGAGCACGACTGCAGATACCAGTACATGGAGGAACTGCTGCAAAACGTGCGCTACGGCCTGATGGAGGTCACCGCCCTGCACCGTGTGGCCAGTAGCCACCCCTTCCTCAACTCCAGCAGCACCGTCGCCGCCCTGGTGGAGGAGGCATTGGACTACCACCGCTCTGTATTTGCACAGCCTTTACGTCAGACGTCCCGCACCACGCCACGCTTTCAGTCACTAACATTATATATCATCGGCGGGCGCAAACGGGAGGTCAGCCGCGTGCGGGAGCTGCGGTTCTTCAACCCCGCCGCGCAGGAGCACACGCGTGTCGCCGGGGGTTCGAACTGGAGTGAATTAGCACCCATGCCTGCTGGACGGAGTCACCACTGTGTGGCTGTCATGGGCAACTTCCTGTTCGTGTCTGGCGGGGAGGTGGAACACGCAACTGGAAGGACGTGCGCGGTGAGGACGGCGTGCCGGTACGATCCGAGGGTGAACCGCTGGACTGATATTGCACCAATGAAGGCGTGCAGGGAGCACTTTGTGCTGGGAGCTCTGGGACAGTATCTCTATGCCGTCGGGGGGAGGAATGAACTGAGGCAGGTTCTGCCCAGTGTGGAGCGCTACTGCCCCAAGAGGAACAAGTGGACCTACGTGCAACCTTTCGACCGCTCGCTGTCCTGTCATGCAGGATGCGTGTCTGACGGGCTGCTCTGGGTCTCAGGTAATAATACATTCCTTCACATTTACCCCACTACTCTGCATATATCAGGAATCTCCCAATGCATTTCTAGGCCCAAGACTTTAAAGCATTACTAGCATCAGTTTAACATAAAATGATGGCTTCTTCTGCTGCAGGTGGTGTCACTAACACAGCTCAGTACCAGAACCGACTGATGGTGTATGACCCTGGACAGGTAACATATTGCATTTACTGTATGTGGTTATGTGAGAATAATGTGGCTGGTTGGTGCATCTTTCTCATCTTAAAATATTATAGATATTGTATATTTATTATATAAATTATAATATTATTAATTAGAAAGTAATACTTTTATTCAGCACAGCAAGGATGCATTAAATTGATCAACATGATATTAAAGACATTTATAATTATTTTCCTTAAATGCTGTTCTTTTGAACTTTCTATTAATCTAGAATCCTGAAAAAATGTATCACGGTTTCCACAAAAATATTAAGCAGCACATCTGTTTTCAACATTGACAATAATTAGACTCATTTTCTTGAACGCCCAATCAGCATATTATAATTATCTCTAAAGGATCATGTGACACTGACCCTTTGCTATCACAGGAATCAATTATATTTTAAAATATATTCAAATAGAAAACAGTTATTTTAAATTGTAATAATATTTGACAAAATTACTGGTTTTATGGTATTTTTGATCAAATAAATGCAAAAAAAAAAAAAAACACACAAGGGACTTATGTCCAATACAAATCCTCTACACACCATTGTAATTTATTAATGCTACATTCAAAAAGACTTAAAAATAAGTATCGTATAACTTCTGTGGTCAGTGCAACTGTGTGTTTTTCAAAGAGAGAGATATAAAGAAAGAAGAGAGGAGGAAAGAACAGGAGGCAGAGGCTCATTGGTATTCAAAGTGGCTTTGCATTCACCTGCCAGGAACAGCAACCCCCCACCCACAATACCCTCAACAGATGGTCGCCAAACACACATGTGTATATTCACACTCTCACTCACCACTGCTCGTGCAATCTCTGCATGAACACACCTCTCGCAAATAAATGCACACGCACTGGAATATGCAAAAGAAATTAATGCTAAATGTTTCTTTTGACAAAGTATTTTTATATATATATATATATATATATATATATATATATATACCATATAAATATTCCAGTGGATGTGCAATGTCAAACTATACAATTAACCAGCAAAAATAATTTTACCATATATTTGTTAGTCTTTTTTCCTGGTCAATTGTATAGTTTGAATTGACGTGTTTTTAAGAATAATTGAAAATGAGAATAATTCTGTTTTTTCTTTTGTTATTTCCTCTCCGTAATAGAATCAATGGCTAGCGCGCAGTCCCATGTTGCAGAGGAGGGTGTACCATGTGATGGCGGCAGTCAAAAGGCAGCTATATGTGCTCGGGGGGAACGATCTAGACTACAACAATGACCGCATCCTGGTTAGACACATCGACTCTTACGACATGGACATGGACCAGTGGACACGCTGCACCTTCAGTCTCCTCACAGGTCACCACACCCACTATAACTATGTAATAGATATGATTATTCACCTATTTACCTACACATTTTCTTTTCTCTTCAAAACCTAGCTTTACTGTATGTACTGTATTTTTTTCTGAAGCATTAAATAGAATTACTGATTCTAGTACCTCTTACAAAAAGTACTAAGCTGGTAATGTGTGCAAAAATCTACCTAGTTTAGCTGGTAAGACGTTTTTAGAAGTGATCCAATCGAACATTTTCACAAACTGTAAAGATTAATATTATTTCGCAGTGTCCACTGTGCCTGAAAGGGTTATTAGACCATGGTATTTTTTAAGCGTAATGTCTACATTCTCCTCATAGGCCAAAATGAGGCAGGAGTGTCTGTCCATGATGACAGAATCTATGTGGTTGGTGGATATTCCATCTGGACAAATGAACCCCTTGCTTGCATTCAGGTGAGTTGACTTGAATGGTGCTTATGTTTGAATGACATGTTGAATAATTAATGTTGAAATCCTATCATTTGTCTATTTGGCAGGTGCTAGATGTGAGCACCAAGGGTAAAGAGGAGGTTTTTTATGGGCCAACGCTCCCATTCGCTTCGAATGGAGTGGCGACATGTTTCTTGCCTGCACCGTACTTTACCTGCCCCAACCTGCAGACCCTACAAGTGCCACATCACAGGATAGGGGCTCTCTAACAGGATATTCCCACAAACACACTATGAACCAGTGGAATCATTTAAAAGCCTATTCTACTCCCACAAACTGTGACGGGTGGATGGAGTGGAGTCATCGGTGATCATACATTGATCACGTTGAGCCAGTATGAAGTGTTCTGATGGATGTGGAAACATTCAAAAAGAAGTTCAAGAGTTTTTTTATTGTCAAGTTTGACTGACGTTCATGCATTTCGGAACTGGATATGCTATGGTACTGCACCATGCTAATCCAGTTTAACAAGCAGTGTGTAAATCTGGCTGAATGATTTAAAGACACTTTATGGCCCAGTCTAACATGTAGACTGTTGTTCAATTTGTAGTTTTAACACTCTTTTACTCAACAATCCATGCAGAATTACAACAAGGGGAAAATGCAAGGGCGGCATTTGGGACAGGGCCGAAGTGTCAGGGACCCGTTTTCAGAGATTCTAGAATTCAATCCACTCTCCACTCTGACCTTAATGTTCTGGGACAATATAATGTTGAAATCAGCCAAACATCAGTTTCCATTCCATGTCATTTCTCAGCCTGTGACAAACTGTACTTTCTATCAAAACTCAGGATGAAGAAGACCGTATTGTTTACTGAATGTGTATGACCACAGCTGACGACAAATACACACCCAGCATCTTCACAATCTTGACTGTTCTCCACCCCACCACCAAAAAACTGCCCATTCCATAAGAAAACATGTAAGGGCACACTTTTTTTACATAATGTATTTAATAAATTTATGCAGTTGTGCAATAATGATTAAACCGGTGATCTGTTTAATCTTTGATTCGCTGGTGTAAAGGGAAACAGGTCAGTTTAGCTCAAAGGGAATTATTATAGGGTTTTATAGGGTATTTTGACAGAATCACTTATTTTACGGCCGAAACTATCAACTCTGCAGCGGATAGTTATATCCAAACTATAGTGAAAACACTATTTATTAGCACGGTAACAAGATCAGCAGTTAAAGACATTAAGGGCCAGATTTACTAATAGCTTATCCAGCGCAAACCCTCTTTTGGCGTTAAAAAACGATCAGGATTTACTAAAGACACGCAGTGAAAAATTAGCTCTGAAAAGGCATGGACAGGGTTATATTTGCGGCTGACCTTATTGCATGCCTTTGTAGGAGTTTACCCTTCATACGCAAAATTTATGAGAGGAGAGTATTTAAATGAATCATGCAAGGTGATTTACTAAGGTTTGCGCTCATCAGTTAACTAGTATTTGAACCATTATTTATCGCCTAAAAAAGCACGTCTTAAATCAGACGCTAACTCGCGCTGGTAGCGCTTGGTTGGTCATTATGGAAATGATCCGGCTGTGTCTGCGTATTTTAACTTGCGTGTCATCAGTAGATCAAGCGCAGATCTTTCCATCCCATCGGCGCTATTTTGAAATTGCCCTGTTTAGTAAATCTGGCCCTATATTCGTAAGCACATAACACAAGACACTTTATTTAACTATTCTACCCAGAAACTGCTTTAGACTCTGACCCCAACCTCATCCCATTATAGTCTTAACCCATTTTAGCCTATCTCATCTAATGCTTTGATCATGACCAGAGTTTTTAAACTCAGATGTTTATCCAACCCCTAGAGATTCTGACCAATTAGGTATCATCTTTGGTTCAGGGTGTGACTATTTCTCCTCCTCTCACATAAATGACATGTGATCAGATTATTCACATGGTCTCTTAACTGTGCAGCTCTAGTTGGGTATGATTTAGATATTAATTTTATGAGTTACAATACATTTTACATGGATTTGATCCATACCATAATTCAAGAAATCATTCACACACATAGTAAACCAGACACACCTCCAATAAACCATTCAATAGTAATTGCATGAATTATGTGTGATCTAGGCATAATAGTCACATATGTATATAGGTTGTAGACATGATATAGAATTATGCAGATGATCAATGTTTGATAATAATCTGTCTATGTTTTGGAATGATCTGATGCATTTTTATATGTTCCGGCAGTCTCTGTGGATTTTAAAGAGGATTTCAGTCCTGCAAACTCAAAAAGAGGTCTCACAAGGATGTCTGCTTTAGGCCTCTGGCGTTAACTCGTGAGTTTCAAGATGTGCCCTATCTGAATGTTGACAAAGCTCTTCCTTTAGTTTGGGACCATCTCTTACAAGCGTGCATTGTCTTAATCCTGCTTAGCTATGGAGTTTCTAGACTGGCTGACACCAAAATGACAGGATCTTCTGATTTGAGTGTTGACTCGGACTGTCTGTGGAATTCTGCTTCTTGGTTAGTTTGAACGAGTCATTGCTGTCTGATTCACTCTGTTACACTGGATACAAACTAGAGATGAGCAATAGCTTTATTCCAAAACCTATATTTACAGGGTTCCCACTCTACTTTTTGACCAGTGAAGGTTTTCAGTCATTTGTGATCACTGGCAGTGTTGGGGAAAGTTACTTTTAAACATAGTGCATTACAATAAGCTAATTGCAATACTTAGTTACTTTTTAATGGAAAGTAATGCATGACATAAATTTTGCTCATCTGGACTGGGCTTGCTTGTTTTTTTTGTTTTTTTAAATAACAACAACAACAACAACAAAAAGTTATATTTTTGGCAAGTGGAAAGGCCCTTTAAGTGAAATGAATGAGCCTCAGGCTGAAGGAAATGCAAACAAACCTTTTAGCCGTGCTGCCATTCTGGACCGCAGAAAAATAGGACACAGGAGAAGAAAGTTCATCAGTTTTATAGCAATAAAAACACAAGAAATGAAAGGTAATTTTTGCTTATGGTTGATATGAAGGACTAAAAATAAATAAATAAATAAAAGTAGAAATAAATAAATAAATGCATAAATAATAGTGAAAATAAATACATTTTGGTAATATAAATGGCTATTTCTGTATTTTGCATGTATTTATTTATTTATTTATTTATGCATTTCTATATGTATTATACATTTATTTATTTATTTTTCCTTCTGTCATTTTTAGTCCTTCATAGGTTGAATTGGATCATCATGGAAAATAGTTGAATTGGATTAAATTGAATTCAATTCAATTGGAAAATAGTTAAATATAAATATATAAAGTATTTTTTGAGTAATTTAACATTTAATTATTGTAGGTTTGCATAATATTCACATTTAGTCTAGAAATACAACAACCATCATGACTCACACAACTGCACTTATTTCCAATTTCTCAACATGGGGACAGAAAAAGTTTCAGGCAATAAAGGGAAAAACAGTAACTTGTGTTACTTGTTTGAAAAAGTAACTCATAATATAAAAAGATATTTCCATGTAAATTTTAAAGTATTACGTTACTTTTATAGTAGAAAAAGAAATCTGATTTGTAACTTTTATAGTAGAAAAAGAAATCTGATTTGTAATGCATTACCCAACCCTGATTACTGGGTAAGGATGTTTGATACAGTATATATATATATATATATATATATATATATATATATATATATATAACAGAATAATATTTTAAAATCAATTTTATAATATATAAAGTATTTCACTTAAAATAAATTCTATGACTACAATTTGATCCTTTTCCCCATGACTTTACAGGCCCGATATTACATGCCCCCCTGTACATTTCTTGGAGAAATTGATAAAATATGGTTTAGAGAAAAAAATGTAAGCCCTACTTATTTTGTTCAATATCAAAAAGTAATGAATAATGAGCAGATTTTATAGGTCGTAGTAAGGCAGCTCCCTACATTTTTTGAACAGTGCTAATTTGTCACCATAGAATAACAATTATTCTATTTGGTCATCTTAGGTGGTGGAACTTATCTCCCAACTGTTAAAACATAAAATAGTTACTGATTAGCTCAGAGAATGAAAGAGCGATGTGATGAAGATACACAGCGGCTGAGGTGAGAGAGAAAACACTGCTCATTTGATGGCTCTGCTCTAATGAAGTGTGATGCCTGTGCCACACTGCGGGGCAAGGTGCGAGCGCGCCGGCTGCAAGAGACGACCGGGAGCTGAGATGGAAATGGAAGGAATGATTGGGATGGAGGTGAGGGGAGGAAAAATAAGGGTAGAGAGTGATGAGAGGCTCTAGGCAATTTGTGGCCAGAATTGCATGGAGATTGCCAACAGTATGAATAGTTAAAGGAAAGGTTTTGTGTCGAGGTGATTGAGGGAGCCATAGGTGTCATATTTGTGGTTTCATGACTGATTTTGATTACTAGGTGTTCATTCTCAGAAAAGTGGACTGTCCAGAAGTGCTGTTTGATAACGGTAGACCATATGACATCTCACTGTAATCCCCAAGATGTGACTGGCAGAAACAGGGCTGGGTAAACATTTTCCGATTAATCGCGAGCTTTATTTGAGCGAGCTATCTCAATGTTGATTTATAAAAATTATTTCAACAAACACATTTGCAATCGTGCTGATATTCAGTAAAAACAGGCTTGTGGGATATTGCTCAACTATGTTTTAAAATATGAAAACAAAAACTCATACCGGGGCATTTTTTGCACCCATATCTTAAATTTTGGCAGCATTTTGCACCAAACGAGTAAATAACCACTGATTTTTGACCAGCTATTCACGGACCAGCACCCATACCAAAGCACTGTATTACTAAGACAGATGTCTGATAGCAAAGCACAGAACACAAGGGTATTCAAACAACGTTTATTCACAATATCCACACATGAATCCACTATCAAGTCTACATCATACACACAGTTTACATCAGAGGATTGAGAGTTGATGCATGCACTGAAGTCAGTCTTCTTCTAAACTAATCATCTCAGCCTGCCCACTGTCTCCAAGCAGGGCCAACAACCTCCTATAGCCATTCCTAAAACAGTAAGAGAGATTTGTTTTAAGTAGGAATAAAGCAAATGGGAATGGATAGCACTGGTTTTAGCATTAGGTTTCTTCTCAGTTCTCAGTTGACATGTAGGTTACTTTTGCCGTACCTGAGTGAGGTATTCTTTCCCAGACCTCTCTTGCACTCTGTCTTTCTAAGGCTCAGTGACAGAAAGGGAATAAGAGCAGTCACTGTGGAGGGGTGAAGGACGGCTAAAACTTCTAAAACATTATACACCTGCTGGTCGTATACGCCCTCATTCTCTTCCATGAAAGCCCTGGGAAAGAAAAAAAAGAAAAAGTAAGTCAGAGAGAGAGAACAGTCTCTAAAGCAGCATTGGGTAGTGTGGCTACCTTACCGTAGAATAGTAGTGATGTGTTCACATGGTTGCTCTCCTACGGCAGCGGTGCACCTCTCAACAATAAGCTGCGTGATCTCTGTGCTCAGCCGCTTTACTGAGAGAAACAACAGGGATCTGATTAAATGAAAACAATGATATATATTCCATTTGAATTTTTAGCAGTAGTTAGGAGGTCTTTTTCAAAGATGATCTCACTAATCGATGAGTTTATCAGAGATTTCTGTCCCTCTGTTAAAAGCTACGGAACTACCACTTTGACGCTTCATAAAGAGATCGTAAAACTAATCCATATGAATTGAGCGGTTTACTCCAAATTCTCTGAAGAGACACGACTTTATATGATGAACAGATTTAATTTAGGCTTTTTAATTCACATATAAACATTGAACAGCGAACAGAAATAGAAACTCAACCGAACTTGCTCAACAAACCTCATTGGTTCTTGCAGAAGTTCAAGCGGGCTGCGTAACACACAAGAATGAACCTCATTGTCACATGTCCATCTAACATGCTTGAGCTTCTTTTTACCACAACTGATGTGTGAGTTGATGAAAGTTTATATGTGAATAAAAGCCTAAATTCAATCTGTTCATTATATAAAGTAATTGTGTCTCTTCAGAAAATTTGGACTAAACCGCTCAATTCATATGAATTAGTTTTACGATCTCTATATGAACTTCTTGAAGCGTCTAAGAGGGAGTTGTGTAGGTGTTAATGGAGGGACAGAAAGCTCTCAGATTTCATAAAAAATATTTAGATTTGTGTTTTGAAGATGAATGAAAGTCTTAAGTGTTAGGAACGACATGAGGGTGAGTAAATTATGACAATTTTGATTTTTGGGTGAACTATCCCTTTAAGCAGCCCAACTGTTTTCAACATTGATGATAAGAAATGTTTCTTGAGCACTAAAGCCGGGTGCACACTGTGCGATTTTGGCCACGATTTGGCCGTCTCAGACAAATTTAGCAAATCCTAAAAGAATCCTTTGATCCTAGGCTAAAATCTGAAGTCTTTGAACGTTAGTTTGACATGTTCACCGTCAGCCGATTAATGACCGTTGCGATCAAATTTGATCTCCGACGAAATTCTGGCAGTGTCAGAAGATTTGACTCACAGTCCTGCAGTGTGGCTTCTCCCAAGACGGCCGTCAAATTGTCTTTATTTTTCAAGATAAGCCGTGACCAAAATTAATATTTGAGATTTCTTTGTAGCAACCATTTCAATCCCATGTGTAATGCAGCTCACATCACCAAGCGTCATTGATTGATGATGTAAAACTCCGGACAAGTTTCCTTGTGTGCGTCCGTTTTTTAACGCGTCTTGACTGTCGTACAGTCTGACATTAATGACTGCTGAGATTTTACAGTGTGACATGGCTTACAGCGATGATCATGTTTGTACAGTCTGACAAGCAACAATCGTAAAGGACGATAATAAATCGCACAGTGTGCACCCGGCTTAAATCAGCATGAATGATTTCTGAAGGATCATGTGACACGGAAGTAGGGATGCACTGAAATTTCAGCTGCTGAAAATTATCTGCCGAAAATAGCATTTTCGGTTATTGGTCGAAAGAGAAAAACGCCGAAAATGTATGCAGCCCCACCCATCAGTGTTCAGCGCTCAAGTTTTACTCTCGCTCCAGCCATTATCACTGTTGTGACGCTCTGCTCAACATTCCTCTCTATGCACATTCACTAGGCTCAGTAGCTCACGGCCCATGCGAACGCTCCACTCGTGTACCAAAACGGTATTAAATAACCATAACAGATTAACTATATCCTTTTTCAATTACTTTCAGAGCTATTTTTTCAGCTGATGAACAAAAAAAACATTAACCGACAATGACTAAAAACAAAATGGTGCAGTTATGTTGACAAAACATGACTCCAGCACATGTGAATATATGGTTCTTGGTGTCAATGGGCCTCTATATGGTTTTTCCTGCCAACCTTGAGGCTCATTGACCAGCATCAGTGAGCGTAGCACCAAAGGAAGGGGTATCGTGAGTAAGGAAGGATCTCGGTCACTGTTCCTTTTCAGGAGCTCCAACAGGAAAGAGAGAACAGCAGCGAGTCGAGGGGGAGGAGCGACACCTTTAAACTGGAGGAAGTTTTCTCTGCAGAGACAGACAGAAAATTGTATTCATTGTAACAATTATTCCTGAAAGGTTGGACTTCTCCTTTTATACTCAATACTATGTGAGAAGCTACATAGGATTTACTTGTTGTTTCATTAGGTATAAATGTGAAATCAACAGAGAAAAGACTTCTACTTCAGCACGTGCAGAATGCTCCTTCTGAGTCTTTCCCCCTGCTGGGTGGCTGTTGATTCGCAGGCTGCCAGCAGGACAGGATGATTGACCACAGCTCCAGTAGAGGGTGTGGCTGGGAGGAAACGGCTCAGGTACTGGGAAATGACACTGTGCAGCTGCTGCTTTAGGTACGCCCCCTGAGAATGGGACACACTCACTGCCATGGACAAACCCTGAAGATGCAGATACAATCTTAGTTATGACAAAGTCAGGGAATTCACACATTTTCTACAATCCTGAAATCAACAATGACCTTTGGATATAGAGAAAGAGTTTCAGCAGTCTAAACACAGAGTACAAATTGGATTTGCACAGTATGTGAAGGAGGTGCGTTAACCTGCAGGAACAGAGGCAGACTGTCTTTGAGGGCCGACAGCATTTGAGTGTGCGCGCCACTGTCCTGCTGGAGGAGAGCGTGGGGCAGTAAGAGCACATCTACAATGCGAAAGAGCAATTGCTGTGCTTTGGAGGTGGCCAACAGCTGACTCCAATGCTTAACCAAGCAGCCTGAAAAATGCACAAAACCACCATAAACTTATAGTAAACACATTTTACTTCAGAAATAAGATTCATTTACAAGCGAAAAAAATTACATTTAACAAGAAGAGATAGAGAACTCTATGTAAAAGGGCACAGACCTACGGTCCAGTATGCCAGCTGTAGACCCTCTCGGCTCTTGTTCAGCAGGTAAGGCTTGATGTATTTGAGGATGTCTCCCACATACTCCAGTGCTCGAGACACCATTGCAGAACGCTCAGAGAGGATCTGGAGCTCACAGTATGATCGACCTACAGCCTAGTGAAGCACAAATGCACAGTGTTGGCAATACAGTATGGCTTATATATTAGAGCATCTGGTTTGAGTGCGTGTACCTTGATGAACACAGCCATTGCAGGTTTGGGATCTTTGATAGCACCAGGATGTAGGCCTCCTCTCTGCAGCACAGACTCCACTTCTGGAAGTCGTAGGACCTGTCTAGTTAACTCGGCCAGCTGTTCATCCAGACTTCTGCCTGTACACACAATACCACAGCTGCTCGCTCCGACACCCAAATCATATTAAGAATACCGGTTCGCTACTTGTGGTTGAAGGGTTAAAAATAAAATTTTCGTCATATTTATTACTCACGCCATTCTGAACCTGTATGCCGTTTTTTGTTGTTGTGTTGGGTCAATTTGATCGCAATATATTGTGACTAGGCCCAAGGTTGCCAACAAAAAGTATCTGCAACTCACTGATCGTTTTACAAGTGTTCCAGGTGTTGGTACTAAACATCCTGGTATTTAAGATCGCCTGTCATTACTCTTGTGTGCCATACAGTCCAGTAGGAAATCTTTTACATCAGAAGAACCGCTACTGGACTGAAGAAAATACTGTATATACACACCACCATGGTTCACTCTTACTATGAATTGGATAAATTGGTAATCGCCAATTGTTAAAGTCATCGTATCATTGCGGCTGCTGTTAGATGCTCTGGTTCCCATAGAAACAGTGTCCTGAGACGCACAGAACTGCGCATTGGCTGGATCTGAAATATATGCTGTTTATTCACTATGTGGGTGTAAAAAAACATTTATGGGAACACTCATGTCAGGTTTTGTTGCTGAATTAAAACATGCTTTTTAAATGTGAGTTCATGAAATTTCAGTATTTCCCCATTCAAGTAGATAGGAATTGGTCTTGCATGCTCAAAATATCTGCCTAGGTATTGCAAATATGTCGGCTGACTTTCCATGAAAGGGACTTGGATAGCCACAATTTAACTGTTAAAATGTATTTTACATCAGGTTGTTTTTAACAAAACCAAAACCAGAAAGTCATAAAGGTTTAGAATGACATGACGTTGAGTAAATATGACAATTTTCATTTTTGAATTTTTTCTTTAACCACATGCCATACCATTCCAGGAATGACTTGATGAGATCTTTGTACCTGCTCTTGTATCTGGGGCATCTTGGCTTTTATGGAGGTACTGTTGTAGAACACAGCGGATCCAGGAACGCACGCATAAAGCCTGGGCCGAACCTGAGCCTGGCCCAGAGCTGACCCAACTGACAATCTCTCTGTGAGAGAGAAGAAGAGTTGAGCTCACTCTCACAGTAGAGCCATTCTAACTACACACAGGAAGAAAGAGTAAATGGAGAAAAGACACTCACCCATTTTGCAGCAGATGATTTAGATAGTGGGTTACCAGCAGGGGGTGAAGCATCTCATCCCAGCCGAAGCTCTGCATAATGGACTGGATGGGGTGGGGTTGTAGGTTTTGAGGGGCAGAGCCAGGCATGTCTAATCCCAAAAGTGTGAAGCCTAATAATATAAAATACTATTAGCTTTTACACATTCATTCCCACATTTCTACCCTTAAAAAGAGCTGTACTTCTCGAACAAGAAAGACCACCCCCCCCCCCACCACCACCAAAAAAAAAAACATCACACTGATGAGTTGTTGTGGATGTGTGCATCAGAACAGCTGCACATGCACACAATTCCCTTCTATTCAGCTCTTTTAGAGCATAGCCCACAGAGAAAAGGCAGCCATGCAAAGAGAGCCCCTAAGAGAACAAGAGTTCATTTTCTCCGTTTCCCTGACCTGCTGCGGCGTCCGCGAGCTGTGGCGGGGGGGTCTGGGAAAGCCTCATGCTGCACAGGAAGGGGAAGAATTGGGACCAGAGTGCAGCTGCCACCGCTTGGTGGCGCTCTTTAGCCACGCTGGGGAGAAGAGCCCAACCGGGAGAGTCCACGGAGTGAGACGACGGGCCACAGTGCTGGTGAACTCTCCTATAAAGAGAAACAGATTAATGCCAAGTGCACACTTTCAAGACATGCAGTTTCTTGGCTGTAGTGTTGGTGAGCCCTTTGTGCAACTAATTCCTCCAGAAAAAAACTAAATGGGGAAGAAAAAAATTAGGTATTGAAAACCTTGAATAATGAATTGAATGAATTGATAGCGGCTATATACATTATAAACATTCCAAATACTCTGCCATTCAAATGTCTTGGGTCGGTAGGATTTTTTTATTTTATTGAAAAAAGGTTCTTATGCTCACCAAGGCTGCATTGATTTGATAAAAATATATTGTGAAATATTAACCCAATTTAAATGAACAGTTTTATATTTTAAAATGTAATGTATTCCTCTTATGGAAAAGCTGAATTTTCAGTGTGTGTGAGAGTGTGTGTGTATGTTCACTACTCACTACTCCTAATGTGTGTGCACTAATTTTGAAGGGTTAAATGCAGAGGACAAATTGTGAATATGGTTTGACTTCTACTTTTTTATTATATCATTATATCATTATTTAAAATACTATTACATACAGATATATTACGTAAAAATATACATTTTTGAAAAAAATAATAATATATTAGTCAGAATACTTTGCAACTTTTGAATGGCTAATATGCTTTCCAAAACAGTAAGTCTGGACACTGCACTGTTCTTGACCTCCTTGGTTTCATACACCTAACTTCTTACAAAAAAAACTTCCAAAAATTCTTGGTGACATGTCAACAAACAACAAGGAAGAAGGGTTTGCAACAGCTTTTAAGTTACAAAGAAGAAGAGGAGCTTAAAAAGAAAAAGATATGAGATAATGGTTGAGCAGATGCGAGGAGCCGTTTGATGTTTTGTCTCATTGCCATTCCCATTCCCCCCCCATAATCAGGACAGTGCACACACTTGACGACTGGTCGGCCAGATTTGAAACAAGTTTGAAATTTATAGACTAAAAACAAGCATTAAGAGCTTGAAAATAATTGCCCCTGTCTTCTTAAATTCAGTCAACCTCACAAAAGGTCTTCTGTTTTATTCCCCCATCTCATCTTTCCAGATTCATCCTTATTACAGCCTTCTTACATTTGACTGCTGCCTTTCTCACTGTCTGTATTATCTCCGTCCCCCTCTGCCCTCTCTTTCTCTGCGAATTCTCCTCATCTCTCTGGACAGAGGGATTAGACGGTGTGCGCTGGTGTGGGGCAAGTGGTTCCTCCGTGGCCTGGCGGTAGCTGTGAGGTTGGGTCTGAATGGGAGGCTGAGAGCACGAGTCTGGCTCTGCAGCGGCTGGCATTAGCTCAGATAAGCAGCTGAAGGGGCTGTAATCTCATTTAGACTGGAGATGATCCTCCTGTCCTGTCATTCTCAGCGATGAAAGTGAGAGCGCCAGGAAAGGGACGGGTGAGCGTCACGTGTGCGCGCACATGCACACACCTTTGCGCCTTCCAGCAAGGTTGCATCTAATCCACGGAGAGCTGAGACAATCGATTAGAGAGTGAATTCATTAGCTTCGTTACCGCGGCGGAATGGGCCTTTCACACCCATCAACCCTCATTGTACAAGACATCGTCAGAGACCCCACTTAATCCCCTCACCGAGGCGTCTTACACGCACACACCCCATACCATCTGAACACTCGTTTAATCTCTCCCTGGACTGCAGCACAGCTTTAGAACACACACCTCTGGAACATACACACAGACTTACACGATCATGCCGGGCACCCTCGTGTAAACTGACACATGGAATCACACACTCAGATAAGCATCATGAGCACGCCATCTGACACAGCGCGTAAGCTCTGATATCTCGGTATCGCTCAACACACACCCCACGTTGATGGAGGACCACGTCCTTCACTGTGACATTAAGCAATAGTACTTATTTCTGACCATGCATATGTTATAGTATCGGCTAATATGGCTTTCAAAATAGTAAGTAGGTATAATAGAGTGGGGTGGGGATGGACCCCATGAAATTAGAATCAAAGTTTTGTGGCTTTTAATCTTTGTCTATAAGCTTTGAGGCTAATCTATATGCTAGTGTGCTCCCTAAAGCAGATGAAAACATTTAGCTTTCCATTTCAATAGTAAATACGCCAACACAAGCTCCTCCTGTAGTCAATAATTTTCTCCCTAAAAACTCATCTTTGATCACCAAAATCACCAAAAATATAACTTTACACTTGCATCATTTAATATACGCGGACTCATGAATATTAAAATTAGCCCCGCCTCCACTCACTCCAGCTCAGAGATCCACTCGCTCAACTTACTGAGGTAAACGCTGCACAATGGTATCGCTTTTTCCAGCGTCGGACATGACGTAATTAATATGATTAGCCGTTTGCTTGACTACCTTATCAACCAGCTAATAATGTGTTGCTAATGTTACACAAACCCTGTTCCCGTTCACCATCTCGGAGTCAGACAGCTGCCTTCTAACAGTCAGTATCCTTAGAAATGCTTTGAACAACTCAGAACGTCAGTGGAGAAAGGCATATATTTCATCATGACATCGTAATATTCATCATACAAACTATATTGCTAAATCTACCTGATTTTTCATATCGACAGAAAAATATACCAGTAAACCTGGCTTCTTCAGAGCGGTATGCATAGCACCCATAGTTAATATGCTAAAGCTCACTGGCACCTACGTGATTGGTTACAAGGTAGTTTGTGACGTTAGAAACACCAGCGATTTCAAACCGAGTTTTTGAAACTGTCTTTAGTTTAGATCACTGCAGTTTTAAAGAGAAAATACTCAACAATGGTGTGACTTATTCATTTGCACATAGTTTGCCATATTAAAAACACCACATAGACATTAAAGACATTACACTGTACACTGTAAGACCACGTACTTAAAATAAAGTGCAACTGAAATTCCCATCAGTAAGGCTCTAGAGTCTAGAGAACATTTCTATACAATAAATGTTAATTAAGCATGCAAAATATTAACTAACAGCTAAATTAATCATAGCTGAGTTTCCAACGTAGCATTCAAAGATCTCTTGAAATCAAAATTCAAGTTGTGTGTTAGCTTTGAGGCCATCTATATGCTAGTTCAGGATCATCCTAATGTGCTGATTTGGTGCTCAAGAAACATTTCTTATTATTATCAGTTGAAAACAGTTCTGCTGCTTAATATTTTTATAATTTTTTTCAGGATTCTTTGATGAATAGAAAGAACATTTCTTTGAACATTACATCTTTACTCTTTTCTATAATTTCTTATTAATTTAATGCATCGTTGCTGAATAAAACTAATTTCTTTCTTTTGAATGGTAGTATATTAATGCGCAGGTGTTGCTCATTAGTAATCACGCCACCGGCCTCGTGCCGTCCTCCCATGGCCCTCGACCTCGTCCTGATCGCCACAATTGGTATTTATGTTATCATTGTACAAAATCCATAAGATATTAATTTAATTAATATAATATTAATTAAAAAATAATGATTAACACTTCAGATGCATTTAATTTTTTTCACTATTTACAACTTTCTCTGAAAACCCTTGTGCAAATGTACTCCTAAACATTGACAAAAATCATTTAAAATGTCATTCTCTTCCTAGAAAACAAATAAAACACACAGACGAGTCATGTTGCACTACACAAACGTTTGGCCCACTAATACCAACTGCAACTGACTAGCAAGTAGCAAATCATAGTTCACGGCTGTGAAGTAACTTAACTCTATTTTAAGGCAAGTAAAAACTGGTTTGGGTTCTTAAATGAGTTTGACAAACGGCCCCTGCTGCGTTGAACAGAAACAGAGAAAAACAGAGATAATGCTCACCAGCTCCCTTCTTGGCCTCAGTGTCACCACGCTCTCTGTTTTCCTGAGGGGAGATGGGGCGCACGGTTGAAAGCGCAGTGGGAAGGAACCAGATTAATCGATTGGCTAGAACTCGATTAGTCACTTGGCAAAGGCGCCACCGTGCTGCAGGGGTCACCATTGCGATCTCACTGCCCACACACACAGAGGATCGTGGCAGGGAATGCAATGAGGAGAATTAGAGCGTGACTAGAGCCTGGCCTGTGTTATCTGCGTGAATCATCCGTCAGTTACAGTCTGCCTTACATCGCCCTGTAGCCGCATGCTGGCTAATTCACGTAAGGCTTGCACATGCCACCTCCAACTTAACAGCCGTAATGAAGACAAGGTTTAATTTACCAGACCACATAATAACACATTAATTGTGTCAGTGAAAACGCATTAATAAAAGCGATACAACAGAACCACAGTGAAATTAAGAGTAATTTGTAAGGACACGTTGAAGAGCGCCCCCGTCCCTTTAAACTGGGTCAGTGTGATCTTAGTGCCACTGCCAACATGAGCCCGTTCGGGTGAAAAAAGTTTTATCGCCCATTAATGTGCAAATGAGTTGCCCCCCACCCTGAGACCCTGCCTCAGAATTGTGGGAATTAGTTGTGTTAAAGTGATTCAGAGTCAGATTCTTTACCTTGGAGGACTGTGTGTGTGCACGCTCTCAAACACGGACACCTTACTTGATCGCACCCTAGCCACCTCTGACCGTGTTAGCCGTGTAAGGCACACCGATGTCCCTGCCATGAACTCGTCCCTCCCTTCAGCTCTGCCCACACTCGGCCGTCTCCATCCAGGACCGGACCCATGGGCTGAAACTCAACACAGCTCTCTTCCAGCACCTATATGGGCTGACCCAGGTGCCGCAGGCCCCTAGAGATGCTCACAGGGGTTCTGTGCACAATGGATAAGCTTATCTCCACGCTGCGTTGTAACTACTGCACAATCAAGCTATTGTCAACATACAAGGGATGCAGGGGAGAGATTTGAGCTGCGCGGGGGCAAGGGTGCCATATGTATAAGCTTCTGGGATCACTGTGTGTTTGTGTGTTCGAGGAACTGCCATATCTTTACATGTGTGTACTCTCACCGTAATTGCGCCAGCACCGTCTGCAGGAAGCCCAAAGCGGAGCTGAGCTCTGACTGGCGGCAGGCGGGCAGCAGCAGTCCAAAGCCCTCGTTCAGAAGCCTCTCCTCTGACAGCGTAAGATTAGAACTCGTCTCGAACACCTCGCTCACCCCCTCTAGGTACGAGCTAAGTGGCGTCCAGAGAGCTAGCTTGCGAGAAGGCTCGGTGGTCTTCAGGTAGAACTCGCGGGCCGCTTGGCTAAAGTAGGCAGCCAACTGCTCCGCCAACGCGCCAGCATCCAGTCCCTTCTCCAAATACAGCAGCACGAGAGCCAGCTGGCCTCTCCACTGCAGCGCACGCAGGGCCGGGGGAGTGGAGTCGGCGGGCAGCATAGCGAGTAAGTCGCACGCTCGGCTGGCCACGTCCTCCAACTCTGCACACTGCGCCAAGACCAGGAAGAGCAGCAGGAAGTGCAGCAGGCCAGTGTCAGAGAGCTCCATCATCCGCCTCTGGTGGAACTTTGAGTAGAGTCTGTGGAGACGCAAGACAGACATGGTCATGATGTGGAATAAAAACTGCTAATACGATATATATAATTTTCTAAAAACCTCATTGTTCAAGTTCATTGGTTGTTTCATTGGAGGCAGATCTGAATGTTAGATTGCAGTTGATTGTAAGAAAGAGGTGGGGTTGAAGCAGACGAAATGATTTGAGAAGTCTGGCATACGTCACCAGAGAAGTTCGAGTCATCGAGTTTTGACAATTTGATTAAGCATCATGAGGTCAATGAATGGATGGATAGTTTACAATAAGACTTTTACGTTTGCAATGCATAAAAATGGGTGTAAAACATAAATGAATGTAAAATAGTATGTCACACAGTGGGCCATCTTTTTAGTTTTTACCTAAATTATATTATCCAAATTACAAAATTATTTCCCGGTGTAATTCCAGATTTTCCAGAATTTGAATACTAGATTTCAAAGTTGCCCCAGACTTTCAGGACTTCACTTTTGTGAAATATGTATTGCGATATGTACCGGTAGTTGGCTATACTCTGCCCTAATGTAAATCAATATCTACAATACAAAATTGTCCTTATGGACTCAAGACTGATCAATATTTAATCCATTCCAATGATATTTCCAGCACACAAATGCTGCCGTACATATAAAAAGCTGTGAAACAGGTGTTGGGGTCTATCAGTGTCAAACATTATAACGACACTTTCCCTCTAACCTAAGCACTCAACTCATTGCTAACCTCCTCCAGACGTTCAGTTATCCTGGAGAGCTGTGTGCCTGTGAGCAGCGTGTGCAAGTTTGCTTCTTTGTGTGTGTGTGTGTGTGTGTGTGTGTGAGAGAGAGAGAGAGAAAGAGAGCGAGTGTGAGTGAGTGTTGTTTGATCCTCCGGGCACCACGGTGAAATGCCTTTAAAAGACCATGTTAAATGTCAGAAACACTCAGGCACACAGTGGTAGCTGCACTGTCGTGTGTGGCTCAATTTGCTGCAGCACAGGAGGAGAAATCAATATTGAACCCCTCCACTCCCCCCTTCTTTCTACTGTTGACTGTTTGGCCCAAACAGAACCCTGCAGGTTCCATAACAAACACACTGCACTACAAGCAGGCCTTTGAGCATCCGTTTAATGTTTGGACAAAAACACATCACGCAAGGCTGCGGGGAGTCGGGCCACATCACGGCTACACATAGACGGTGAGCAAGAAAGTGTGGCGCAAGCTTTTAGAGACTGACCCGAGATAGAGAATGAGCCAAAGACGAACGGAAGGCTGTCGAGATATTGTTTGCGTTTTTCGCCTGTCTGTCTGGTTGTTTGTTTGTTTATCACGGACAGCTTTTTTTTGCGCCTGCCACGAGCAGATGCTGCTCATTCCCAGAGTACGAGCTTGAACGCGCTCCCTGCCGATCTCATTAATGCACCATGCGCCGTGCCTCCCACCGAGCGCGCTCCAAGCCCGAGTGCCATCAGCACACAGCCCACACCTCCCCGTGTGGCACGTGTGTTTGTGTGTGTGTGTGGGGAGGAGGAGGAGGAGGTGGTCCTGAACCAGCCAAGTCAGCCCCCGCCACGCCATTGCTGGAAGCCGAACGCCTGCGTTAAGGTGAATTAACTGCTATGCTCGTTAGCTAATTAGTCTTCGCGGTTGCAGCACGGCTGAGCACGGTCCAGACAGTAAATTCATTATCCACATTTTGTTCGTTTCAGTGTCTCACCAGAGCCACAACACGCAAAACGGACTGACGACAGATCTGAGATCAGCACGCAGACGTGACAAGATCTAAACTTTGAAAAGAGTCCCAAGGCACATTCTCACCTGCCCTTGAACTGTCTCCAGGGGGCCCCGCCAGCATGTTCTTGGCCCAGGTGAAGGGCTAGAATACGCAGAAAGATATGGAAGGAGTTGGTTGAGCGGTAGAGCTGCGTGTGAAAGCTGGAGCCGACAGAAGCAGGGCTACAGCAGCTCTTAGCCTGCTGTAACAGACAGAGGGGAGTCCTGCTGATACTGCCCAGCGCCGACACACCTAACCAAGGCACAGTGAAAGAGCCGTTCTGCGGGCACATGAAAAGAGAAGAGAGAGTTCTGTATTAAGACCCCAATATACTCATGGTGAAGTTCATTTTCATTAACGGAGATAAAAAGAAGTTCGAAATACGTGCCCAGCAATATACTATTAGGAACATCGCAAAGCAGCCCACACTGCTGAGAGCGGTGTTTAGAGGAATATGTACATTTCTGTTGAGTACTTTCCTCTCAATAACAAAATAAACAACAAAAATGATAGCAGTGAGAAAACAGCAGTTAAGAAAGCATCTGAACATAGCAATGTGGACAGACATGTTTGCACATGCTCTGCAATTCGGCACTCCAGTCAAGTTACGCCATGTTTATTCATATACCACTTTATACAATAGATTGCTTAAAATCAAGAAGCTTTAGAGTATTAAACATGAAAAAAAAGTGTCACTGTCTCTTTCAATTAGAATGACAACTTCAATTTCAAGAATAAAGCAGCTCTCCAGTGTATTTTTTTTACCCGCGAACATCTACGCATAACTTCATCCATCACCATTGACTATTAGTAGTTCGAAAGGGTTTAGTAGCTGTTTCACACCCCTGAAATGAACCAGATTGGCCTGATTTTGTTCAAAATTACATCACATCAGTTTGTTATTCAATTTCACTTGAAGTATATTGGGGCCTTTATAAGTAGTATAGAAGGGTCTCTTATATGCTGATCTAATCAAAGCATATATCAAATGTTCTTCAATATAATGAATATATTCTTCAAGCCAATTACTCTGCAAAATCTGATTCAGCTTGGATATCAAAAGCATAATAAATTAATATAATATCATTATTTTTTTATATGATTTGTTATGATATTATAATTACATTATTATTATTATTTTCACGCAAAAAAAAGAACTCTTCTGACTTCTGGATCTCAATGAATGTCATGTTACTGAAATAATATTTAAATGTGATCTTGCAGTAATGAGTAATATAATAATATTATATAATATAAAATCATAAATTATTTAAGTTATGAAAATTGTATTACCGTTTCCATTTATATTGCATTATAAACTAACTTAACTTATTATTATTTTCAGATTTAAATAGAGAAAAAATTGGAAAAATGTGGATGTCACTATACATCATGCTTCCAATAACTGAAATAATACTTAAATTTGAATGTGATCATGCAGCGATGACTCACTAGATTTTTGCTGTAATATTCCCAGAGCGTTGTGACAGCACTGACGTTTGGTCCCCACATTAAGCTGAGGCTGAGGCAGCAATGGACCACCATTCGTATCTGCTCTTCCTGTGCAGCTTTCTGAAATGTAACCACATTGACATTTACCTTTCAGAAGACATGTGTGCACAGTACAAACAATGTCTACTGTAATGCTACTCATAAACATCAGACACGAAAAACGAGCATATTAACCAAATAAACACATAATACACAGGAACATGCAACATTATTGTAATCACCTTTGGATCACAGCTAGACTTCAGCAGCCCGATCACAAAACTCCAATTATCCTCAAGTTGTTTCTGAAACAACAAACTTGCCGTTATAATGTTCATCTAAAATTCAGAACATCTCACCATGTGATACTAGTTAGTGTTGATCTACCTCCTGTTGAACAGTGCCATTCCGGTTATGCAACCCAATCTGGGCCAGGTGTGTAAGCAGCCACCAAGAGAAGCTCTCAGGGTCTTTACAGTGCATGGGGAGCCCTGGGTCACGGTCTCCTGGGGGCGTCCCCTTCAGAACCGTCTGCAGCAGGGCATTTACATAACTCCAAAAAGACTGGATTGAAAAGTAAAAATAGAATCAAGAATCATACGAAACTACCATCTATGCAGAGATTGTGTATGGGCTAACCTGAGTGTGCATGCTTTTGCTCCTGTGCTCCAGTAAATGCATGAGTAGAATCCATAATTCTTTTGTGCAGAGGCAGTGATAGTGATGAGTGTTCAGAGTCTCTGTTGGTCTCACCTAGAGAGAGAGAGAGAGAGACTAAAAGATTATACCTCCTAAGCTTTACACCACAATGCTTGTTATTGTTAAAAAACAAACCTTATTATATTTGTTCATGGCCAGACCAATGAGATCACAGAGCAGGTTGTTGACCTGGTCCTCAAACAGACTGATGTTCGTGAGCGTCTCGCCTGTCAAATTCACGAACTGGTGCGCGTAAACTACCTGACCTTTCAAAATCATCAGGACCCAACACTCATTAGTATGACAGTCCCAGATTCAGGGTCACAAGTGTGATTTACAATCTCAACCCATGTTCAGCTATTGCAACATACCCATCATCCTTTGCTCCAACAGGTGCAAGATCTCCAGAACAGACCAGATGATGTCCAGGTGCAGATGCAATAATTGCCAAGATGGAGGAAAGAGCTGTAAAGTGGGTGACACAGTTAGTTTATTTCCCTTATGACACTTTCTTTCGCAACTATGGTGAGTAATATGATCAAATATAATTGTTGCAGATCTAAACTGAACCAACATAGTGTGTATCGTATTCATTTTAAAGCACTTTGTATTTGGCCAGTGACCTTCCAAAAGTCCACCAAAGTAGGCCAAAAGCGTGAATATGAAGCATTAAGACAGATATTGTAATTGCAAAAACGCTAATGAAGTTACATTTCCATGAAATTATTTTAAATTTTCTCTTTTAACAAAACAATCATTGCTTCACAGGAATAAATTACATTTTAAAATAGGAAAGTTAAACTGTAATAATATTTCACAGTATTGCTGTTTTATTGAATTATTTTCAGTCTTCTTGAGCATAAGAGCCTTTTTCTTTTAAAAACATGAAAATAATATTACCAACACCAAACTTTGAAATGGTGGTTGTTATATGTATAGTTAAATATTGCTTATTATTACCAGTATGATGTACTGGTATATTTGTTAAGCAAAAGTGATCAAATGTCACTCTTCCTGTATTGATTTAACATTCATTTAATGACAAACAGTGTTTTGATTATTTTATTCATAAATTTTTTTTTTTTTGCATTTTACTGCATTTTTAATCAACTTGACAACAATGGCTGTTCAGTCAAACGATGGTTTCTCTGAAAAATACCATCAAAAGGCTAAAAGGTATCATTTTACATTAACTAAATTGCACAGCACTACTTGCTATTTAATGACACACGTGTTCTGCAGTACCTTCCCCTGATGCTGAATTGTAAAAGCACTCTGGACATTGGCTGGCAGATTTTTGATTCGTCCAATAAGCAGCGTGATACTGAAGAGCTCCTCCACCAAGACTGAGGGCAGTTGAGCCTCCGTGTCTTTAAAGGGGTGAACGGGACCTTCATCTAAGGATTGCGAGGGCTCCAAAAACCTGGAGATCAAAACACAACGTGAAACCCATTTCTGATATTATTACCGGTACGCTTGTACTACCAAGCCACAGCACATTTTGACACTGACAGAGCAAAACTATTGAGCTCCCTAAGGCTACGTCTACATTATCCGGATACATTTGAAAACAGCGTTTTTTTGTTTAAAAGCGCTCCCCATGCGTTCACAATAGCATTTTCAGACGTTTTCCAAAAGTTTCTCATTCACACGGAAACGTCTGTTCATACTGTGGCATGCGTAAACCCTCACAAAAGCTCATTAAGGTGATTCAGACGGAAAAATAAATAAAGTTATCGCGCAATTCTTCTGGCAGGATAATTTTCTTTAGCAAAATATCTCACCATTTACTGATGGGTCCAGGTCGCACTCAGTCACCATATTTGGTCTAAAACGCAACTGTATTGGGTCTCATATATTGCCGCAGGACAGCAAATGCGAGCAAATTTTCTGTCATATTTGCAGGACTGTGATGTGAAGAGTGTGCAAAGTAACATATTTTAGCAACAATGTTAAAGTGAATAGCACATAACAGGCACAATACCGGTATAAACATGAATATCTATGGGTTCAATGTGCGTCACATGACTAAACTTACATCATCGTTTTTAAATACCACCGTTTTGACAGTTCGCACTACAACGCGAAAACGGCGTTTTGGCAACTTTGGAGAGCGTTTTCAAAAAGCTTCAGTTTCATTAATAAAAACGCCGTCTCAGTATGGACTGAAGGCCAAAATGGAGAGAAAACGATGCATTCTCAAAGAAAACGTATTATGACAAGGCCTAAAATGTGTACCTGTAAATGAAGACCTTGATATAGCTGAGGAACAGCACACACTCCTGTCTGAGTTCCTCTGCCTCATAATGAAGACTGCTTGCCTGACCTAAAAAGGGTCAAAATATACATATTCATATTTCAAAAGTATTGTCAGAATGCAACAAATTTTCAGTCTCCAGATGCTTACCGAAATCATGCGAGCTGGACTGCACCAGCGTCTCCAGTTTTAACACCTTTTGTCTGAATGGAAAGACAGATTGTCAAATTAGCAGACTTCCTGTTTCAGCAGACAACATGGCAATCCTCCAGAGCCAACACACCTGCACTCCTACCTGAACAAGCCAAACAGAAGTTTGGTAGATTCTACCAGCGCTGTTTCCGTCACCCATGGGAAGTCAAAAATATCAACCGTGTCCCCCTCAAAATCCGCAGGAGCTGGATCGAGCTTTAACAACAACCTAATCATAGAAAAAATAGGATATGAGTGTAATATACAGGTTGACACAGATTATATCATCATTATAACATCTGGACTAAGTACGTACCTCTTTAGGGCTCCTCTGCTGATGTAGCCATTTGATGACAATCGTCCTGTCTCTTCTCTACCTGGTTCATAAGCACAGGTGAAGCAGGGAGGCTGACTGGGAGCAGATTCACCATAATGATCCAGAGCAGACGGGGACACAGGTGGGGTGAGGGACTGTGAGAATTCACTCTCCATGTCAACAGGGTGGAACAGACCACTGGGAAGAGTGTTGAATAGAGACAATGAAACTACTCCATGCAATAAAGCCCCTTTTAACAACACATTAGACCGAGTAATGTAACCAAACAACCATTTAATAAAACTTATAAACTAAAAAAGCCAGGCTATAAGACAACCTTGAACCAGAAAAGACCAGCAAATAACTGAGGCTGCTGTATTGTTACTTTCAGCAGTGAACAAACACTTATCTTTCGAACAGCTAAATTGCCAGCAATCGACCTGGAAATTGTGTCAATAGAAATAGAAACCAGTCCTTTTCAACAGACACAACTATATCATTCATTTCAAATATAACAACTTCTGTAATAACACTTACTTCAACACTGTTGACAACAACTACGTCTATGAACGACCTTCTTCCCAGTGTATCAATGCTCTCCCGCGCTACAATCACACCAACACTGCGCATGCGCACGAACGTGTCGGTCATCCAAGCCTCTCTTTGATTGGTCAGAAGTTCTCGGGGGCGTGTTCGGAAACTGTAATAATATTACAGCATTTAAAATCTTGAGAAGTTTTTGTGCGCGCGCTTGTCATTCTTAGTAAGAGAGCGTATTAAAGAACGCGGAACAAATACAACGACAATATATTGACATTACATGCAGGAAATGTGTTATTGTCGTTAAAATCACAGCTCCGCGCTGGCAATAAATAAATATGAGGCAATTTTGAATCGTCGCGTGTGTGATCCATTCATATGTAGGCTATTTTAAGTGCCTTGGTCTGCCCCACATTACTCCAGTCTAATTTAAAAAACAGTATATCGCTGTTAAGTAAAACTAGACCCAGGGTTATCCTGATTTCCATATGCAGATCTATCTCCGCCGGCTGCAGCTTTGGCCATCACGCATACATTTTAAAGCATCCTTCCAGTCCCCGCATCTGAATGCAGATATCTCGATTTGATAATCTTTTATTCGACGCTCAGGTCTTATCGGCTAGTTTTACATACGGATGTAACAGTAGCCTATGTCTAGATGGTTTGGTGAAAACAACATAGGTAGTTCGACATTTTAGCCATTAGACCTACGACAATTCGACAAAAACACGTTTAAACACCCCTTCGTTTTATCTTTGTGGTGTCTTGTCTTGTACGTGGATTTGTGCATCTCAGCGCGCGCACGGACAGAACAGAAGGTAAGAAAACAAAGTCATGTTGACTCTAACCATTGTTGTCGCTGACCGAGAGGGAGGAGATTTCTCACTATAACGCTCTCCATCCTCTCTGGATGTGATTTTGTCATGTGTCTAAAAATAGGACACTGAAATTAATGTAATTTGCATAATTTTCATATTTTAAATACACTCTTGCATGCATGCATGCATAGACGAAAGAAAAAAAAAATTATATATGAAGAGAAGTTGTCTCTTAAAACCTAGCAAGCCCCCTACTTAGACAACATTGGAAATGCAGATTTTCAGACAGTCAGAATGTTCAAGATACTTCCATTTTGTAGCAATATCTTTTAGTAAAGTGATTAGGTTGTCCTACTGGCTGCCGCCGTCTGTCTCAATCTATTAACTCTGAATAATTTACGTCCTTAATTTGTGAATGAAATGATGTTCCTGTGTAATCAGAGCACGAGGACGTGTCAGGCAATATGCTGATTAGCGTGCATGAACTCACTGCATTTGTAAAGATGAGATAAGATGAGCTACTCTTTATATGGTGGAACATATAGGTAGACAGATGTATAGTTCTTATTATTATCAACAGGCACGACCCTTGTCAAAAATAGAATAGTTTAAGGGCAAATACAAAGTATTAATGCAAATAGGCTAAAACAAATCATGCCAGCTTGAAGGGCATGGCTATTTAAAACAATTAATTTATGTCAAACTAGTTATTTGACCTTTTCATAAAGTGCAAAAACTATTCTTTTTATTAGTTTTAAATAGCACTGAAATAGCACAATTTATTTACATTTTCCATGCTTTTATTTTAATCTTTTTCCTCCATTTACCTCAAGGTCAGAAAAATCCTCGCTGTGCTGCCATACTTTTAGATAAATATAGCTCATAAGTTATAGTTCATGCAATATTTTTCACACCAAGTCACTTGACCTGACTAGTAACATGGACCCCCTTTTTAGAAATTGGACCCACTTACTCATTGCCTCGTGTATCCTTTGTACACCCCAACATAAAAAAGAGAAACATTAAAGGTTAAGTATAAAACAAGTACTCAACAGAATAAATCACTGACTCTACAATAAGAGTACCTTAAACGTGACATACAGTTAAAGCTCCACAATGAGTTTAAGTAATGAGTAATATTTCACTCCTTATTGGGTTCCTTCCAAAAAAAAAAAAGATTCCACCATTGTACTTCAAAACGTTCCCGTCTCTTTTATCTGAAGGTGCCCCCCATGGCTTCGTCTTGATCAATTAAACTGCTGAAAGGCCCTTTCCCTCAGCCTTTTCAGCACAGCGCTTTAGAGAAATATAAAGTTATCAGTCGTTCTAAGCGATATGAGGGGAAAAAATAAGTAGTTTGTCTATAAAAATGTGGAGGTGCTTTATCAGAGTCCCTGTAGGCCTTGGAGCCCTTGTGCTGGATGTTTGCTCTGTGGAATGGATCATCTGTATGGCAGACCCCTGGCCCCCTCCTTCCCCACTTCCTCAGGCCGAGCAGCTTAGTGTGAATACGTCCTGGCTTTACTGAAAGATTGACTGGGTGATTTTGAGGAGCAGGGAAAGTCCATCCATACTGAAGTGCATAAGAACAGAAATACAGTAGTATTATCCGTTGTCAAGCAAACAATTTGAGTAATCCAAAATCAGTCCATAAATGATTCATATTAACATCAATTTCTTTGTTATAATATTAGACAGGAAAATTGTAGAGCTAAATATTCCTGCTTCATTTAAAATGTTATGTCTTCGCTTCCTGAACTCTGTGCAAAGAATATAGTTGAGCCCTGCAGATGGCGAGTGAAGGTAAAGTTAGATAAATGCATCGTTTGCATGCCAAGAGCAACTAGCGTTAGCACTGTGTCTTATTGCTGAAGACATTTGCATCGAAACCTGTAGATTGAGTGTGTAGGAAGAGGTAGTGTGGGTGGTTGTTATTCGTTTCTGTCAGAGAACAGTGACCTAAGGTGATGGACTTCAGTTTTTTTTCTGCTGTGGCGGACAGGTAATGTTTATATGAAAGAAACTTAACATATCTTTGCAGCTAGGGAAAACTTTCAGATCAGTTTGCAAAGTGGAATGTGTTTGTAAAATGTGCTGTTGTTGTTGATATCAGTGTAACAGCTAAATATTTGTTGGATATTTTGGATAAAGTCAATATTACATTTGTACACTGTTAAAATGATTGTTGGTTTAACTTGAAAAAGTAAATTACCTGGTTGCCTAAATTTTGAGTTAATTGAAATCAATTTTTTGAGTTAAGGAGATTGGTTTAATGAACAGAAACTCAAAATATTATGTTATCTGAACCACATTATTTATCTAAGTTGATTTGACAAAAGATAAAAAGTTGTGATAACAAATCATGCCAATTATTTTTTTTACAGTGTAGTGGTCGAACCCTGTTTTTTGTTTTGGTGTTTTACTTCAGGTATTTTCAGTTAAATTAAACATTTTACATTTAGTTAGAAATGAAAGTTTACACGGAACTTGACAATGAACACTGATTCATTGTTTTAGTATTGTATCTAATCTACGCCAAAATAAATGTATATATTTTTAGGTAAACAGACTGCGATTTTAAAATTCTAAAAAGTAAACTTTCTTTATTCTGAAAGTAAATGTAAAGCCTGCCCTTAATCAATTAGGTTATTATTAAATAGAAATTAAAATATTTGTTCATGCTGTAATTTACTTTCTCAGTATTATTCTTTTTAGTAACATTGCTACAAATATGATTTAATTCTGCCAACACACCATCAAGTTCCCCACCATTGATTAGCCTTTGTATTCATACCTGCATGTTACTATCGCTCTTTCATCTCTTTACTTTGCTGAAACATCCTCTTTCAATTCAGAATGTTACTCTTGCTCCTTTGTTCCTCTGTTTATTATACGGGGCTTTACATGAAATATGCATGAAACACAAATGGACTCTCCAGTTCATAAGCATTTTCATAAGTGAATTTGCCCAGTGCAGATATTCATGTGGACAGACAGACTCTCACTTTTCAAACCATGGTTTTGGTTGTGTTGCCTGTTAACTGAGAGTGTTTTCAAGAGGAGATATTGAAACCTGTAGACTAAAACAATTCAGACACTGAATTGTTTCAGCTTATCACATATCACTGGGTCTAAATCGCTTTATCGCTTGTCAGTCATACCTGTTTGATTGCTGTTTTTCCCTTGGAAATGCTCCTATCATTGACGTGTTTATTTGATGCAATTTTTATTTTGTTATGGCCCTCTCTTATCCCATTTCCTTTCTTAACTTTTAGTAGATTTGTTTGAAAGTGTAAAGTAGGTTTTAAAAAAAAACTGAAGACACCTTGTAAACCCGAATAAGTTGGCGTAACTAAAAAAATGAGGCAATCAGTGACATAAAACATTTTAAGTTAAGAAATTCAAAGTTTAAGTACACTATATAACACTTAATTTAATCTCTCTTTTGAGTGTCATGACAAAGCATGCTGGGAAATAATAGTCTAATTTAAAAAAGAAGGTTCTAATTACTTAAATAAATTTAAGTTGCCTCTAAAACAAATTAATTATTTTGAGTGTTAGGTTTTACAGTGACATAATAACAATCAAATCAGTCTTTTATTATTTTATATTTGAATCAATACTTTTTTTTGAATCATTGTTTATTTGATTATTCGAATGGCTGTTTGTTAATTCATTCCCTACAAGGTTTAAAAGTCCTCAAAGAAGATTAAAAAATATATTGAGAAAACTAATGGGAAATATCCTTCAACCTATTGGGCAAAACATGAATGCTCATTGTTCCTATCATATTGCTTGCCAGTTTTCCAGGTAGATTTTTGTTCTCTATTCAGACATTTTCCATGGACACAGTTTGAGAAACCCTGGTGTAAAATATAGCCTATTTGCATTTTTTTAATCGTGCCTGTCTAGTTGGCCCACATTAGTGAAAAATGTATTTTTCAGTAATTTAGCGTAAACCTGTTAAAGTGTCATATTAACATTGAGCTTAAGCAGGATATATATATATATATATATATATATTTAATAATATGACTCAATTTCAATGGGACAACTTGTAAGAGTGTACTTTTTGTTCAGACCCAGCGGTGAAACCCCCCTTCAACCAATCAATGCATTTCAACCAGTCATCAGTCCTTTTGAACTGCTGAAAAGGCTTCAGTAAATGTATGTATTTAAGAAAGAGAACAAGCAGTTCTTAATTGATACCATTGTGAATGGCAGGGCATGGATTGGAGAGGCCCGCTGTGCTGTTGCGGTTGCCCACACACTGCTGCAGTGGCGCGGTTGGGCCGCCGGAGGGCAGCGCGGGACCGAAACCAAGTGCCAGTGGAGGGAGGGATGTGCGGTCGCGAGATCGCTGTTGGCCGTGCAACACGGACTACAGTTCATCTCACGGGTCAGCGCATATTTTAAACAGCCTTTATTACCCTAACCCAGACCCCAGTTTCCCCCCTCCCGTTTCTAAATCCGTTTACTGAGGGTCTTTTATAAGCAGAAATGTGAAAAGTGCTGACTGCTATTCCCATTTTGAGGATATCTGACTTCATCAAATTACAGTTGGGTTTTTGAATATTTCATATTTGATCAAAAGCCCTTTACAAGCGGCACACACACTCACGGGCCCACATGGGGCATGATCAATTTTTAAAACTCCAATTATTATGCACACATTGACCCACAATGCCCACTTTAATTCAGATATTTATTAAGAAACCTTTGCAACTTTTTCACTTGTATTATTTCAAAGGTGTCTAAAGCCTTTAATGAAAGCCTATTGTGCTATAAGTTTGGGGCTTGCATGTAAACCGATTCATGCTCCCTTGTTTCTATCGAACCGCACAATGCTGCCGTTCCCCTTTTAACCCCACATCTAAAACACTTTAAAATGGCCAGCCTAGGACGAAGGCCAATATTGGCCTTGGCTGTACCTTGAATAATGAATAATTCATCTGTTTGACCTTTAGCTGAAGTTTATTGGAGGGTGAAGGCGTCCTGCTGGCCTGCCTGCTGCCTGGCCCAGCTTGAGCTCTGTTTCCCCTCTCCGTCATGTCCCCTTCGATATCCTCGCCTTTTCTCGCTGTCGCCAAATGAGGTGTGAGGACACAAGATGTCTTGACCATCAAAGTTCCTTGCCGTGTCTCGGTCTTGTGTTTTGACTTGTTTTGAAGGTCAGGTTTGTTACGTCCACCTATATTAAACATAACCTATGAACCACCGTAAGCTCACTCGGTATCATGGTATCTTCCACCTGCTGTATGTCTACATGGTGAAACATTGCATGTAAACGCACATCCAGTGTGCGGAATGACAGTGAGTGATTGCTCTGAATTGGTTGTGCGTTTGTAGAACTACATTCATTTTCAATTAATCCTCTATCCCAGCGCCCCTTCAGTCCCATGAGCTCTTTTGCAAAGAAATGGCTGACTGGACTGTTTTACCTGTCGCCTTAGGCTGGTGTTAAATGTCATTGACATTAAATTCCCTTTGTTAAGTCTGATTTAATTGTGTCACTGGTGATTTTTGTCCTCAACTGGCCAAATATGTCAAGTTCTGCTCGTTCCATTTCCCTTAGCTTATGTTCTCAAATGGTTTATGTCTGCTCATCCTGGTTTGCAATATTAACATGTCCTTCACGGCTAAAACCATGGGATTGAGTGGTTATCATATGGATACGTTCAAAATCTCTCTATATTGATAATTTGTTTGAAAACATTTGCATCTGAAAGGCTTTATCCCACAAGGATCCCCAAGGGCACCATCAAGGATAATTTGTTTCCTTCTCAAAGAAATGCTTACTTTTCCCCTATATTATCCAGAATTTCCCATCCATGTATTTAACAAAAAATAAGAAGTTAGAGTTTAGAAAAATGTAGAAGATTTTGAGTTTGAATAGATTTTAAATGTTGCAACGGTTCTCTGGAATACTTGCTTAATTTGGTCATTTGTTGGCTCAGATATTTCCTGGTATTCACTGTCACCCATGGCAAAGTTCATCTGTGTTATTAGATAATAACATATGTTATTTTCATGTCTCTCATGTCGCACCACAGACTTGCTGGCTATAGAGTGCCACAGTCAGGTTTTGGAAGCAAACATCCCATTCATTTCTGAAAAGGGGGATAAACCTTTAAAAACAAACTTACTGTGAGCTACAAAGCTGTTAATCAATGGAATATGATATCAGCCCACAAGTTTTAAATAATCATGTTTAACAGTCGTATTTCTGGTGGAAAAACTACATCCACCAATTTGACATTATATATATGTATACATATTTTGCAATAAATATAAAAGTTGTTTATATAATCCACATCTAAAAATCAATAGTTTTATATTCCTCTATCATTTTTTAATTCGACTCTCCCTTCGCAATGCTTCATTAGATTGTAGTTGTTTCCTTCATTGAAGCTGTTAAAGGCACTATGTAACTTTTCGCCCTCTAGCAGTTGAAAAAACAAAACTGCATACATTTTGCAGAAGAGCATTGTTTTGGTTGTGCTTCGCTCTGCGTGACTGTGGATACATTTGGTTATCCTACTGCTCATAAAACATCCACTACTATAGGCTTAAGAGATTTAACCAGTTTAGATGGAAAGGATCTCCAGCTGACCAGCTGAAGATGTTACTGTAGCTATAATAGACATACTTCCATGGAAATAAATTCCAGCACCGTCCTACAACTACACATAATGAAATAGATACTGCTTTACTAAGAACTCTACTGACCTGTCGAGTAATAAAAACGCCATCTCTGTGTTGCTTACATTTCAAATCCCTTAGTTCTCGCTACCTCCGAAAAGCCAAGCCGTTTTATTCTCGTTTCATTACGAGCTCTGTCACATTCTGTTTTTGCCAGCAGACTCTCCTCTGTTCGACATTTGTTTTTAAAAAGGGTGATTTCCTGAAGGTTTAAGACTTGGCGTGCTCCATGTCAACCTTTCTTGCTCGTTGACAACTAACCTATGCCACTCCCACACCATACATGCGTCAAAGTAGCCGGAGCAACTTTTCTATATTCACGGATATGACGACGCATGGGCGAGTGACGTATGTATGCAATTTCCCACAGAAACCCATCCCTCCTGGTATAAATATAACACTTATAATAGGCTTACCGTAGTGAATCAGGGTAAGACAAAAACACGTTTTGGTACACCGTCTTGTGTTTTTGTACAATTTTCAAATACTTTTTTTGCTTCAAATTAAAGTTTGTAATGTTGTGATTCACCTCATAGCTGGTTAGTTTGGTTCGTGGCTTATACATCTTTAACGCAGACTTTGAAAAAAAAAACCTTATGGAAAAAAATACTTCCGGAACCAAGGCTGCTGGAAAAGTGGGCTGTCACAGATGCAAGATTGTGGCAGTTGTGTTTGTATGCATCAAAGTCATCGCTTGCGATTAAATTGACTTCAATATTAATATTACTAAAATTTGTGTAAGTGTTCGTTTTTTGAAGATAGGCCTAATATATGGATAATATTATATAAATAATAGAAGTAGACATGAAATATTAATTTGAGTTGAAGTATTTTATATTTAAAGAGTAGCTGTGTAAAAAGTGGGATAGTTTAGAGTCAGCCTTAGCTTAGAGTCTTACTCGAGATCCATGTAAAAAAGGAAAAATTGCGGCTTTCTTTGACATATGCTGCTGCATTACATATGCCATGAATATCTTCTCACATTCATATGGGATTGACCAGCTGTGCCACTGGAAGAAAGATCATTTCTTGTCGTAATAGAGGGATTTGGCAGAAAGCGTCCATAGCATATATAGGCTGCACTGCTTTAAAGCTGCCACCCCTCTGTGAAGCAAATCTTCACCCCATCTTGCTAACATCCTCTCACCATGTATTCGACCATAGCACTTTGCACTTAATGTCTGCCTCACACCTTTCAACGACGTCATGTGCATTTGAAGGTCATTACAATATGTTTGTGTTCTCAGTTATGGGCTGAAGCTGCTGTCATAGTGTGCCTGCTTTTATTTTATGTGATTTATTATGTTCTCGGTGACATTATGTCACCATTTCCAGCCTCTTCAGTCCCATCATAAAAGGTCACTGATGAATCTCTTCATCTGCAGTGGCGATATTAAAATCTCAGAACGTAACCGCTTACATGCTGGCAGGCTAAACGAAACCCCCATTGAAACCTGCTGACGCAAAGCTTAAATAAACAGGTGTAGACAGAGGAGAGTTTGTTTATATGAAGGTTTTCTATGTAGTCTGAGACTTGTGTTGTACTGTAATGCAATCTGTGTGTAGTTGTCGGTGCGTGTTATGAGTCAGTAATCGTCCTACGGTGTGGTAATGAGTGTCCAGCCACATGTCAGGAAGTGTTCCAGAGGTTGTTTGTGCATTGTTGGTTTGAAACGGGATCTGTGGGTGTTGTGTGAGAATTGTGGGCATGAGCACGCAGATGCACGTCAGGCAGATAATAATGGCTATTATGGGTTTGAGGTTTCATTTGAAGTGCCAGGAAAATATCTGACACCTTTGCAGCGCAGACGTACACATGCACTCTCGTGCACACTGCGACCTCTGGTGAGAGCCAGCGGTTCCTGAGACCCTCGAATTCATGAGACGCAAACCCTCACAATGGGCTAGTAAAGTGCTATAAGAGGTCAGTGTTTGTGTTATTTTAGTGTGCATCTTTGCAATTGTTTTTTTTAGGGAAAATAGTGAAAAGTCCACTTATGGAAGTCTGTGTGGCAGCAGAATAAGTGTATTTTATCACCATTGCCACAAGACTTAAATATTATACATGTTAACACAAAACTAGTGTGAAAGAATCACTTGCCCACATTGCCTCCATTTACTATTTATAGGCCTATATGAAAACAGGAAATCACTCTTATAGATTGTGCTGTAGTTCGGTAATACACAATTAACTAAAACTGAAAATCTTCTCAATAAAAATACTCCCACCACTAAAAGGGTGATATAGACCGCTTAAATAAAACATTTAGGACAGTTGAATTAATATAAGTGCTTTAACAAAATTCTAAGCTTCACATTGTCCTTGCCCCGGATAGACTTCTATTATAAGTGCATTACATTACAAATGTAGACTACAAATGTGATTTACATTTGTTTTTATAAATCATGTCTATGGAATGTCCCCATAAAACATGAAAACACAACATGTGTGTGTGTACACACTGTGTATAAGGTGGGATAGAGTCTTTCCTTTGGTAAAGGGTCTAACTGAAATCCTGTCATGATGTGTAACAGTGTTTCCGGATTAGCATATCATTAGCTCATATCATTACCATGCCCTTTCCTCAGCACAGTTTGGGTTAGTGTCTATAGACAAGGTATCATCTAATCAAGAGGTTCACCTCTCCACACACCTGTCTTTTATCCTTAAAGACCCCATGATATCAGTATTGTTATCAGTGTGGCTTTTAGCCAAGTTACTCACTTTGCATCTAAAAGATGGCAAATTAAGTTCTTAGAGGATATTTTATATACATTTTTAAAATTGTATTTAAATGTATCTGCCATAACAGCTAAAATTATCGGCTTATCTGTATTATACGGGACTGGCATAATGTATCTGTGCATCCATATTCACGCATGGATCGACTTTTACTATATTTTGTTCAATAAAGAGTTTTTCTAAATTTTCAAACCCTATCTGCTTCCATCTAACATTTATTTATTTATTTAAATTTACTTACAATCATCAATTGATTGTGAAGGAACTGTGCCAGACTGTGACATTGTTTTGTTTATAGAGGGCTTGTTAAACGAACAACTTCCTGTGTCTTTGAAATTCATCAATATAGGGATGAGAACTGCACTTGTTAAACCATTACACATTAATTGAATTAAAAGAATATCAGTATATACTGGCATGAATATGCCCTTACGTCCACACACTCTGTGCTGTTTGTCCGAGTGTAATTTGCGTCCTATGTGTTTTCATAGTTTATAGAGGTAGTTTTTCTTCAGTCTGCAGTTGAGATATGATCTGCCAATCTGTGTTTCGATTCTCACATCTGTTTTGGCGATTTCCATTCTCCAGTTTCCTCATTTATCTTGGATGCGCCTGTCCTCTTTTTCTGATATTAAGTGCTGATGTGCATTTGAAACTTTCCCCCCTTTTTTTTTTTTTTTTTTTCAATCAGTTGTGTCCAACATGTGAAAGTCCCACCATCAGCCTTTTTAGATTCACATAATATCCCATCAAATGCAGGGCAAATGTTGTGAATGCTCTGGTGGATGTCAGATGCTGTAAGTATACAGTACATATGGAGTGAAAGATGGGGAGTGTTCTTATATGTGTGTGTAATCATGTGGACACATGGCAATGCTCTAATGGTAGTGAGGGAGCTTGTGTTCTATTAGAGAGAGCTGTGAGATAGATACGGCTGTGTCATTTACTGTGCAGTGGAGATGGAGACACACACACACACACACACACACACACACACACACACACACACACACACACACACACACACACAGAGCGTGGTGTTTAGCCTCTCTCTCTTTAGCTCCGTCTGTTATTTTTGGTATTTCCACACGTTTTAATTCTCCCCTCGATATACTTGCTGTTTCTTCCCATCGCGTTCTTCTGTGGGGTTGAGGTGAAAAAGTGCTGAGGGCAACGTTTCGACTGAGGCTACGGAGAGACAGAAACATGTCTACATCTCTGTAGGCAGGAGAGATAGAGATAGATTTATAGACAGAGAGAGAATGAAAGAATGTGTGAGTGAATGAGAGAGAGAGAGAGAGAGAGAGAGAGGGGAGAGAGCTGATGCTGTATGCTCTCTGCAGGGTGAGATGATGTATGACTGGAAAGGCCACATGTTGGCCGTGTGATGGATTAAAGCACTTTGTAGGAAAATTACCGAGAGCGCCTCGCCACCCCCAAGTCCTGTCTTTAATAAAACTCTACACACACACACACACACACACACACACACACACACACACACACACACACACACACACACACACACACACACACACACACACACACACACACACACACACACACACACACACACACACACACACACACACACACACACACACAATGAGAGAAAGTGTGTAGTAGTACAGATAAACACACCTGGACTCGGGTAATGCATGTTAATCTACATAAATTTACAGTCATTTGTTTAGCATTTAATTCAATACACCTGAGTGCCGGAAGAAAAAACTTGAATAATATAGTAGTGGTGGAAAGAATAGGCTGGTTTATAAAGATTTGAGAATAAGTTGTGGTTCAAGTCGACTTGAAACCGCACCTGCAACTCAATTGACTTCTGTATTGTGGTGTATTTATGAGAAAAACAGGATTTTCAATGAAAAAAAGTTTGGGATTTTAACCATCAGGAATTTATTGGATATTGAAAAGTGGGTGCTTTATACCAGAATGGAGCCAGACTTGAATATGAATTTGCAGTCGATTGTGGAGGAGGCTGAAGGTCAAGTTGACTTGAGAGCATCTTAATATATCCTAAAGGTATGCTTATTTAAAAAAAAACACGAATGTAATTGGCTATTATTCTTGTAAACTTTATTATATTAATGTTAAGCATCTTTAAATTACTGTGCTAACTATAAATTACCTATAGTATTTGAAAATGGTGCTTACATTTTCACTTCCACATATTCTGGATTGATGATGCTCCACTCCATTACTATTACACTACTGTTTAAAAGTGTTACGATAGTGAGTTTTTTATGTTATTTTTTTAATTAAAACATAAATTCCTTCCCATGCGGTATTGGCCTGGGTTAGAGCCCTATAGCAAAGTTACACTACTGTTCAAAAGTGTTGGGATAGTAAGTTCCATTTGAATACTTTTTTATTCAGCGAGGATGCATTAAATTTATCAAACGTGACAGCATTTTTTACATGACAGTAACAATATTTTTAATGTTACAAAATATTTCAAATAAATACTGTTCTTTTGAACTTTTGAAGGTTTCCACAAAATGATTAAGCAGCACAACTGTTTTCACATTGATAATAATAAGAAATGTTTCTTGAACACGACATTGGCATACTATTTAGATATTAGAATGATGATGTGACAATGAAGACTGGAGTAATGGCTGCTTTTGTCATCACAGTAATAAATTACATTTAAAAATATATTAAAATAGAAAAGTTATTAAATTATAATATTTCACAATATTTGACCAAATAAATGCAGCATTGGCAACCATAAGAGATTTATTTCAAAAACATATACAAAAAAATTGTACCGACCTCAAACTTTTGTACATGTTATTGTATGTTTTTTTTAGTAGTTTCTTCTCTTCCTCCGCCTTTTCCTTTTATAGCATTAATTGTGTAATTTAAGGAGAGAGAACATCTTGCATGTTTAATTAAGGTTTGAATTGGAATTGTTGATTCACAATAACAAAGTTTTGTCTTTTTGGTCTCACACAAAGCAAGCATATGATGTAGATGACTTGAAAAAGGTGCACAAGTCACCCTCGTCCTCTCATCTCCATGGATGAAAAGAAAATCATGCAGGTTGGAAGTGAAGGTGAGTAAATTAATAAAGTTAACCAGTACATTAACCAGTAACCTGGCATGTGTGACATAAAATAGTTTTGATAATTCATACACAATAAGACATGGCTCAATAGTAAATGGAGTCATTTTTGAATTGATGTTTACTATATGGTTTGTGATGCTGTTGTGGAAGTTGTTGGTTGATATGAGGTTTCCATGTTGTGGGCAGGAATTGAATTGGTCAGGGTTAGAGCCCTATAGCAAAGTTCTCCCTTCAGTTCACCTCCTGCTAAAGAATATGAATATTCAATGAAAGATTGAGAGGAGACAAACCGCAACAGAGAGAAAGAGGTTGAGGGTGGGAGGCAAAGACCAAAAGGCAAAGACCTTTTGTCCTCAACAGAGCTGTACATCAGGCTAACAATTCATCATTATCATCGTCATCATCATCTCTCTATTTATCCACCACTAAAAGAGTAGGGTTCTCAATTAGGTTAAAACAATGAAACTTAATCATATCAATTCACACATTTTTTTATAAACTCCCTGATGCATAATTTATATAACTGAATTAAAACCATTGTGATGAACAGTGTTTAGCTAAAAATTTAGACACACTTTATATTAAAGGTGTCATGACATAGCCTAATAATAACAATTTAAAAATGTTCCCTGAGGTTCACTTATAATATTCATATTTGTTTTTCACGAAAAACAAACAAAACTATATGCAGAAAAAAATAATACTATTTTCAACCTACATTCTTTGTCTGATTTTTTTTTTTTAAAGGGGTGGCTCCTTTAAGGCATGTAAGTATTCGGCCACTGCTATGATTGACTAACTCCATTGCATAGAAAACAGTATTAATGCCCTCTCGCTATTGCATGTGAGTAGCCTAAGGTTTTTGAAAACATTATCCTATAAAACCGTAATTTACAAATAGAGCATTATGATATTGTTTTCCTTACGCTTAGGGATGCAGCTTCTGTCAAGATTCAATACAGTTGACTGCTTTGTCTGTCAACAAAAGTGTATTTGCAAACTCTCCATTAGACTGTGCCTTGTTTACAAAACAATCTGCAGTCAAATGCTCCGAACAAACATATAATCCTTTGAAACGATTCGGGAAGCCATTAAAGTCCCTGTGAAGGCAATTCTAAAAAAAAAACATTTTTTCACTATTGCTGTGTTCCGGATTTTTTGGGCGGTGCTAAAACGGGGGCTCGATGACGCACCGCAACCCCTCAGAGCCTGAGCTCCTGGACACGCCCCAACTTGATGACACACTGGAGCTCCTGACGCTGGCCCCTCCCCTAACAATAGAGCAGCACATTCAGATCAGTTTGCCGCTCAATCGTGAGTTACTGTCAGTTACTACAGCCTACAGTTTGCTAGCTAGCTATGCCTTCGTCACGGAAATGCGTACTACCTGGATGCGATCACGTACAAAACAGATCGGTGTCCTTATTTAAATTTCCGAAAAACGATCACATCAAGAAGAGGTGGATTAATTTTGAAGAGCTACCTTGATGGAGAGCCGAGGATCGCCGCCAAAACCGGCCTCTGTAGTGATCATTTTACACGGGATAGATTTATAAACTTTCGTCGGAGACAACTGGGATTCACTGATAATCCGCTGTTACTGGTGAATGGGACCGAACCGACTATCTCCTGCCTTCATCCTCCCGTCGTGCCATCAACTGTGCCATCATCGGCAGTGCGTGCCTGCCCACCATTGAGTGAGTTGTGTGCTTGTGTGCTTATGTTTAGTAGGTAACAGTTAGTCGTCCACAGTTTAGTGTGGCGACTGCAGCTTTACAGCGAGTGGGCGTGGTTTCAGCGCAGCCAGCGGACACGCCCCCAGCGTTTGAGAGCAGAGAATAGCCTACTGCTCATTTTTGCAAGATTTTGATAGCTTACTTTATGTACTTGCCGTTTTTTTATCATTCAAATTTGGCTGGGTGGCTAATAACAGTTTCTGAGGTGTGACAAACTCAGTAGAACACATACTTAATTTTGACTTTGCAGTGACTTTAAAAATAAACCATCAACTTTTTCCTGATGCTGGGATCCTTCTGAAATCTGTACAAGAGACACAAACTAGCTAAACAAACTGTCAAAGAGAAGTTCTTTTACTCTTCCATTTGTCCTGTTATCAGGAGACGCGTGGCATGTATGTCAGTAGGCCTATGTCAGAAATGAAACGTGAATCTGTATGATGCATCCAGTGTAGACAGCATCAGTGAGTGATTATAATCTATTTGCTTTTAGTTTTGACATGATGCTCGAATCCGTGTTGACAGGTGTCAGCCGCTAAGCGACTGAACGATAGTGGGCGTAAGAACAGGTGTAAACAGGGCCACAGATCCCACAGCTGTTTTTGGAGTTTAATTAGGAGGACGTTTTAAGGATGATTTAATGATTCAAAGACCTCTTATATTTAAAATATTTTAAGGAAAATTTTATTACTCCTGTCATGACCTCTGTAAGTGTCTTAAACTAAAATTTTAAACAATGCACTTAATGTGTACACTGTAAAATACTAAGAAAATACAATTTCAGTCATTGTACTTTCACATTTAATTCTATGTGCTATTGCCGATTCAATGTGCTATTGCCGATATTGACAATCGACAAACCCCACCCCCAAATCATTCTTGTCAGTTATTGGCTGGAACACTGTTTGTTATGTTTCGTGGTGCGGGTGAACCCAGGTTGTTTTTGTTGCCATTTGTGGAGCCTGGGGTGTCCAGTGTTTTTTTACAGTGTGTTCAGGGGACAGGCAGCAAGCGAATAGTGAGGAGATGTTTGCTGTATACATCAGATATGTGACAAAAAATGTTTTGGCCTAAAAAACGCTTCACATCGCTTAGAGCACCTTTAAATCTAACCATACCACAAAACCGCTCCCTAACCTTATCCGTGTTCCACCTCAGTTGTAGCAAACGTGTTTTGTAATACAATATGAGCACAATAAAGTACACTGTATCAAACAATTAAACAAGTGCATTTTCGGACATGGCCATTGACTCCAATGTTAAATGGGTCCATGGCCAATTCTATTATAGTCAAAAACTCGAGAGATGAACCATTGTCAAAAAAATGTTGTCCACCACTCTTGTTCATCCAAAACAAACTACAATATAGACTCAAGGTGTTAAATACCGGAATTATCCTTTAAGTACAGATTACTAACATCTGGACTATGGAGTCCTGAACTAAAATAAACAAGATTAATGTTGCCTATAAACCATGGAATGAACCAAGAAAAGCTTAAAATTGTATGCAACTAAGAATCAAATCAAAGTAAAACAATAGCAGCAGAAAAAAAGACTGCAATCAAAAAACTTTACTGAACAAAATATATATTTTGTATATCAAAATATAAATATATATATACACACAAAGAAAAACTGCACACATCAGCTGTGGAATCAAAGAAAATTAATGCAATCTATTTGTAATTAACTGAATGCAAATGAACACATCTACAAGACAAATACAACAACTTCAGGTAAGAATGAATCATCAGCTTTATTACCTAGTGTTTTGTGAAATCTGTGGGTTGACATTACAGTAGTCATTCAATACAGGTGTTATGGAAGAATGTAAAAATAAACCACAAAAAATGACTGCTAACGCCTGAAGAGAGAGGTTTAAGACTGGTGGAGGATCTGCAAATAAAGATACTGACCAGTTGGATGAATTACTGACAGGTGTATAATTGAGAGTCAGTAACTTTTAGAGAAAGTACCAGCTGACCACGATTTCCAGGAGGAAGACTAGAGCTACTCCAGGAATAAATTGACGCTTAAATTAAACCTACCAGGAGTCGGGTTTAACTTCAGATTAATGTTGTTTTAAAGAACACACACACACACACACACGCACACACGCATGCACACACAGTCGCACCACGTATGTGTACTGTATGTATACGTCTATATATATATTGATCTTCACTGACATAGTCCAAGTAATCTATGTGTCTTCCTTAATCACAACATTAAACTGCCTCCTGTTCCACAATTTAGTTCTAAAAGTAGGTCTAGTCTTCCTCCAGGAAATCAGCTTATTAAACTCTGGACTAGACTATGTCTAGGAATATTATAGAGACCATATTTTTGTTAATCTGGTTTCAAAAGGCCATTTAAATCTCTAGGACTAGGCTTAATCTCGGTCCGAGAAACCACACTTATAAGTATACATTAATGAGAGTTTTATTTAGTATAAAGTGGGCTCAAATATTTATGCTACAAAAAGAATCAAATAAATCAAAATGTCCGAACAACCACAAAATGAATCAAACGGACTTCTAATGCAACATAAATGAGTTATTGATGAAATAAAAAAATAATTTTATTAGATGTATAGGGTAGGCAATTTAGGTAGGGTAGCAATCGCAAGCTAGCTTTGAAAGCATGAGATCCCAACCTCCCTTCAAAGCGATTTCCAAAAGCCACGCCTCCTTCAAAACACATGTGAACGAACACAGCAGAGTCTGCAAAGCGTCACGAGAAACGGTGTTAAATTACCTCATGTTTCAAAGCACAAAACATTACAATAATAATGAACGTAAACAACAGGGCTCTTACTTGTACCACCTGACTGCTGAAGATTTATTTAGACGTTGATAGTGTTGAAATAGAAACGCAAAAATCTGAGTCTGAGAGTGTGAACAGCTCCGGGCAAAATGCCACGGGCTGCCATCTCGTAATAAGGGTTATTACATGGTGCGAACGCAGCATACGCTCATTGTTTTGGTTCAGGAGGAACTGTAAAAGGTGGCTGCTGTCAGTGCTGTGTCTCTGACTCTTCTTAGCATGAACTGATGACGTGTGATGTCTGCGCTAGCAGGGTGCGCGGATGTATGGGATTACATACATTGACAGGCAGGTAGTGCATCATATAGTTCCTTTCGGATCGAATACAATGAGTGGACGAACATTTTTTTTTTTATCCTGAGACTTCGACAGAATATATATTTACATGTTTTAATATTTAGACCACTTCTATTATTGATTGCTATCAGGATGTGAAGAGAGTTTTAACCAGTATAACAAAATGTAAAACCTTTTTTTTGTCTAATACCCTACCTTTAATGACTTTAACATGTTGCAAAATATGCTACTGGAAATCTAGTTAATTTGGTTAGCTTTACTACTTTGAGTTACCGGTAGCTGCATCTAACCTCACGTTTTTCTTCTATTCTTTATCACGCAGACTTCCTTTTCCCGTTTAAAACAAAAACAGCACCCCCAGATTGTAGGTCCATAGCACCTCAGCAGCATGAGTGGTATTATTTCTGCCTGTGTGTGAATGTTTACAGGACTGTATGTATTTATTACACTGTGCACTGGAGTCCACAGAGCACCCCCGTCGTACAGGCCGTGGCATCACCGTTTGTGTCTGTATGTCCCCGAGGGGACATGTGTTCCACATAGTTTATGATTATGGTTTCTGTGGGGGAACAAGATGCGGCGAACTAACATGTGAGTTATACACCAACAGCCACACTCACAAAAAACACAAGAGGCAGGGACCGCACCATAGAGCTCCCCTTCGCGAGGTCTGATGTCTTTGTTTATTTTGTTGTTTTTTTCTCGCACATTCCTTCCCTCCTGTCATCTTTTAGATCTGACAGCAGGAGCAGCTCCTGGCAGCAGTTTGATAGACATGTCAGGAGTGTAAAATACCTGTGTGGTATGAAACGCTCGCACACACACGCAGAGTTCAGCTGTGCCGGGTTAGAATTATTCATCTCAACCTGATCCCTGTTGGTCTCTGAACCGCAGGATAGCTGAAGCATTAACGCTGCCTGACTTACTTTATATAGTATTCAATTAACAGGCGGCATTTCGGGATGCTGTATTTAAGACCAATTATTGGCTTAGGTGTAGTAACAAAATAGCATTTTGGGGTAGAATTTGTAGCGTTGTCTGTGAGCCAGGTATTGATTTGTTTTTCCGATGGACTTTTCTTGGTGTTTTCTTAGAACTTTCCTAGAACAGTTCATTTGAGTAATGGATTCAGTTGTTTATGTACAATTCAATTTCTGAGTTCTGCAGAGATACATACTGCAACCAGGTAATGTATATGGGCTTTTAGCCTTTTTACAACTCAGAAAAGTCAAGAGAGATAGGAAAAAGGGAAGAGAGCTTGGAAATGGGATCTGGACATGACACAGGTCAGCCTTTACCTGCATTTATTTTATTCTTTTACATTATTTTAGCTTGAAATGGCACATTTATAAAACTTATAACGTTTAACTTACGTTAAAATCACCTATCCAAAATGTAAAGCACCCATTTCATTACATGACTTATGGCATAAATATGGCAATCATAGAGGTATCAAAGTACCATGAGATTTCGGCCATTGCAACAGTACCTCTTTGTCAGTGATGCGGACTCATTTCTGGACACAACTAACGTCATGGTGCATAATCTCAAAGTTCGCTTCGTCTAAATTTCATAATCTAAATAAATACACTAACGTTTGATTTACTGCTAGAGATGGCTGCTAGACCGTGTGAATATAGAGTCATTTTCATGGCTACAATAACAACTAACGAAACACTCCTTAATTAATGTTGTGGGTGCATTTGCATTGTGTTACACTGATACGCCCATTTACGAGAACGTCCAGGCTGAAATATGATTATCACATTAAACCCAGATATGATTAGTGTGTGTTTCGTGCAGGAGCTGATGGAGATGATCAGTGTTTTGATGACAGTCTGAGGGGCTGATCCTGACCGAGATGCAGAGACTGAAGGCGTGTGTAATTGATAGTGACAGTCCTCTCCTACATTTAATTGCTGACCATGAATCAGATTACTTCCTCAAACTGCTTTCATTAGCGCTAAGAGATCTGTGGCAACACAGCTCGCTCTGGATTCATATTGGCCTGTGGTGGATGGCTACCATGTGGGTGCTTATGGTTCTCATATTCTTAAAGATGACTTGTTTGATTTGTGACATGATAGATTATTTTTGGTATAGTATTGGTATATCCATCCATCCATGCATCATGAAGGATATTATAGTTCTTAAGATTTGCTTTTTTTGTGAGGGTGTTTGCATGGGTCGGGGGGTGGGGGGGGGATTTCATTTATTTTATTTGATAGATGTAATGTTGATTTATTTAGCTTTAAAATCCCCCTGTAGTCAATAATTGTATCCCTTAAACCTAATATTTGATCACCAAAATTACATATTTAAGTGTTTTTTTCCTTGAAATAGCGATAATTCCTTAATGCCTTAAAATAGCTTGAATGTAACTCTACACCCTTGCCTCATTTAGTATACGCGGTTCTATGAATATGCAAATTAGCCCCGCCTCCACTCACTCACACCAGCTCAGAGATCCACTTGTTGATGATCACACATGGTTGCAAGGTAGTTTGTGACGTCAGAAACAACAGCGATTTCAAACCGCATTTTTGAGATTTTTGTCTTTGGTTCACTGCAGTTTTAAGGTGAAAATACTCAGCAATGGTGTTGACTTATGAATTACACATGGTTTGTCTTAAAATACATTAAAAACAGCACATAGACATATAAACAATATTAAAACCTTGATTTTCACCACATGGGGACTTTAAAGAAATGCAATAATAAACGCTCCCCACTCTTGCGTTTCTCAATCACAGGCGGCTGTATTGTCTGCTATGCATGCATACAGTATATGGTCTCTTGACAATGAAATTGCACAGTTTTCTAGATTAAGGGGCCAGCACAGTTTACCCTCTCACACATCTTACCCCACTCCTACTGTAGTCCTCAGTATACTTACAAGTCTATTTTAGTCAGTCATCTCTGTGAGACTGCCTACTGTTACAGCCATTTCTGTGAGGTATACTGTCATCTCTGGGAGATACTTTTACAGTCATTTCGGAGGTACTTTAGTCAGTCATCGCTGGGAAATACTGGAGTCAGTCACGCTGAAATAGTATAATATACTCTGAGGATGACAGGCATGTCATTGAAGTTGACATTTGAGCAAAAACACTTTGAAAGCAAGCCTATGCTATTAGAATGACTCTCACAGTGGGGTTTATCAGCCGTCTTCGCTGTCAAATGAAAGTGTTTTTCTGTTTGCTGCGAGTTCGTTCACAATTACGTACCGGCAAAGTAAAATAAAGCATGTACGAATGTACGATGATTTTTCAACCAGACAGCGGGAGCTAAATGGCATTAGTACAGGTTGAATGGAGACAGCCTTAGTTCGGTCCACTAGTGTTAGCATTGCGGCCACATGTGACCAGACTCGGACCCCGTACACAGCATGGGGGAGTGTGCTAGAGCTCTCCCTGCCGCTATCCATCAGCGCAGGTCTCGGCTAGCCCGAGCTCGGCTCCCACTGAGCGTAATGGGGTGTAGGAGAGCCCAGGGAACAGTGTGCGCTGCGCTAGGCTCGGGCCTGGCAGCATTATAAACTTACTGTGTGATTATTGTCAGAGCGGGACTCTAGCGCCTGGGGGTCCGCTGTGATGGGTAGTGTGTCAGAGAGGAGAGCGAGAGAGAGAACACAAGCTGAAGGAGAGAGAGGAAGCAAGGGGAGGGGGAAGATAGATGGCGTGGTAGACAAAGGGAGCTGGAGGAGAGAAATACGATGGAAGAAAAAGGATAGAGAGGGACAAGCAATGGAGAATCAGTTAGAAAGCAACTCTATGGTAAGGGAGAGAGAGAGGGATGGAAATTAGAGAAAATTGTTAAGAGCCTGACTGTGCCAAGATTGTTTTTCCCTTGTTTTGTTTTTTTTGCCGCCTCTAAACGCCGGAGATGTGGCCTGTCTCTGGCGAGGAGAGGGAACTCAATTTGGGACAATTTACTCTACAGTCTTCTCGCTGATATACCTTCGGGACAGAGAATAGGGAGCGAATGAAACTGAAGGAAGATAAAATCAGCGAGACACTGACACACACAAACACACACACACACACACTCGTACCGCACACACATGGATTTCACTTAGTTAGCTTGAACTCTCCCAGTTGGTCGATATGATTTGGTCTCTATGGCAATGAAAATGAAAAACCTTTGAAAGGGTCAAAGGAAAGCCACTGGATTTGATTTAGCTCCACCTTGAAGATTGATGTGGCTAGACAGGGTGTGTGTGGATGCGGGAGTGTGTCTGATGTGGATATTTTGTGCCCTGTATTTGCATGGCACTAACCTTATGCTTCCATCTGACCTTTAACCCAACATTTAATCATACAGGACTGCACAAAAATCACATTGTGGAAGCAGCCAAGTGTTGGGGAAGCTACTTGTAATGACATAACTAAGTTACTAAAAAAGTAGGTAACTTTTCCCTTAAATAGCCTCAGATATGTAACCATATTATTTATATCAGAACCATATTTTTCTGGCTCAACCAATGAGGTTCATTCTCGCGTCAAGCAGGTTATAAAAACAAAAGCCTAAATTTAATTTGTTCGTCATATAAAGGGATTGTGTCTCTTCAGAAAATTTTGGACTAAACCGCTCAATTTATATGGATTAGTTTTACGATCTCTTTATGAACTTTTTGAAGTGTTAAAGTGGTAGTTGAAGATGAAGAAGTGGCTCAGATTTTATTAAAAATATCTTCATTTGTGCTCCGAAGATGAACAAAAGTCTTATGAGTTTGCAACAACACGATGGTGAGTAAATGACAGAATTAATTTTTTTGGGTGAACTAATCCTTTAACAACCATATAAACAATCACAGCGCAATCTGGATAGTTTCTGGACTTTTGGTTAAATACAGGTTATTTTCATTGTGTATAAAACACAATATGCTTCAAATAGTTATTTATATCTGCCCTATTAATGACAAAACAAGGCAATGTTGCTGTTGTGGGAAAAAACGAACAAAGAATACCCATCACAGCAGTTCTCCCCTCTGTCATGTTTAAAGTTTATCGCCCGCACGGTGCACGATTAGAAGATTCGAGTACAAAAATGATCTGAGTTTCCCAGTAAAGACAACTTGAGAGGGACATTCATGTCTTATTTTCGAACTCGTATTTACATTCATTCCGATAGCACTTGAAGGCAGAAAAAGTGCATTAAATGGTAAAACTGTTTTGCTACAAACCAGTGTGTTTATAATTAAGGCAATACATTAAAATGCTATGGTAATAAATACAAGTTTGAAATATCAAGCAGCATAACAAGCTGTTTTGTACAGCTAAAAATAACTGGAAGCGGATGACACCGGAAGCTAGACACATTAAATTTACAAACGGATGGCCTGTTCTCATGTGAAAAATAAGTGGATTGGGACAGGCCTTGGGACTCTAATAGGTGAATTTTTTTTTTAATACGGTTCTTTTATGAGCCATCCAGACAAGCTGATTCACTTGAATAAATTGAAAAAGCTCATCTTTAAAGGTGTATGCAAACACTCAGAATGAGTTCTCCAGCACTTCGATTGTTGTTCTTTGTTAACATTGCCTAGGCAAGGCAAAGTAAGTTTATTTATATAGCAGAATTCATACACAATGGTAATTCGAAGTGCTTTACATAGAATTTAAAAATAAAATAAAATAATTAAAGTAAAATAAAATACAGTGCAAACAGTCAGATAAACAGTGGCACAGCTAAACAGATGTGTTTCGAGTCTGGATTTGAATGTGACTACTGTAGAAGCACATCTGATCTCTTCTGGAAGCTGGTTCCAGCTGTGGCTGGCATATAGCTAAAAGCAGACTCTCCTTGCTTTGAGTGAAGCAGATGTGATCCTAATGATCTGAGTGATCTGTTAGGTTTATATTCGGTTAGCATATGCAATGTATTAAAGGATAATTCCGGTATTTAACACCTTGAGTCTATATTGTAGTTTGTTTAGGATGAACAAGAGTGGTGGACAACATTTTTTTGACTGGTTCCTCTCTCGAGTTTTTGACTATAATAGAATTGGCCATGGACCCATTTAACATTGGAGTCAATGGGCATGTCCGAAAATGTCATTAAAACAGCCAATAATGTTCGTTTACAAAACTGTTAAACTCACCGAGTGGTTAGTGGTGTTAGTTGATGATTATAAACAATATATCGTCGCAATATATGATTCCAATCCGTTTATTTTGCTATAGTGGAACTATTTTTTCAGACACTTCACAACCGTGTAACTTCCGCTCAATATTTGAATCTGAAGCGTTAGCACACTCCCGACCACTTGATGGCGATAACCGATGTTTATGTCTCGCGGGACACTCACGGTCATAGTCGAGTTCAACTTCATATTGCACTGGTCAGTGGTCACGTCTTTCAATATGGTTAGAATTTGTGCGGTCAAAAACTGCGGTGAAACGGAAGCGAGCAAAAAGACTACATCGACCAAATGTAAACAGCCCCCTTTCCGTTTCCAGTAGCGCATTTATATTAACGAGCACTCAGTCCTTCAACAGAATTCAATGGGATTTTACAAAATGACGAATAAAACACGACAGAAACTGTATTTCGCAACACTTTTTGTTTCTGGAACATCAACTAACATCACTAATCACTCAGTGAGTTGCACAGTTTTGAAAACTAATGTTAAAGGTTGTTTTAATGACATTTTCGGACATGCCCATTGACTCCAATGTTAAATGGGTCCATGGCCAATTCTTTTATAGTCACATTGTCAAAAAAATGTTGTCCACCACTCTTGTTCATCCAAAACAAACTACAATATAGACTCAAGGTGTTAAATACCGGAATTATCCTTTAAGGTCCTAGGCCATTGGGTAATTTATATAGCAGTAATAATACTTTAAAATCAATCCTAAATGGAACTGGGAGCCAGTGTAAAGACCTGAGGACTGGTGTGATATGTTAATTTTTTCTGTTTCTGCTCAGGATCCGGGCAGCAGCGTTCTGTATGAGCTGCAACTGACTTATGGTCTTTTTGAGAAGGCCAGTGAGGAGTCCATTACAATAATCCACCCTGCTGGTGATGAAAGCATGCACAAGTTTCTCTTAAGTCTTGACTGGAAACTAAGCATCTAAAGACGTGCATAGACGCACGTCTTTCACTGTTGGATAGTATTTATTTTGAAAGTGAAAAACTGTAGTTGAAACGAATTTGCGATTCGATTATAAATGCAATTGCTCTACTGTATGTCTCACCAGACTGGGTGGAGATTCGTGCTTGCGGTGAGAGCAGCCCGTCTCTGAACTAGCAGTAATAAGGCGAGATTGTGACTCCAAATGTCTCCAAATTTGTATCGAAAAACTGAAAGGAAAACCAATGAAACAAACATTTCAGTTATTAGCTATTTTAGATTCCACAGTGTCTTTAACATACAATAATAAAAATGAACACAAGCATTATATAATAAAATGCAATATATGTTGTTTTTATAACAGTTTGAATGTGCATTTGCCAACATTATTGAATTAATGCTGTCATTTAGTTTATATCTATTTATGTATCTGTCTGTCTACATGTCTGTCCCTGTAGTTCTGCATGAACACGATGCTAACAATAAAATCACATTTTTGATTGGAATGCACACAAATGTATAGCTTGAATCCGGCAAATGCATAAATGTGAAATGTAATATCGATCACAAAGTTATTATGAAGTGTTAACAAATAGTTTTGGTAATTGTTTAGTTGTAGACTATTCAAAAAATATATAAATAATATGTTTGTATGTGTATATATATAATGGTGTTAGAGATATAGATGTATTTGTATAATTGTCTACAGCCATTCACTTGATTTTATGGCAAGGGCACTGAATATTTTAGCAGTGGATGTGCTGGAAAGTTGGACAGTGTGCTCTTTATGCCCGGAGGCTGCTTTAGTATGCAGAGCAGGCTCGAAGGCTCTATTGATGAGCTATCGCACAACGCCCAGCTACCTCAGACTGCTGACATAGCGCTTCCTCTTTCCCAGCTCTCTCGTTCTCCGGGTGTCTCTCCTGAGCATAGAGATCTGACTCTTCTCGTCCATGAGAGGAGGAGTATGAACAAGTGTGTTTGATCTGGAGAAAGAGAGCGAGGTCAGTATCATAGAAAACGGTATCTGCATGATTTCTGAGAAAAATCTAAAGAGATAACCTGTTTATACATTGGTCCAAAAGTCTTTTTGTGCGAGTTTGTTCTTTATTTATTTATAAAATTCTTTATTTATATAATATATATTTTTTTATTTTCGATAAAAGAAACATTTGATATAAAGAAGAATTATTTAAGATTCTGACGTATTTCTGTTACTTATCAAATGATCAAATTTGATAACGTGGATCATGTTAACTATGTTCTGATCAGGTGAGATGCTCATCCTTACACTGAAGCACAAAATTATTTTTGGATTATTGAAAACATGGTCATCAGGCTTTACACAAACTTGTGGAGTTCATGCAGCTCAAGTGCTTTTGTCATTAAAGCAAAAAAATTGGAAATACCAAATTAAAAAAAACAGAGAAATTAACTTTTCTCTCAAAATGTTTTGCTGTTAATTTAATTTTTAAATGTATAAAATTAAAAAAATTATGCAAAATCTAAGCATTTTCACCAACAGTCGTAATGTTTGAGCCCCAGTGTGTGTATGTCAATGTCAGATTAAAAAAATTAAACAATGAAGAGGGATTATTTTTTCCTAGGGACAGCTGCGCTTGGTTATTTATGGAGGGAGGGTAAAACACAAATTAAAAGGTAAACAAAAAACACACAAATGGTTGAATGAATTGGAATGCTCCAATAAATCAAATCTTGACACATCGAAACAACTTTACACAGAGGTGTGATTTTTAATTTTATGTGGCATGTTTATGCAAATGAGTTTTTTTGTGTGTGTGTGTAGGGATTCTCAACTAGACCAATGCTGAGCTGACAGGAAGAGAGGAAGCACATATTGACATGTGTTTAGTGTGTGTGACGATTCTCCCTTCATCCCGTCTGTGTGTGTGTGTTTGCTTGCACACGTGCACACTCTGTGGCACTGAGCCCCCAATCCCCCCCCCCCCCCCCCCCAACCAACCCGCCACACTGCTGCACTGGGAAGGGTTTCCAAGGAAACTGTCACCCATGGCGAGGTCCGGTGAGGGTGAACTGCCTCTTGCATGCATACCTAAATTCAGACCCCTGAAACCTACAACACGCCACCCCAGAGCGACAAACCCACTGAGTCAAAAATCACCTTGAATTAATTGCACTCCGTGTGTTAACCATTTTATCGCGCTGCTGTGTTCCTATTCATGTCTTTGAGGTGAAAACTCTAAAAGTCAAACTCAAAAGTCTATATTTATTATTTTACTGTTCTTTTTTTCAGTGCAGATTATTCCATGAATAATAATAACAAAAATATTATTGGTAAAAATACATTTATATTATGAAAATAACTCGCATTCTAATATAAATTGCATAATTTTCATGATTTAATCGATTTAATGTACTTTTAAGAAAAATTATTGTTTACATCCATGTTTTTACATGATACCTGCATACAATTATGTAATTATTTTCTGTAATTACATCTATAATTACTCTGTTGACCCTTCCATTACCCCTTACCCACCCATACCACCAAACCCTAACCTTTACCCGTATCCCTTAACAGCACAAGTGTTTTGCAATACAACACGAACACAATAAGTACATACTTATTTTTTGATGTAATTGCAGTTAAGGACACCTAATATAAAGTGTGACCTTTCACACTATAGAAGTAAAATGAGTTGTAAATACCTTGCGAATATTGACTTTACAACATAGACTGTGGATTTAATAAACTGTACACCAGCAATTGCCAACTCAGAAGCCCTACTGAATATACAGGGCCTAAAATTAACACTCGACAAGCGCCATGTGTGAGTAAAAATCAGTGGCGGTGACACTCGCCAGTTGGCTGGTAACATATTTATGAATTCTATCAATGCATGAACGTGAACTACACTCGGGACAGTTGACGGGCCAGCGCTGCATCATCGCGAAAGTTTAAGCCTTGACAATAAGACGCACACACACATCCGAAACACGTGGAAACACAGTGCGCAAATGCTAAACTGAGCTCTCTTTATTGTCTTCTTGCACTTGAGCGGACAAATTCACACAAAATTATGTCAATAAATTGCGAGTATCCAAGTAAACATAGTCGGTTAGGTCTTAAATGTACAGTGCTGCAAATAGCAAATACCGGTACCCATTTGAGAGTCTTTATTTTTAAGATTGTGAGTCAGAAGTTTTGAATATGACTTTGTGACTTCATGCTTTCCTGTTTACTGGAGGTATGTAGTTGTAATTCTGCACTTTCCTCATTGAAGTCCTGCAGATGTGATCCTAATACTGAGGAGAGATCCCTCCGTTGAGAGAGTGGGGTTTGTTTGTATATAGAATTCATTTAATTGTGTTTTTGTATACAGTTAGTCAATATTGTAATAGGGTTAGGGAGCACTTTTTCTTGGCTGTCGCTGTGTAGGGGGCAAACACAATTAGTCTGTTACCTGGCTAGCAGCCAAAGCCCTCACTGTGAGAGCTAGACTTCCTCCGAATATTTCTCTGAATGTGATGGTGGCCATACAATGCATACTAGCCTATAGGAATATTTGCGTACAGTATTGGCTACTGTTTTTTTTTATTCAGTTTGATATCCGATAATCATCTCACTCGTAAATTATGTATTTATTAATATTTTGCTATTTGAAACCATTTTGTGTGACGCAGTGTTTAAATGATAAAATAAGTCAAGAAAAAGTTCATGTAGCTTCCAGTTCATTTGTCACATTAGAATTCGTAAGGTTAAGTCGAGGGCATTGTATTGTGGGATTTTTGTTGCAGATTTCACAAGGTCATCCGGTTCTCCTGATTATTTTGGAAACTTTTTTGGAGAGGTTATAAGGATCAAAGGTGATTTTTAATACCAGTGTGCACATTACATGTCTAAATGGGTTTTTAAATAATTTCCAAAGGATATATGGCAGGTTGCCGTGCATCATTGCAGACGGAAGGTCTGTTAATGAGCTGTCGATATCAGAGACCTCGCTGTCATACACTTGTGGCTATTCGAAGAGAGCTTTGCTTTTGCTTGTTGAGTTTCGCATTAGTAGTGAGTGTGGCTGAGCTATTATACACGAGGAGCTCTCGCATATGTTTTGATATGGCTTTGAACCCACCTCCAGTGTTTGTGTAAACAGCCATTATCAGAAAAAGCGTGTGAGGAAAAGAAGCGATACTGTGTGGGAATGCTGTCGGTCAGGTGTAGGCACGCAGCCATGTTGAGTTGACCTGCGGTGGCCTCCCCTGAGCTCTCTCCCAATCAACCACAGTGCTAATTACAGCAGTAATTATGTAATTACCATGCCTCTGAAACACATCCAACACAAGCTGAGAAAAGTCAAAGGTAACATGGAGATATGGCCAGAAAAACACACTCATTCGAACACAGAACCAGTTCTTCGACTGAAACGGGCTTTTTTCCATTTCTGTGATATCATTTCTCACTTTCCCTTTTGAATGACGCGAGCCACACAACATGTGATTTCCACATTAGCACCAATATATCGGATTTGACACGGAATCAACGCAATAACTGCTACTATCTCCGGTGGAAAAGTTTTTTCAAAACAGTTTGTTCGTTTTTTTTTCTTTTTCTTTCCTTCAGACTGTGACGTGGAGGAGGATGCAGTGGGTCTTCTCTTCATGGTGCTTCTCTTACCTGCATCACACCCCCTGCAGGCACACCGAAACCTCTCCATGACCTTTTGCTCACAAACACATAGAGTTGGACCCCCCGTCAGCCCCTGACTTAGATACGGGTCAACTCTAGAGCAGGGCACACCAATGAACACACACACACAGACAACAGCCAACTCTACTTTTGGAAACTGATGAAGCTATTTACAATGATTTATTTATTTACTTATTTTGAGTCACATTTTTTTATTTATATTTTTTTAAATAATAAATAAATAAATAATAATAAATATATATATATATATATAAATATAAATAAATATAGCTGCAAGCAGCGATTACGGGCCCAAGCCGGTGGCACCGCCACCCTGGTGCCTTTAGTTACACTAAAGGCACCGGGCTGGCGCTGCCACCGGCTTGGGCCCTCCATCGCTGCTTGCAGCTATATTTATTTATATTTATATATATATATATATATATATATATATATATATAAAAAGCCGCCACCCCGTTGGCTTTCGGGTTCCTGTGCACGACGGGCAATAACGTAACCCCGCTTTGACTGTCGAGAAGAAGTCTGCTTTAGAGCTTGCATCAGTGTGAGTCTTTCTGCTCCCCTCCAAACACACACAGAAAAGGGGGGGGGGGGGGGGGGGGACTCTGTCAGAGAGAGACAAAACCACATTCAAACCAAAATATCTGACTTCCTGTTGGTCGGAGCTTATGACTGTAAATGAGAAAGTTGTCCGGATCGATAAGCACAATATAGAGACCGAGTTTTGTGACTGTAGGTAAAAATAACCCACCCACTTTAGTCAAAAGTATCTTAAAAGTAACACACTTCCTGCTGCCAGTTGGTGGCGCTATAACTTTGACTCACAATAGCCACATCCATGTGATAGCCCTCTTACAACAAACACACTGCTGAAGTTTCATCAAGATCAATAAATGTATGAAGACGTTATAACACATTGTGTTTTTCTTTTCTCGCCATAACTTCGTTTCCTCGCCACGGCCAAACCGTTCGAGATATCAAAAATCCGTCCGCAATTTAGCGTCCTCAATGTCTTGACTTCATGCTGACCGAGTTTGGTGGCAATAGGATAATTTTTCTTGGAGGAGTATATCAAATTCCAGGGGCATGCATTTTCATACAGCCCATGATAGCCGACTTCCTGTTGGACTGGCGTAAAACTTAGAGCACGAAAGTTGTTCGGCCCGATTAAATCTATATGTGTACCGAGTTTCATATTATTACATGCAAACGTGTTTGATATATGGACCAAGTTTTTCGGACCACGTTCAAGGGGGCGCTGTTGAGCTCCCCTGCCACGCCCGGGTACCAGCTTCAGCCCAGCCCTGATGGCCGCAGGTTCTGACCTGTGTGCAAAGTTTCAAGAGTTTTCGAGCACGTTAAGGGCCCCAAAAGTGCCCGAGAAGTCCCACACAGCAGAGAAAGGGTTAAAATAAAGCCCCCCTCCTCTCTCACACACACAGACACTGAGAGAGACTGGCAAAATTCCCATCAAATCACATTCAAACCAAAATGTCTGACTTCCTGTTGGTCGGAGCTAATGACTGTAAATTAGAAAGTTGTCCGGCTCGGGGAGATAAATATAAATACCGATTTTTGTTACTGTAGGTAAAACTAATACCCCATTTTTGACTAAAGGTGGCGCTACTGAGCCCCTTACCACGCCCGTTTCTGAAACTTCACACATGCCTAGTACCTAATAAATCTGATATGCATGTTGAGTTTCATGCAATTTGAAGCATGTTAAGAGCCTCAAATGCACCCAAAAAAGAATATAAAAGTTTAAAGCGTTGCCATGGCAACAGTATTTAAGATATCAATAATTCTTTCACAGGTCTACATCTGCCGTGTGTTTACATTATACACATAAAGTTTGAAGCAAATCGGGTAAAAATAAGAGGGTGAATTCAAAGCATTTTGAAAGTGACACACTTCCTGCTGCCAGTTGGTGGCGCTATAACTTTGATTCACAATAGTCACATCCATGCGATCGGCCTCTTACAACGAACACACTGCTGAAGTTTCATCAAGATCAATTAATGTATGAGGATGTTATAACACACTTCCTGTTTCCAATATTCGCCATAAATTCGTTTCCTCGCCACGGCCAAACCGTTCGAGATATCAAAAATCCCCTCGCAATTTATCATCCTCCATGTCTTGACTTCATGCACACCGAGTTTCGTGGTCATCCGATGAATTCTCTAGGACAAGTGTTTCAAATGCCAGAACATGCGTTTCCATACAGCCCATAATAACCGACTTCCTGTTGGACTGGCGTAAAACTTAGAGCACGAAAGTTGTTCGGCCCGATGAGATCTATACGTGTACCGAGTTTCATATTATTACATGCAAGCGTGTTTGAGATATGGACATGTTTTTGAATCCCATTCCAGGGGGCGCTGGCGAGCCCCCCTGCCACGCCCGGGTCCCAGCTTCAGTCGAGCCCTAATGGCCGCGGGTTCTGACATTTGTGCAAAGTTTCAAGAGTTTTTGAGCACGTTAAGGCCCCCAAAAGTGCCCAAAAGGTAGTAATATAATAATAAATATATATATATATATATAAATATAAATAAATATAGCTGCAAGCAGCGATTACGGGCCCAAGCCGGTGGCACCGCCACCCTGGTGCCTTTAGTTACACTAAAGGCACCGGGCTGGCGCTGCCACCGGCTTGGGCCCTCAATCGCTGCTTGCAGCTATATTTATTTATATTTATATATATATATATATATATATATATATAAAAAGCCGCCACCCCGTTGCCTTTCGGGTTCCTGTGCACGACGGGCAATAACGTAACCCCGCTTTGACTGTCGAGAAGAAGTCTGCTTTAGAGCTTGCATCAGTGTGAGTCTTTCTGCTCCCCTCCAAACACACACAGAAAAGGGGGGGGGGCTGTCTGTGTGTGTGCCCTCCCTCCCTCCCTCCCCACACACACACACACACACACACACACACACACACACACACACACACACACACACACACAGAGAATGGCAGGGGGAACTCTGTCAGAGAGAGACAAAACCACATTCAAACCAAAATATCTGACTTCCTGTTGGTCGGAGCGTATGACTGGTATGAAGACGTTATAACACATCGTGTTTCTCTTTTCTCGCCATAATTTCGTTTCCTCGCCATGGCCAAACTGTTCGAGATATCAAAAATCCGTCAGCAATTTAGTATCCTCAATGTCTTGACGTCATGCTGACCGAGTTTGGTTGCGATTGGATGAATTTTCTAGAAAGAGTGTTTCAAATTCCAGGGGCATGCGTTTTCATACCACCCACAATAGCCGACTTCCTGTTGGGCTGGCGTAAAACTTAGAGCACGAAAGTTGTTCGGCCCGATGAGATCTAAATGTGTACCGAGTTTCATATTATTACATGCAAGCGTGTTTGATATACGGACAAGTGTTTGAATCCCATTCCAGGGGGCGCTGTCGAGCCCCCCTGCCACGCCCGGGTACCAGCTTCAGCCGCGGGTTCTGACCTGTGTGCAAAATTTCAAGAGTTTTCGAGCACGTTAAGGGCCCCAAAAGTGCCCGAGATTTTGCACACAGCAGAGAAAGGGTTAAACTAAACTAGCCCCCCTCCTCACACACACACACACATACACAGATCCCCCCCTCCCCTCCCCACCCCACACAGACAGACACACACACACAGAATGCCAGAGAGACAGAGAGAGACACAATTCACATTCAAACCACAATATCTGACTTTCTGTTGGTCGGAGCTAATGACTGTAAATTAGAAAGTTGTTCGGCTTGATAAGATCAAAACACACGCTGAGTTTTGTAACTGTAGGTAAAACTATAACTAAGTTATAACACACTTTATGCATCCTTTTTTAATCATAAATTCGTTTCCTCGCCACGGCCAAACCGTTCGAGATATCAAAAATCCGTCCGCAATTTAGCATCCTCCATGTCTTGACTTCATGCACACCGAGTTTTGTGGTCATCGGATGAATTCTCTGGGAGAAGTGTTTCAAATGCCAGAACATGCGTTTCCATACAGCCCATAATAGCCGACTTCCTGTTGGACTGGCGTAAAACTTAGAGCACGAAAGTTGTTCGGCCCGATGAGATCTATATGTGTACCGAGTTTCATATTATTACATGCAAGCGTGTTTGATATATGGACATGTTTTTGAATCCCATTCCAGGGGGCGCTGCCGAGCCCCCCTGCCACGCCCGGGTCCCAGCTTCAGTCCGGCTCTAATGGCCGCGGGTTCTGACATTTGTGCAAAGTTTCAAGAGTTTTTGAGCACGTTAAGGCCCCCAAAAGTGCCCAAAAGGTAGTAAAATAATAATAATAATAATAAAATATAGCTGCAAGCAGCGATTACGGGCCCAAGCCGGTGGCACCGCCACCCTGGTGCCTTTAGTTACACTAAAGGCACCGGGCTGGCGCTGCCACCGGCTTGGGCTCTCCATCGCTGCTTGCAGCTATATTTATTTATATATATATATATATATATATATATAAAAAGCCGCCACCCCGTTGCCTTTCGGGTTCCTGTGCACGACGGGCAATAACGTAACCCCGCTTTGACTGTCGAGAAGAAGTCTGCTTTAGAGCTTGTATCAGTGTGAGTCTTTCTGCTCCCCTCCAAACACACACACACACACACACAGAATGGCAGGGGGAACTCTGTCGGAGAGAGACAAAACCACATTCAAACCAAAATATCTGACTTCCTGTTGGTCGGAGCTAATGACTGTAAATGAGAAAGTTGTCCGGCTCGATGTGCACAAAATACATACCGAGTTTTGTGACTGTAGGTAAAAATAATCCCCCCCACTTTAGTCAAAAGCATCTTGAAAGTAACACTTCCTGCTGCCAGTTGGTGGCGCTATAACTTTGACTCACATTAGTTACATCCATGTGATCGCTCTCTTACAACAAACACGCTACTGAAGTTTCATCAAGATCAATTAATGTATGAAGACGTTATTACACATCGTGTTTCTCTTTTCTCGCCATAATTTCGTTTCCTCGCCACGGCCAAACTGTTCGAGATATAAAAAATCCGTCAGCAATTTAGTATCCTCAATGTCTTGACGTCATGCTGACCGAGTTTGGTTGCGATTGGATGAATTTTCTAGAAAGAGTGTTTCAAATTCCAGGGGCATGGGTTTTCATACCACCCACAATAGCCGACTTCCTGTTTGGGCTGGCGTAAAACTTAGAGCACGAAAGTTGTTCGGCCCGATGAGATCTAAATGTGTACCGAGTTTCATATTATTACATGCAAGCGTGTTTGATATACGGACAAGTGTTTGAATCCCATTCCAGGGGGCGCTGTCGAGCCCCCCTGCCACGCCCGGGTACCAGCTTCAGCCCGGCTGCGGGTTCTGACCTGTGTGCAAAATTTCAAGAGTTTTCGAGCACGTTAAGGGCCCCAAAAGTGCCCGAGATTTTGCACACAGCAGAGAAAGGGTTAAACTAAACTAGCCCCCCTCCTCACACACTCACACACACACACACATACACAGATCCCCCCTCCCCTCCCCACCCCACACAGACAGACACACACACACAGAATAGCAGAGAGACAGAGAGAGACACAATTCACATTCAAACCACAATATCTGACTTTCTGTTGGTCGGAGCGAATGACTGTAAATTACAAAGTTGTTCGGCTTGATAATATCAATATACACGCTGAGTTTTGTAACTGTAGGTAAAACTATAACTAAGTTATAACACTTTATGCATCCTTTTTTAATCATAAATTCGTTTCCTCGCCACGGCCAAACCGTTCGAGATATCAAAAATCCGTCCGCAATTTAGCATCCTCCATGTCTTGACTTCATGCACACCGAGTTTCGTGGTCATCGGATGAATTCTCTGGGAGAAGTGTTTCAAATTCCAGAACATGCGTTTCCATACAGCCCATAATAGCCGACTTCCTGTTGGACTGGCGTAAAACTTAGAGCACGAAAGTTGTTCGGCCCGATGAGATCTATATGTGTACCGAGTATCATATTATTACATTCAAGCGTGTTTGATATATGGACATGTTTTTGAATCCCATTCCAGGGGGCGCTGCCGAGCCCCCCTACCACGCCCGGGTCCCAGCTTCAGCGTGGCCCTAATGGCCGCGGGTTCTGACATTTGTGCAAAGTTTCAAGAGTTTTTGAGCACGTTAAGGCCCCCAAAAGTGCCCAAAAGGTAGTAAAATAATAATAATAAAGAAGAAGAAGAAGAATAAATAATAATCCGAAGGAAAACAATAGGGCCTTCGCCTTTTCAAGGCTTGGGCCCTAATAATAAAATATATATATAAATAAATATAGCTGCAAGCAGCGATTACGGGCCCAAGCCGGTGGCACCGCCACCCTGGTGCCTTTAGTTACACTAAAGGCACCGGGCTGGCGCTGCCACCGGCTTGGGCCCTCCATCGCTGCTTGCAGCTATATTTATTTATATATATATATATATATATATATATATATATATATATATATATAAAAAGCCGCCACCCTGTTGCCTTTCGGGTTCCTGTGCACGACGGGCAATAACGTAACCCCGCTTTGACTGTCGAGAAGAAGTCTGCTTTAGAGCTTGCATCAGTGTGAGTCTTTCTGCTCCCCTCCAAACACACACAGAAAAGGGGGGGGCTGTCTGTGTGTGTGTGCCCTCCACCCCCCCCCCCCCCCCACCCCACCCCACACACACACACACACACACAGAGAATGGCAGGGGGAACTCTGTCAGAGAGAGACAAAACCACATTCAAACCAAAATATCTGACTTCCTGTTGGTTGGAGCTAATGACTGTAAATTAGAAAGTTGTCCGGATCGATAAGCACAATATACAGACCGAGTTTTGTGACTGTAGGTAAAAATAACCCACCCACTTTAGTCAAAAGTATCTTGAAAGTAACACACTTCCTGCTGCCAGTTGGTGGCGCTATAACTTTGACTCACAATAGTCACATCCATGTGATCGCCCTCTTACAACAAACACACTGCTGAAGTTTCATCAAGATCAATAAATGTATGAAGACGTTATAACCAGTGTTGGTCAAGTTACTTAAAAAAAGTAATTAGTTATAGTTACTAGTTACTTCTCACAAAAAGTAACTCAGTTAGTAACTGAGTTATATCATTACAAAAGTAACTAATTACCAGGCAAAGTAACTATTGAAAAAAAACTTAAAAAAAGAAAGAAAAATTTAAATATGTGAAATATCTTGGATACCCCCAATATTAAATATGTTAAATGAATGAAATGGACACTAGAACAAATTATTATTATAAAACATTGATGGTTTAGAACTTTTAATATTTATTGCACAGACCACAACTGGCCAACAAATCCAAAAAAAATTTACCGGTATGCTTCTTAAGAAATGTACCAAAAATAAGTAATAAAAAATATACATACACATACACTCTTTGTAGTGCAAATTAAAATGATAAAACTTACAACTGGAGTTTTATTTTATAACCATGTAAACTAATTAAAACGTTGCAGATGATAAACTATATTATGCTCGGACATAGGCCTACTCGGTCTCTCTCGCGAACTGTCGAGCGCGCTCTCGGATGGACACACTCCGGTCTCTCTCGCGAACTGTCGAGCGCGCTCTCGGGCGGATCACACTCGGTCAATCTCGCGAACTGTCCAGCGCGCTCTCGGACGGACACACTCGGTCTCTCTCGCGAACTGTCGAGCGCGCTTTCGGACGGATCACACTCGGTCTCTCTCGCGCGCTGACGACGTTCGCTTCGCTTTTGTCCAGTCCGGCGCCTCGAAACACACACACACACACACACACACCAGAGAAAAGAGTTTGCAGTTCCTATGGCGGAGAAAAGAGCCCGATCGGATGAAAACCGCTTCAGTGAACTCAATTATAGTAACGGCGCATTTTATTGACAGTAACGGTAACTGCGTTATTACGGAGGAAACAGTAATTAGTTAGATTACTCGTTACTGAAAAAAATAACGCCGTTAGTAACGCCGTTTATTTATAACGCCGTTATTCCCATCACTGGTTATAACACATTGTGTTTTTCTTTTCTCGCCATAACTTCGTTTCCTTGTCACGGCCAAACCGTTCGAGATATCAAAAATCCGTCCGCAATTTAGCGTCCTCAATGTCTTGACTTCATGCTGACCGAGTTTGGTGGCGATAGGATAATTTTTCTTGGACGAGTATATCAAATTCCAGGGGCATGCATTTTCATACAGCCCATAATAGCCGACTTCCTGTTGGACTGGCGTAAAACTTAGAGCACGAAAGTTGTTCGGCCCGATTAAATCTATATGTGTACCGAGTTTCATATTATTACATGCAAACGTGTTTGATATATGGACCAAGTTTTTCGGACCACGTTCAAGGGGGCGCTGTTGAGCTCCCCTGCCACGCCCGGATACCAGCTTCAGCCCAGCCCTGATGGCCGCAGGTTCTGACCTGTGTGCAAAGTTTCAAGAGTTTTCGAGCACGTTAAGGGCCCCAAAAGTGCCCGAGAAGTCCCACACAGCAGAGAAAGGGTTAAAATAAAGCCCCCCTCCTCTCTCACACACACAGACACTGAGAGAGACTGGCAAAATTCCCATCAAATCACATTCAAACCAAAATATCTGACTTCCTGTTGGTCAGAGCTAATGACTGTAAATTAGAAAGTTGTCCGGCTCGGGGAGATAAATATAATTACCGATTTTTGTTACTGTAGGTAAAACTAATACCCCATTTTTGACTAAAGGTGGCGCTACTGAGCCCCTCCACCGCGCCCGTTTCTGAAACTTCACACATGCCTAGTACCTAATAAATCTGATATGCATGTTGAGTTTCATGCAATTTGAAGCATGTTAAGAGCCTCAAATGCACCCAAAAAGAATATAAAAGTTTAAAGCGTTGCCATGGCAACAGTATTTAAGATATCAATAATTCTTTCACATGTCTACATCTGCCTTGTGTTTACATTATACACATAAAGTTTGAAGCAAATCGGGTAAAAATAAGAGGGTGAATTCAAAGCATTTTGAAAGTGACACACTTCCTGCTGCCAGTTGGTGGCGCTATAACTTTGACTCACAATAGTCACATCCATGTGATCGGCCTCTTACAACGAACACACTGCTGAAGTTTCATCAAGATCAATTAATGTATGAGGATGTTATAACACACTTCCTGTTTCCAATATTCGCCATAAATTTGTTTCCTCGCCACGGCCAAAGCGTTCGAGATATCAAAAATCCCCTGGCAATTTTTCATCCTCCATGTCTTGACTTCATGCACACCGAGTTTCGTGGTGATTGGTTGAATCGTCTAGGAGGAGTATTTTAAATTCCATTGCATGTGTTTTTTAAACTACGCCAAATAGCCGACTTCCTGTTGGGCTGGGGTAAAAAGTCAGAGCACGAAGGATATATGAACCGATGAGATCTATAAGTGTACCGAGTTTCATATTATTCCACGCAAGCGTGTTTGATTTATGGACCAAGTTTTCGGACCGCGTTCCAGGGGGCGCTGTCGAGCCCTCCTGCCACGCCCGGGTACCAGCTTCAGTCCAGCTCTAATGGCCGCGGGTTCTGACATTTGTGCAAAGTTTCAAGAGTTTTTGAGCACGTTAAGGCCCCCAAAAGTGCCCAAAAGGTAGTAATATAATAATAATAATAATAAATAATAAATAATAATTAAAGCTGCAAGCAGCGATGAAAGGGCCCTCGCACCCGTGCCAACCGCCACCCGGTGGATTTAGGAAGACAGAGCACGGTGGGCATTGTGCATTTAAGTAGGTAAATATAGGAGTATGTCAAAGTCAGTTACAAAAATGTCCTTTATTATGGGGATAATAGCATGCGTTATCACTCAGATAAGTGTTGCTAGCATGTTTTAGCATGTTTCTAGCATGTTTAGAACTCAATGGCATATTAAATATATCGCTAGCAATGCATCACAGTGTAAAACGTGTCACTTCCTGTCGACAGTAGGTGGCGCTATTACTTTAACTTAAAATTGTCATGTAGATGTGTTCAGGGCAGGACTCTTATCAAACGTGTGAAGTTTGGGGCCGATTGGACATTGCCTTCTTCAGTAACACCAACTTCCCGTTTCATTGCATTAGCGTGCTTGAGCACTTAGCTAAGAATTGCTAGCATGTTTTAACATGTTTCTAACATGTATATAACTCAATGGCATATTTAATATGTTGCTAGTAATGCATCGCAGTGTTAAACATGTCACTTCCTGTTGCCAGTAGGTGGCGCTATTACTATAACTGAAAAGTGTCATGTAGTTGTGTTCAGGGCAGGACTCTTATCAAACGTGTGAAGTTTGGGGCAGATTGGACATTGCCTTCTTGAGTAACAACAACTTCCTCTTTCATTGCATTAGCATGCTTTAGCACTTAGCTAAGAATTGCTAGCATGTTTTAACAGGTTTCTAACATGTTTATTACTCAATGGCATATTTAATATGTTGCTAGTACTGCATCACACTGTTAACCATGTCACTTCCTGTTGCCAGTAGGTGGCGCTATTACTATAACTGAAAAGTGTCATGTAGATGTGTTCAGGGCAGGACTCTTATCAAACGTGTGAAGTTTGGGGCAGATTGGACATTGCCTACTTGAGTAACAACAACTTCCTGTTTCATTGCATTAGCATGCTTTAGCACTTAGCTAAGAATTGCTAGCATGTTTGAACAGGTTTCTAACATGTTTATAACTCAATGGTTTATTTAATATGTTGCTAGTACAGCATCACAGTGTTAAACATGTCACTTCCTGTTGCCAATAGGTGGCGCTATTACTATAACTGAATATTCTCATGTAAATGTGTTCAGACCAGAACTCTTATCAAACGTGTGAAGTTTGGGGCAGATTGGACATTCAATGCCTGAGTTACAGCAAATTCCTATTTAATTGCAGTAATAGCATGCTTTAGCACTTAGCTAATGTTTGCTAGCATGTTTTAGCATGTTTCTAGTATGTTGTTAACATGTTTAGCACTTGCTGGCAATTTTGTATATGTTATTAGGAGTCCAAAACAGTGTTAAACATGTCACTTCCTGTTGCCAGCAGGTGGCGCTATGACTGTAACTGAATTTGAGCATGGTCATGTGTTCAGGACAGAACTCTTATCAAACGTGTGAAGTTTGGGGCAGATTGGACAATGTTTGCCTGAGTTACAGCAACTTCCTGTTTCATGGCGAAACATCAAAATTTGTCAGGCCGCCGATGACACGCCCTTCGACGAAAACTCTAGATCTTCGCAATTTAACGTCGCAAAGGCCTTAAGATTACACTCACCAAATTTGAAGATGATCAGATTAAAACTGTAGGAGGAGTTCGTTAAAGTACGAGGCCTGAAAATGGCAAAAACTGCACAAAAATCAGAGAGGAAGTTCAAAATGGCTGACTTCCTGTTGTGTTTAAGGCTATGCTCCAAGAGACTTTTTTGTAGGTATTGGGTCATTACATGTATGTACCGAATTTCGTACACGTACGTGAAACGTAGCGGGAGGCGCACTCCGTTGAACCTTTATAGGTGGCGCTATCGAGCCATTTTACCCCGCCCAATTCTGAAACGCATATCAGATGTCAATTTTCGCCAGTTCTGACGCGTGTGCAAATTTTCGTGAGTTTTCGTGCATGTTTAGGCCCTCAAAAATGCGATTAAATGCGGAGAAGAAGAAGAAGAATAATAATAATTAAAGCTGCAAGCAGCGATGAAAGGGCCCTCGCACCCGTGCCACCGCCACCCGGTGGCTTTAGGAAGACAGAGCACGGTGGGCAATGTGCATTTAAGTAGGTAAAAATAGGAGTAGTATGTCAAAGTCAGTTACAAAAATGTCCTTTATCATGGGTATAATAGCATGCGTTATCACTCAGATAAGTGTTGCTAGCATGTTTTAGCATGTTTCTAGCATGTTTAGAACTCAATGGCATATTAAATATGTCGCTAGCAATGCATCACAGTTTAAAACGTGTCACTTCCTGTCGACAGTAGGTGGCGCTATTACTTTAACTTAAAATTGTCATGTAGATGTGTTCAGGGCAGGACTCTTATCAAACATGTGAAGTTTGGGGCAGATTGGACATTGTCTTCTTCAGTAACAATAACTTCCCGTTTCATTGCATTAGCATGCTTTAGCACTTAGCTAAGAATTGCTAGCATGTTTTAACAGGTTTCTAACATGTTTATTACTCAATGGCATATTTAATATGTTGCTAGTACTGCATCACAGTGTTAACCATGTCACTTCCTGTTGCCAGTAGGTGGCGCTATTACTATAACTGAAAAGTGTCATGTAGATGTGTTCAGGGCAGGACTCTTATCAAACGTGTGAAATTGGGGCAAATTGAACATTCAATGCCTGACAGCAAATTCCTATTTAATTGCAGGAATAGCATGCTTTAGCACTTAGCTAATGTTTGTTAGCATGTTTTAGCATGGTTCCCGTGTGTTGTTAACATGTTCAGCACTTGCTGGCAATTTTTTATATGTTATTAGGAGTCCAAAATGGTGTTAAACATGACACTTCCTGTTGCCAGCAGGTGGCGCTATTACTCTAACTGATTATTCTCATGTAGATGTGTTCAGGGCAGGACTCTTATCAAACCTGTGAAGTTTGGGGCAGATTGGACATTGCCTACTTGAGTAACAACAACTTCCTGTTTCATTGCATTAGCATGCTTTAGCACTTAGCTAAGAATTGCTAGCATGTTTTAACATGTTTCTAACATGTTTATAACTCAATGGTTTATTTAATATGTTGCTAGTACAGCATCACAGTGTTAAACATGTCACTTCCTGTTGCCAATAGGTGGCGCTATTACTATAACTGAATATTCTCATGTAAATGTGTTCAGGACAGAACTCTTATCAAACGTGTGAAGTTTGGGGCAGATTGGGCATTCAATGCCTGAGTTACAGCAAATTCCTATTTAATTGCAGTAATAGCATGCTTTAGCACTTAGCTAATGTTTGCTAGCATGTTTTAGCATGTTTCTAGTATGGTGTTAACATGTTTAGCACTTGCTGGCAATTTTGTATATGTTAATTAGGAGTCCAAAACGGTGTTAAACATGTCACTTCCTGTTGCCAGCAGGTGGCGCTATGACTGTAACTGAATTTGAGCATGGTCATGTGTTCAGGACAGAACGCTTATCAAACGTGTGAAGTTTGGGGCAGATTGGACATTGTTTGCCTTAGTTACAGCAACTTCCTGTTTCATGGCGAAACATCAAAATTTGTCAGGCCGCCGAGGACACGCCCTTCGACGAAAACTCTAGATCTTCGCAATTTAACGTCGCAAAGGCCTTAAGATTACACTCACCAAATTTGAAGATGATCAGATTAAAACTGTAGGAGGAGTTCGTTAAAGTACGAGGCCTGAAAATGCCAAAAACTGCACAAAAATCAGAGAGGAAGTTCAAAATGGCTGACTTCCTGTTGTGTTTAAGGCTATGCTCCAAGAGACTTTTTTGTAGGTATTGGGTCATTACATGTATGTACCGAATTTCGTACACGTACGTGAAACGTAGCGGGAGGCGCACTCCGTTGAACCTTTATAGGTGGCGCTATCGAGCCATTTTACCCCGCCCAATTCTGAAACGCATATCAGATGTCAATTTTCGCCAGTTCTGACGCGTGTGCAAATTTTCGTGAGTTTTCGTGCATGTTTAGGCCCTCAAAAATGCGATCAAATGCGGAAAATAATAATAATAATAATAATAATAATAATAATAATAATAATAATAAACAGAGCAATTCCAATAGTGTCCTCGCACCATCGGTGCTCGGGCCCTAAATATAGCTGCAAGCAGCGATTACGGGCCCAAGCCGGTGGCACCGCCACCCCGGTGCCTTTAGTTACACTAAAGGCACCAGGCTGGCGCTGCCACCGGCTTGGGCCCTCCATCGCTGCTTGCAGCTATATTTATATATATAAAAAGCCGCCACCCCGTTGCCTTTCGGGTTCCTGTGCACGACAGGAAATAACGTAACCCCGCTTTGACTGTCGAGAAGAAGTCTGCTTTAGAGCTTGTATCAGTGTGAGTCTTTCTGCTCCCCTCCAAACACACACAGAAAAGGGGGGGCTGTCTGTGAGTGTGCCCTCCCTCCCTCCCTCCCCCCACACACACACACACACACACACACAGAGAGAGAATGGCAGGGGGAACTCTGTCAGAGAGAGACAAAACCACATTCAAACCAAAATATCTGACTTCCTGTTGGTCGGAGCTAATGACTGTAAATGAGAAAGTTGTCCGGATCGATAAGCACAATATACAGACCGAGTTTTGTGACTGTAGGTAAAAATAACCCCACCACTTTAGTCACAGTTGGTGGCGCTATAACTTTGACTCACATTAGTTACATCCATGTGATGGGCCTCTTACAGCGAGCACAATGCTGAAGTTTCATCAAGATCAATTAATGTATGAAGACGTTATAACACATCGTGTTTCTCTTTTCTCGCCATAAATTTGTTTCCTCGCCACGGCCAAACCGTTCGAGATATCAAAAAGCCGTCCGCAATTTAGCATCCTCAATGTCTTGACTTCATGCTGACCGAGTTTGGTGAAGATCAAATTAAATTTCTTGGAGGAGTATATCAAATTCCAGGGGCGTGCGTTTTCATACAACCCATAATAGCCGACTTCCTGTTGGGCTGGCGTAAAACTTAGAGCACGAAAGTTGTTCGGCCCGATGAGATCTATATGTGTACCGAGTTTCATACTAATTCATGCAATATTCAGTTTGATATATGGACCAAGTTTTCGGACCCCGTTAAAGGGGGCGCTGTTGAGCCCCCCTGCCACGCCCGGGTACCAGCTTCAGCCCGGCCCTGTTGGCCGCAGGTTCTGACCTGTGTGCAAAGTTTCAAGAGTTTTCGAGCACGTTAAGGGCCCCAAAAGTGCCCGAGAAGTCCCACACAGCAGAGAAAGGGTTAAAATAAAGCCCCCCCTCCTCTCTCACACACACAGACACTGAGAGAGACTGGCAAAATTCCCATCAAATCACATTCAAACCAAAATATCTGACTTCCTGTTGGTCGGAGCTAATGACTGTAAATTAGAAAGTTGTCCGGCTCGGGGAGATAAATATAAATACCGATTTTTGTTACTGTAGGTAAAACTAATACCCCATTTTTGACTAAAGGTGGCGAAAGTGACATTTTGAAAGTGACACACTTCCTGCTGCCAGTTGGTGGCGCTATAACTTTGACTCACAATAGTCACATCCATGTGATCGGCCTCTTACAGCGAACACACTGCTGAAGTTTCATCAAGATCAATTTATGTATGAGGATGTTATAACACACTTCCTGTTTACAATATTCGCCATTAATTTGTTTCCTCACCACGGCCAAACCGTTCGAGATATCAAAAATCCCCTCGCAATTTATCATCCTCCATGTCTTGGCTTCATGCACACCTAGTTTCGTGGTCATCGGATGAATTCTCTTGGAGAAGTGTTTCAAATGCCAGAACATGTGTTTCCATACAACCCATAATAGCCGACTTCCTGTTGGGCTGGCGTAAAACTTAGAGCACGAAAGTTGTCCGGCCCGATGATATCTAAATGTGTACCGAGTTTCATATTATTACATGCAAGCGTGTTTGATATACGGACAAGTGTTTGAATCCCATTCCAGGGGGCGCTGTCGAGCCCCCCTGCCACGCCCGGGTCCCAGCTTCAGTCGGGCCCTAATGGCCGCGGGTTCTGACATTTGTGCAAAGTTTCAAGAGTTTTTGAGCACGTTAAGGCCCCCAAAAGTGCCCAAAAGGTAGTAAAATAATAATAATAAAGAAGAATAATAATAATAATAAATAATAATCCGAAGGAAAACAATAGGGCCTTCGCCTTTTCAAGGCTTGGGCCCTAATAATAAAGAAGAATAATCCGAAGGAAAACAATAGGGCCTTCGCCTTTTCAAGGCTTGGGCCCTAATAATAAATAATAATCCTAAGAAAAACAATAGGGCCTTCGCCTTTTCAAGGCTTGGGCCCTAAATATATATATATATATATATATAAATAAATATAGCTGCAAGCAGCGATTACGGGCCCAAGCCGGTGGCACCGCCACCCTGGTGCCTTTAGTTACACTAAAGGCACCGGGCTGGCGCTGCCACCGGCTTGGGCCCTCCATCGCTGCTTGCAGCTATATTTATTTATATATATATATATATATATATATATATATATATATATATATATATATATATATATATATATATATATATATAAAAAAAGCCGCCACCCCGTTGCCTTTCGGGTTCCTGTGCACGACGGGCAATAACGTAACCCCGCTTTGACTGTCGAGAAGAAGTCTGCTTTAGAGCTTGCATCAGTGTGAGTTAGAGGATGGATACCCGACCCGAGCCCGACGAGACCCGCCGGTACCCGACGGGCCGGGCCGGGTTCGGACAGATATTTAGAAATGATGTTCGGGTTCGGGTCGGGCTCGGTCACATCAGCGCAATAAGGCATTGAACATTTTAAATTTAAAACAGCTTATTATGTAGGTAGCCGATGTGCCTGATGCTTTCACTTGATGCAAACGTTCGTTTTTGTGATTAAAATACATGTAAAATATTACCATAACATCCGTCTTCCTGTGTGCGGACATTTGTTTATGTAGCCGTGACAACGAAACGCGTGCATAATGTGCGCGCGCCAGGTGTTAAGAGCGCTTGTTGCTCCGCGCGCTGATGCGCTTGTCCTGTTGACATTTCCGATTGCCTTCCTACAGTTGCTTAATAAAAGCGGGCTTTCCACACAAAAAAACGTACAATTGTCATTAGTATGAGAAAAAAATTGGATTTTAACTGTCGGGCTCGGGTCGGGCTCGAACATAAATATCTTTATGCCTGTCGGGCTCGGGTCGGGTTCGGTTACTGCTCTGTCGGACGCGGGCCGGGCTCGGACTGAAAAATTTGGCCCGATCCGCACTCTAGTGTGAGTCTTTCTGCTCCCCTCCAAACACACACAGAAAAGGGGGGGGCTGTCTGTGTGTGTGCCCTCCTTCCCTCCCTCCCTCCCCACACACACACACACACACACACACACACACACACACACACACACACACAGAGAATGGCAGGGGGAACTCTGTCAGAGAGAGACAAAACCACATTCAAACCAAAATATCTGACTTCCTGTTGGTCGGAGCTAATGACTGTAAATGAGAAAGTTGTCCGGATCGATAAGCACAATATACAGACCGAGTTTTGTGACTGTAGGTAAAAATAACCCACCCACTTTAGTCAAAAGTATCTTAAAAGTAACACACTTCCTGCTGCCAGTTGGTGGCGCTATAACTTTGACTCACAATAGTCACATCCATGTGATCGCCCTCTTACAACAAACGCACTGCTGAAGTTTCATCAAGATCAATAAATGTATGAAGACGTTATAACACATTGTGTTTTTCTTTTCTCGCCATAACTTCGTTTCCTCGCCACGGCCAAACCGTTCGAGATATCAAAAATCCGTCCGCAATTTAGCGTCCTCAATGTCTTGACTTCATGCTGACCGAGTTTGGTGGCGATAGGATAATTTTTCTTGGAGGAGTATATCAAATTCCAGGGGCTTGCATTTTCATACAGCCCATAATAGCCGACTTCCTGTTGGACTGGCGTAAAACTTAGAGCACGAAAGTTGTTCGGCCCGATTAAATCTATATGTGTACCGAGTTTCATATTATTACATGCAAACGTGTTTGATATATGGACCAAGTTTTTCGGACCACGTTCAAGGGGGCGCTGTTGAGCTCCCCTGCCACGCCCGGGTACCAGCTTCAGCCCCGCCCTGATGGTCGCAGGTTCTGACCTGTGTGCAAAGTTTCAAGAGTTTTCGAGCACGTTAAGGGCCCCAAAAGTGCCCGAGAAGTCCCACACAGCAGAGAAAGGGTTAAAATAAAGCCCCCCCTCCTCTCTCACACACACAGACACTGAGAGAGACTGGCAAAATTCCCATCAAATCACATTCAAACCAAAATATCTGACTTCCTGTTGGTCGGAGCTAATGACTGTCAATTAGAAAGTTGTCCGGCTCGGGGAGATAAATATAAATACCGATTTTTGTTACTGTAGGTAAAACTAATACCCCATTTTTGACTAAAGGTGGCGCTACTGAGCCCCTCCACCGCGCCCGTTTCTGAAACTTCACACATGCCTAGTACCTAATAAATCTGATATGCATGTTGAGTTTCATGCAATTTGAAGCATGTTAAGAGCCTCAAATGCACCCAAAAAGAATATTAAAGTTTGATGCGTTGCCATGGCAACAGTATTTAAGATATCAATAATCCTTTCACAGGTCTACATCTGCCGTGTGTTTACATTATACAGATGAAGTTTGAAGCAAATCGGGTAAAAATAAGAGGGTGATTTCAAAGCATTTTGAAAGTGACACACTTCCTGCTGCCAGTTGGTGGCGCTATAACTTTGACTCACAATAGTCACATCCATGTGATCGTTCTCTTACAACAAACACACTGCTGAAGTTTCATCAAGATCAGTTAATGTATGAGGATGTTATAACACACTTCCTGTTTCCAATATTCGCCATAAATTCGTTTCCTCGCCACGGCCAAACCGTTCGAGATATCAAAAATCCCCTGGCAATTTTTCATCCTCCATGTCTTGACTTCATGCACACCGAGTTTCGTGGTCATCCGATGAATTCTCTAGGACAAGTGTTTCAAATGCCAGAACATGCGTTTCCATACAGCCCATAATAACCGACTTCCTGTTGGACTGGCGTAAAACTTAGAGCACGAAAGTTGTTCGGCCCGATGAGATCTATATGTGTATCGAGTTTCATATTATTACATGCAAGCGTGTTTGAGATATGGACATGTTTTTGAATCCCATTCCAGGGGGCGCTGCCGAGCCCCCCTGCCACGCCCGGGTCCCAGCTTCAGTCGGGCCCTGATGGCCGCAGGTTCTGACATTTGTGCAAATTTTCAAGAGTTTTTGAGCACGTTAAGGCCCCCAAAAGTGCCCAAAAGGTAGTAATATAATAATAATAATAAATAATAAATAATAATAATAATAAAGAAGAATAATCCGAAGGAAAACAATAGGGCCTTCGCCTTTTCAAGGCTTGGGCCCTAATAAAGAAGAAGAAGAATAAAATATAGCTGCAAGCAGCGATTACGGGCCCAAGCCGGTGGCACCGCCACCCTGGTGCCTTTAGTTACACTAAAGGCACCGGGCTGGCGCTGCCACCGGCTTGGGCCCTCCATCGCTGCTTGCAGCTATATTTATTTATATTTATATATATATATATAAAAAGCCGCCACCCCCGTTGCCTTTCGGGTTCCTGTGCACGACGGGCAATAACGTAACCCCGCTTTGACTGTCGAGAAGAAGTCTGCTTTAGAGCTTGCATCAGTGTGAGTCTTTCTGCTCCCCTCCAAACACACACAGAAAAGGGGGGGGGCTGTCTGTGTGTGTGCCCTCCCTCCCTCCCTCCCCCCCCACACACACACACACACACACACACACACACATACACAGAGAATGGCAGGGGGAACTCTGTCAGAGAGAGACAAAACCACATTCAAACCAAAATATCTGACTTCCTGTTGGTCGGAGCTTATGACTGTAAATGAGAAAGTTGTCCGGATCGATAAGCACAATATAGAGACCGAGTTTTGTGACTGTAGGTAAAAATAACCCACCCACTTTAGTCAAAAGTATCTTGAAAGTAACACACTTCCTGCTGCCAGTTGGTGGCGCTATAACTTTGACTCACAATAGTCACATCCATGTGATCGCCCTCTTACAACAAACACACTGCTGAAGTTTCATCAAGATCAATAAATGTATGAAGACGTTATAACACATTGTGTTTTTCTTTTCTCGCCATAACTTCGTTTCCTCGCCACAGCCAAACCGTTCGAGATATCAAAAATCCGTCCGCAATTTAGCGTCCTCAATGTCTTGACTTCATGCTGACCGAGTTTGGTGGCGATAGGATAATTTTTCTTGGAGGAGTATATCAAATTCCAGGGGCATGCATTTTCATACAGCCCATGATAGCCGACTTCCTGTTGGACTGGCGTAAAACTTAGAGCACGAAAGTTGTTCGGCCCGATTAAATCTATATGTGTACCAAGTTTCATATTATTACATGCAAACGTGTTTGATATATGGACCAAGTTTTTCGGACCACGTTCAAGGGGGCGCTGTTGAGCTCCCCTGCCACGCCCGGGTACCAGCTTCAGCCCAGCCCTGATGGTCGCAGGTTCTGACCTGTGTGCAAAGTTTCAAGAGTTTTCGAGCACGTTAAGGGCCCCAAAAGTGCCCGAGAAGTCCCACACAGCAGAGAAAGGGTTAAAATAAAGCCCCCCTCCTCTCTCACACACACAGACACTGAGAGAGACTGGCAAAATTCCCATCAAATCACATTCAAACCAAAATATCTGACTTCCTGTTGGTCGGAGCTAATGACTGTAAATTAGAAAGTTGTCCGGCTCGGGGAGATAAATATAAATACCGATTTTTGTTACTGTAGGTAAAACTAATACCCCATTTTTGACTAAAGGTGGCGCTACTGAGCCCCTTAACACGCCCGTTTCTGAAACTTCACACATGCCTAGTACCTAATAAATCTGATATGCATGTTGAGTTTTCATGCAATTTGAAGCATGTTAAGAGCCTCAAATGCACCCAAAAAGAATATAAAAGTTTAAAGCGTTGCCATGGCAACAGTATTTAAGATATCAATAATTCTTTCACAGGTCTACATCTGCCGTGTGTTTACATTATACACATAAAGTTTGAAGCAAATCGGGTAAAAATAAGAGGGTGAATTCAAAGCATTTTGAAAGTGACACACTTCCTGCTGCCAGTTGGTGGCGCTATAACTTTGACTCACAATAGTCACATCCATGCGATCGGCCTCTTACAACGAACACACTGCTGAAGTTTCATCAAGATCAATTAATGTATGAGGATGTTATAACACACTTCCTGTTTCCAATATTCGCCATAAATTCGTTTCCTCGCCACGGCCAAACCGTTCGAGATATCAAAAATCCCCTCGCAATTTATCATCCTCCATGTCTTGACTTCATGCACACCGAGTTTCGTGGTGATTGGTTGAATCGTCTAGGAGGAGTATTTTAAATTCCATTGCATGTGTTTTTTAAACTACGCCAAATAGCCGACTTCCTGTTGGGCTGGGGTGAAAAGTCAGAGCACGAAGGATATATGAACCGATGAGATCTATAAGTGTACCGAGTTTCATATTATTACACGCAAGCGTGTTTGATTTATGGACCAAGTTTTTGGACCGCGTTCCAGGGGGCGCTGTTGAGCCCCCCTGCCACGCCCGGGTACCAGCTTCAGTCCGGCTCTAATGGCCGCGGGTTCTGACATTTGTGCAAAGTTTCAAGAGTTTTTGAGCACGTTAAGGCCCCCAAAAGTGCCCAAAAGGTAGTAATATAATAATAATGAAGAAATATAGCTGCAAGCAGCGATTACGGGCCCAAGCCGGTGGCACCGCCACCCTGGTGCCTTTAGTTACACTAAAGGCACCGGGCTGGCGCTGCCACCGGCTTGGGCCCTCCATCGCTGCTTGCAGCTATATTTATTTATATATATATATATATATATATATATATAAAAAGCCGCCACCCCGTTGCCTTTCGGGTTCCTGTGCACGACGGGCAATAACGTAACCCCGCTTTGACTGTCGAGAAGAAGTCTGCTTTAGAGCTTGTATCAGTGTGAGTCTTTCTGCTCCCCTCCAAACACACACAGAAAAGGGGGGGGGGGCTGTCTGTGTTTTCGAGATATCAAAAATCCGTCCGCAATTTAGCGTCCTCAATGTCTTTACTTCATGCTGACCGAGTTTGGTGGCGATAGGATAATTTTTCTTGGAGGAGTATATCAAATTCCAGGGGCGTGCGTTTTCATACAACCCATAATAGCCGACTTCCTGTTGGACTGGCGTAAAACTTAGAGCACGAAAGTTGTTCGGCTTGATGAGATCTAAATGTGTACCGAGTTTCATACTTATTCATGCAAGCGTGTTTGATATATGGACAAGTGTTCGAATCCCATTCCAGGGGGCGCTGTCGAGCCCCCATGCCACGCCCAGGTACCAGCTTCAACCTGGCCCTGATGGCCGCGGGTTCTGACCTGTGTGCAAAGTTTGAAGAGTTTTTGAGCACGTCAAGGGCCCCATAAGTGCCCGAGAAGTCGCACACAGCAGAGAAAGGGTTAACAAAGCCCCCCTCCTCTCACACACACAGACACTGAGAGAGACTGGCAAAATTCTCAGATCTTCTCCCATTCAAACCAAAATATCTGACTTCCTGTTGGTCGGGGCTAATGAGTGTAAATTAGAAAGTTGTCCGGATCGAAGAGAAGAATATACGTACCGAGTTTGGTTACTGTAGGTAAAACTAATACCCCATTTTTGACTAAAGGTGGCGCTACTGAGCCCCTCACCACGCCCGTTTCTGAAACTTCGCACAAGTGTACTAGGCAATAAATGTGATATGCATGTTGAGTTTCATGCAATTTGAAGCATGTTAAGAGCCTCAAATGCATCCAAAAAGAATATAAAAGTTTAAAGCGTTGCCATGGCGACAGTATTAAAGATATCAATCATCCTTTCACAGGTCTACATCTGTCGTGTGTTTACGTTATACAGATGAAGTTTGAAGCAAATCGGGTATAAATAAGAGGGTGAATTCAAAGCATTTTGAAAGTGACACACTTCCTGCTGCCAGTTGGTGGCGCTATAACTTTGACTCACAATAGTCACATCCATGTGATCGGCCTCTTACAGCGAACACACTGCTGAAGTTTCATCAAGATCAATTAATGTATGCAGAAGTTATAACACACTTCCTGTTTCCAATATTCGCCATAAATTCGTTTCCTACCCACGGCCAAACCGTTCGAGATATCAAAAATCCCCTCGCAAGTTTTCATCCTCAATGTCTTGACTTCATGCACACCGAGTTTCGTGGTGATTGGTTGAATCGTCTAGGAGGAGTATTTTAAATTCCATTGAATGCGTTTTTTAAACTACCCCAAATAGCCGACATCCTGTTGGGCTGGCGTAAAAAGTCAGAGCATGAAGGATATATGAACCGATGAGATCTATAAGTGTACCGAGTTTCATATTATTTCATGCAAGCGTGTTTGATTTATGGACCAAGTTTTCGGACCCCGTTCCAGGGGGCGCTGTCGAGCCCCCCTGCCACGCCCGGGTACCAGCTTCAGTCCGGCTCTAATGGCCGCAGGTTCTGACCCGTGTGCAAAGTTTCAAGAGTTTTTGAGTATGTTAAGGGCCCCAAAAGCCCCCAAACCCTTGAAGAACAATAATAATAATAATAAATATAGCTGCAAGCAGCGATTACGGGCCCAAGCCGGTGGCACCGCCACCCTGGTGCCTTTAGTTACACTAAAAGCACCGGGCTGGCACTGCCCCCGGCTTGGGCCCTCCATCGCTGCTTGCAGCTATATTTATTTATATATATATATATATATATATATATAAAGCCGCCACCCCGTTGCCTTTCGGGTTCCTGTGCACGACGGGCAATAACGTAACCCGCTTTGACTGTCGAGAGGGCAATATAGCACTATGTATCACTCGATTTTATTTAACCAAATGTTTTTTTAACAAAATATGTTATTTATCTGATTCATCCAACCCTATACTGCACTCTTTTACTAATACTATATTATATTTCATCGTTTTCATGTCTTGCCCTCAAACATATCTGTTTAATCTGCTTATTTTTAAGTTACACATAATACATTGATTGAAAAAGAAACTCAAACTTTTTGTTTATGGTAATATTATTTGATACAGAAAGAAATAAGTGAGACTGTGGGAGTGAGGGGAGGGTAATGACAGCCAAAGGGAGACAGAGACAGATAACTTTTGAAACTAAAAAACTGACATCCTAACTTTGATAATGTTTAAATATACATAAAAATGCAGCATATCATTAATTGAAATTAGTGTACTTTAAAACACTTGTTTAAAATAAAAAACACATTTATACATAGTATAAAACACTAGATGGCACAATTGTTCATAGTCTTTCTGCTCCCCTCCCCACACACACAGACAGACAGGGGGGCTGTCTGTGTGTGTGTGTGCCCTCCCTCCCCTCCCCACACAGACAGACACACACACACACACACACACACACACACACACACACACACACACACACACACAGAATGGCTGGGGGAACTCTGTCAGAGAGAGGCAGAGAGAGACAAAACCACATTCAAACCAAAATATCTGACTTCCTGTTGGTCGGTGCTAATGACTGTAAACCAGAAAGTTGTCCGGCTCGATGTGCACAATATACATACCAAGTTTTGTGACTGTAGGTAAAAGTAACCCCCCCACTTTTGTCAAAAGTAACACACTTCCTGCTGCCAGTTGGTGGCGCTATAACTTTGACTCACATTAGTTACATCCATGTGATCGCTCTCTTACAACAAACACGCTACTGAAGTTTCATCAAGATCAATTAATGTATGAAGACAATATAACACATCGTGTTTCTCTTTTCTCGCCATAATTTTGTTTCCTCGCCACGGCCAAACTGTTAGAGATATCAAAAATCCGTCAGCAATTTAGTATCCTCAATGTCTTGACGTCATGCTGACCGAGTTTGGTTGCGATTGGATGAATTTTCTAGAAAGAGTGTTTCAAATTCCAGGGGCATGCGTTTTCATACCACCCACAATAGCCGACTTCCTGTTGGGCTGGCGTAAAACTTAGAGCACGAAAATTGTTCGGCCCGATGAGATCTAAATGTGTACCGAGTTTCATATTATTACATGCAAGCGTGTTTGATATACGGACAAGTGTTTGAATCCCATTCCAGGGGGCGCTGTCGAGCCCCCCTGCCACGCCCGGGTACCAGCTTCAGCCCGGCCCTGATGGGTTCTGACCTGTGTGCAAAATTCAAGAGTTTTCGAGCACGTTAAGGGCCTAAAAAGTGCCCGAGATTTTGCACACAGCAGAGAAAGGGTTAAACTAAACTAGCCTCCCTCCTCACACACACTCACACACACACACATACACAGATCCCCCCTCCCCTCCCCACCCCACACAGACAGACACACACACACAGAATAGCAGAGAGACAGAGAGAGACACAATTCACATTCAAACCACAATATCTGACTTTCTGTTGGTCGGAGCTAATGACTGTAAATTAGAAAGTTGTTCGGCTTGATAATATCAATATACACGCTGAGTTTTGTAACTGTAGGTAAAACTATAACTAAGTTATAACACACTTTATGCATCCTTTTTTAATCATAAATTCGTTTCCTCGCCACGGCCAAACCGTTCGAGATATCAAAAATCCGTCCGCAATTTAGCATCCTCCATGTCTTGACTTCATGCACACCGAGTTTCGTGGTCATCGGATGAATTCTCTGGGAGAAGTGTTTCAAATGCCAGAACATGCGTTTCCATACAGCCCATAATAGCCGACTTCCTGTTGGACTGGCGTAAAACTTAGAGCACGAAAGTTGTTCGGCCCGATGAGATCTATATGTGTACCGAGTTTCATATTATTACATGCAAGCGTGTTTGAAATATGGACATGTTTTTGAATCCCATTCCAGGGGGCGCTGCCGAGCCCCCCTGCCACGCCCGGGTCCCAGCTTCAGCGCGGCCCTAATGGCCGCAGGTTCTGACATTTGTGCAAAGTTTCAAGAGTTTTTGAGCACGTTAAGGCCCCCAAAAGTGCCCAAAAGGTAGTAAAATAATAATAATAATAAAGAAGAAGAAGAAGAATAATAAATAATAATCCGAAGGAAAACAATAGGGCCTTCGCCTTTTCAAGGCTTGGGCCCTAAATATATAAATAAATATAGCTGCAAGCAGCGATTACGGGCCCAAGCCGGTGGCACCGCCACCCTGGTGCCTTTAGTTACACTAAAGGCACCGGGCTGGCGCTGCCACCGGCTTGGGCCCTCCATCGCTGCTTGCAGCTATATTTATTTATATATATATATATATAAAAAGCCGCCACCACCGTTGCCTTTCGGGTTCCTGTGCACGACGGGCAATAACGTAACCCCGCTTTGACTGTCGAGAAGAAGTCTGCTTTAGAGCTTGCATCAGTGTGAGTCTTTCTGCTCCCCTCCAAACACACACAGAAAAGGGGGGGGCTGTCTGTGTGTGTGCCCTCCCTCCCTCCCCCCCCCCCCCCCCCCCACACACACACACACACACACACACAGAGAATGGCAGGGGGAACTCTGTCAGAGAGAGACAAAACCACATTCAAACCAAAATATCTGACTTCCTGTTGGTTGGAGCTAATGACTGTAAATTAGAAAGTTGTCCGGATCGATAAGCACAATATACAGACCGAGTTTTGTGACTGTAGGTAAAAATAACCCACCCACTTTAGTCAAAAGTATCTTGAAAGTAACACACTTCCTGCTGCCAGTTGGTGGCGCTATAACTTTGACTCACAATAGTCACATCCATGTGATCGCCCTCTTACAACAAACACACTGCTGAAGTTTCATCAAGATCAATAAATGTATGAAGACGTTATAACACATTGTGTTTTTCTTTTCTCGCCATAACTTCGTTTCCTCGCCACGGCCAAACCGTTCGAGATATCAAAAATCCGTCCGCAATTTAGCGTCCTCAATGTCTTGACTTCATCCTGACCGAGTTTGGTGGCGATAGGATAATTTTTCTTGGACGAGTATATCAAATTCCAGGGGCATGCATTTTCATACAGCCCATAATAGCCGACTTCCTGTTGGACTGGCGTAAAACTTAGAGCACGAAAGTTGTTCGGCCCGATTAAATCTATATGTGTACCGAGTTTCATATTATTACATGCAAACGTGTTTGATATATGGACCAAGTTTTTCGGACCACGTTCAAGGGGGCGCTGTTGAGCTCCCCTGCCACGCCCGGATACCAGCTTCAGCCCAGCCCTGATGGCCGCAGGTTCTGACCTGTGTGCAAAGTTTCAAGAGTTTTCGAGCCCGTTAAGGGCCCCAAAAGTGCCCGAGAAGTCCCACACAGCAGAGAAAGGGTTAAAATAAAGCCCCCCTCCTCTCTCACACACACAGACACTGAGAGAGACTGGCAAAATTCCCATCAAATCACATTCAAACCAAAATATCTGACTTCCTGTTGGTCAGAGCTAATGACTGTAAATTAGAAAGTTGTCCGGCTCGGGGAGATAAATATAATTACCGATTTTTGTTACTGTAGGTAAAACTAATACCCCATTTTTGACTAAAGGTGGCGCTACTGAGCCCCTCCACCGCGCCCGTTTCTGAAACTTCACACATGCCTAGTACCTAATAAATCTGATATGCATGTTGAGTTTCATGCAATTTGAAGCATGTTAAGAGCCTCAAATGCACCCAAAAAGAATATAAAAGTTTAAAGCGTTGCCATGGCAACAGTATTTAAGATATCAATAATTCTTTCACATGTCTACATCTGCCGTGTGTTTACATTATACACATAAAGTTTGAAGCAAATCGGGTAAAAATAAGAGGGTGAATTCAAAGCATTTTGAAAGTGACACACTTCCTGCTGCCAGTTGGTGGCGCTATAACTTTGACTCACAATAGTCACATCCATGTGATCGGCCTCTTACAACGAACACACTGCTGAAGTTTCATCAAGATCAATTAATGTATGAGGATGTTATAACACACTTCCTGTTTCCAATATTCGCCATAAATTTGTTTCCTCGCCACGGCCAAAGCGTTCGAGATATCAAAAATCCCCTGGCAATTTTTCATCCTCCATGTCTTGACTTCATGCACACCGAGTTTCGTGGTGATTGGTTGAATCGTCTAGGAGGAGTATTTTAAATTCCATTGCATGTGTTTTTTAAACTACGCCAAATAGCCGACTTCCTGTTGGGCTGGGGTAAAAAGTCAGAGCACGAAGGATATATGAACCGATGAGATCTATAAGTGTACCGAGTTTCATATTATTCCACGCAAGCGTGTTTGATTTATGGACCAAGTTTTCGGACCGCGTTCCAGGGGGCGCTGTCGAGCCCTCCTGCCACGCCCGGGTACCAGCTTCATTCCAGCTCTAATGGCCGCGGGTTCTGACATTTGTGCAAAGTTTCAAGAGTTTTTGAGCACGTTAAGGCCCCCAAAAGTGCCCAAAAGGTAGTAATATAATAATAATAATAATAAATAAATATATATATATATATATATATATATATATATATATATATAAATAAATATAGCTGCAAGCAGCGATTACGGGCCCAAGCCGGTGGCACCGCCACCCTGGTGCCTTTAGTTACACTAAAGGCACCGGGCTGGCGCTGCCACCGGCTTGGGCCCTCCATCGCTGCTTGCAGCTATATTTATTTATATATATATATATATATATATATATATATATATATATATATATATATATATATATATATATATAAAAAGCCGCCACCCCGTTGCCTTTCGGGTTCCTGTGCACGACGGGCAATAACGTAACCCCGCTTTGACTGTCGAGAAGAAGTCTGCTTTAGAGCTTGCATCAGTGTGAGTTAGAGGATGGATACCCGACCCGAGCCCGACGAGACCCGCCGGTACCCGACGGGCCGGGCCGGGTTCGGACAGATATTTAGAAATGATGTTCGGGTTCGGGTCGGGCTCGGTCACATCAGCGCGATAAGGCATTGAACATTTTAAATTTAAAACAGCTTATTATGTAGGTAGCCGATGTGCCTGATGCTTTCACTTGATGCAAACGTTCGTTTTTGTGATTAAAATACATGTAAAATATTACCATAACATCCGTCTTCCTGTGTGCGGACATTTGTTTATGTAGCCGTGACAACGAAACGCGTGCATAATGTGCGCGCGCCAGGTGTTAAGAGCGCTTGTTGCTCCGAGCGCTGATGCGCTTGTCCTGTTGACATTTCCGATTGCCTTCCTACAGTTGCTTAATAAAAGCGGGCTTTCCACACAAAAAAACGTACAATTGTCATTAGTATGAGAAAAAAATGGGATTTTAACTGTCGGGCTCGGGTCGGGCTCGAACATAAATATCTTTATGCCTGTCGGGCTCGGGTCGGGTTCGGTTACTGCTCTGTCGGACGCGGGCCGGGCTCGGACTGAAAAATTTGGCCCGATCCGCACTCTAGTGTGAGTCTTTCTGCTCCCCTCCAAACACACACAGAAAAGGGGGGGGGGGGCTGTCTGTGTGTGTGCCCTCTCTCCCTCCCCTCCCCCCCACTCCACACACACACACACACACACACACACAGAGAGAGAATGGCAGGGGGAACTCTGTCAGAGAGAGACAAAACCACATTCAAACCAAAATATCTGACTTCCTGTTGGTCGGAGCTAATGACTGTAAATGAGAAAGTTGTCCGGATCGATAAGCACAATATACAGACCGAGTTTTGTGACTGTAGGTAAAAATAACCCACCCACTTTAGTCAAAAGTGTCTTGAAAGTAACACACTTCCTGCTGCCAGTTGGTGGCGCTATAACTTTGACTCACAATAGTCACATCCATGTGATCGCCCTCTTACAACAAACACACTGCTGAAGTTTCATCCAGATCAATTAATGTATGAAGACGTTATAACACATTGTGTTTTTCTTTTCTCGCCATAACTTCGTTTCCTCGCCACGGCCAAACCGTTCGAGATATCAAAAATCCGTCCGCAATTTAGCGTCCTCAATGTCTTGACTTCATGCTGACCGAGTTTGGTGGCGATAGGATAATTTTTCTTGGAGGAGTATATCAAATTCCAGGGGCATGCATTTTCATACAGCCCATAATAGCCGACTTCCTGTTGGACTGGTGTAAAACTTAGAGCACGAAAGTTGTTCGGCCCGATTAAATCTATATGTGTACCGAGTTTCATATTATTACATGCAAACGTGTTTGATATATGGACCAAGTTTTTCGGACCACGTTCAAGGGGGCGCTGTTGAGCTCCCCTGCCACGCCCGGGTACCAGCTTCAGCCCAGCCCTGATGGCCGCAGGTTCTGACCTGTGTGCAAAGTTTCAAGAGTTTTCGAGCACGTTAAGGGCCCCAAAAGTGCCCGAGAAGTCCCACACAGCAGAGAAAGGGTTAAAATAAAGCCCCCCTCCTCTCTCACACACACAGACACTGAGAGAGACTGGCAAAATTCCCATCAAATCACATTCAAACCAAAATATCTGACTTCCTGTTGGTCGGAGCTAATGACTGTAAATTAGAAAGTTGTCCGGCTCGGGGAGATAAATATAAATACCGATTTTTGTTACTGTAGGTAAAACTAATACCCCATTTTTGACTAAAGGTGGCGCTACTGAGCCCCTCCACCGCGCCCGTTTCTGAAACTTCACACATGCCTAGTACCTAATAAATCTGATATGCATGTTGAGTTTCATGCAATTTGAAGCATGTTAAGAGCCTCAAATGCACCCAAAAAGAATATAAAAGTTTAAAGCGTTGCCATGGCAACAGTATTTAAGATATCAATAATTCTTTCACAGGTCTACATCTGCCGTGTGTTTACATTATACACATAAAGTTTGAAGCAAATCGGGTAAAAATAAGAGGGTGAATTCAAAGCATTTTGAAAGTGACACACTTCCTGCTGCCAGTTGGTGGCGCTATAACTTTGACTCACAATAGTCACATCCATATGATCGGCCTGTTACAGCGAACACACTGCTGAAGTTTCATCAAGATCAGTTAATGTATGAGGATGTTATAACACACTTCCTGTTTCCAATATTCGCCATAAATTCGTTTCCTCGCCACGGCCAAACCGTTCGAGATATCAAAAATCCCCTGGCAATTTTTCATCCTCCATGTCTTGACTTCATGCACACCGAGTTTCGTGGTGATTGGTTAAATCGTCTAGGAGGAGTATTTTAAATTCCATTGCATGTGTTTTTTAAACTACGCCAAATAGCCGACTTCCTGTTGGGCTGGGGTAAAAAGTCAGAGCACGAAGGATATATGAACCGATGAGATCTATAAGTGTACCGAGTTTCATATTATTCCACGCAAGCGTGTTTGATTTATGGACCAAGTTTTCGGACCGCGTTCCAGGGGGCGCTGTCGAGCCCTCCTGCCACGCCCGGGTACCAGCTTCAGTCCAGCTCTAATGGCCGCGGGTTCTGACATTTGTGCAAAGTTTCAAGAGTTTTTGAGCACGTTAAGGCCCCCAAAAGTGCCCAAAAGGTAGTAATATAATAATAATAATAATAATAAATATAGCTGCAAGCAGCGATTACGGGCCCAAGCCGGTGGCACCGCCACCACGGTGCCTTTAGTTGCACTAAAGGCACCGCGGTGGCGGTGGCACCGGCTTGGGCCCTCCATCGCTGCTTGCAGCTATATTTATATATATATATATATATATATAAAAACCGCCACCCCGGTGCCTTTAGGGTTCCTGTGCACGACGGGCAATAACGTAACTCCGCTTTGACTGTCGAGAAGAAGTCTGCTTTAGAGCTTGCATCAGTGTGGGTTCTGCAAAAGTGCGCATCGAGGGCACATATCAACCACAAAGTATGCGTGAGCACCCTTCTGAAACCTAAAATGAAAAATTAGACACCCTACAGTCTCATGGACTTAACGGACACATGAAATCAGCAGCCATTGTAAGTACACAACACCGAAAATTAACCAAATGTTTTTTTAACAAAATATGTTATTTATCTGATTCATCCAACCCTATACTGCACTCTTTTACTAATACTATATTATATTTCATCGTTTTCATGTCTTGCCCTCAAACATATCTGTTTAATCTTCTTATTTTTAAGTTACACATAATACATTGATTGAAAAAGAAACTCAAACTTTTTGTTTATGGTAATATTATTTGATACAGAAAGAAATAAGTGAGACTGTGGGAGTGAGGGGAGGGTAATGACAGCCAAAGGGAGACAGAGACAGATAACTTTTGAAACTAAAAAAATGACATCCTAACTTTGATAATGTTTAAATATACATAAAAATGCAGCATATCATTAATTGAAATTAGTGTACTTTAAAACACTTGTTTAAAATAAAAAACACATTTATACATAGTATAAAACACTAGATGGCACAATTGTTCATAGTCTTTCTGCTCCCCTCCCCACACAGACACACACAGGGGGGGCTGTCTATTTGTGTGTGTGTGTGTGTGTGCCCTCCCTCCCTCCCCTCCCCACACAGACACACACACACAGATTTTGGCATGTCTTTTATATGAAACGGATTGATAGCTGAATGTTCACTCACCAAAGCGATATAGAATCAGTTTCATAAAAGAAAGATCATTCACGTCGATTCACTCCGAAATCCTTTACATCTGCTCTCCTCCGATCATCAATTCACTCTTTTCTCTCTTCGACGACTTTTCAGGCTAATGTATCCAAAGTCCAACTTTCCAGATGCACTTAATTCTGTACAAGATTCATTCATGCTGTTTCATCTAATGCGCTCTCATCTGCTCACTGCTGAAGACAGCGCCCGCGCGACCTGTGGGCGGCTTCCTCAATATGCTGCTACTATTGGCTCACAGAGGTGTCAGTCACTGCAGCACGATGTGTGGTTGGATACATGTCTTTTCCGTCTAGAACACTCTTTTTCCTTTAACCCTTTACTGGTAATAAATGCTATCTGGGTTACATATATATACCGGTATGTGTGTATATCCCCCCCCCCCCCCCCCCCTCTCTATTTTTAACATGTATATTATTATTCTATATATAATAATATAATAATATAATATATATACTCAAAAGTGCCAGAGATTTTGCACACAGCAGAGAAAGGGTTAAACTAAACTAGCCCCCCTCCTCACACACACACACACACACACACACACACAGAGACGCAGAGGGGCAGAGGGAAAATGCTCCAAAAGTACACATTCAAACCAAAATATCTGACTTCCTGTTGGTCGGAGCTAATGACTGTCAATTAGAAAGTTGTCCGGCTCGTGGAGATAAATATAGATACCGATTTTTGTTCCTGTAGGTAAAACTAATACCCCATTTTTGACTAAAGGTGGCGCTACTGAGCCCCTTACCACGCCCGTTTCTGAAACTTCGCACATGTCTATTACACAATAAATGTCAAATGCATGTTGAGTTTCATGTAATTTGAAGCATGTTAAGAGCCTCAAATGCATCCAAAAAGAATATAAAAGTTTAAAGCGTTGCCATGGCGACAGTATTAAAGATATCAATAATCCTTTCACAGGTCTACATCTGCCGTGTGTTTACATTATACAGATGAAGTTTGAAGCAAATCGGGTAAAAATAAGAGGGTGATTTCAAAGCATTTTGAAAGTGACACACTTCCTGCTGCCAGTTGGTGGCGCTATAACTTTGACTCACAATAGTCACACCCATGTGATCGGCCTCTTACAGCGAACACACTGCTGAAGTTTCATCAAGATCAGTTAATGTATGAGGATGTTATAACACACTTCCTGTTTCCAATATTCGCCATAAATTCGTTTCCTCGCCACGGCCAAACCGTTCGAGATATCAAAAATCCCCTCGCAATTTATCATCCTCCATGTCTTGACTTCATGCACACCGAGTTTCGTGGTCATCCGATGAATTCTCTAGGACAAGTGTTTCAAATGCCAGAACATGCGTTTCCATACAGCCCATAATAACCGACTTCCTGTTGGACTGGCGTAAAACTTAGAGCACGAAAGTTGTTCGGCCCGATGAGATCTATACGTGTACCGAGTTTCATATTATTACATGCAAGCGTGTTTGAGATATGGACATGTTTTTGAATCCCATTCCAGGGGGCGCTGGCGAGCCCCCCTGCCACGCCCGGGTCCCAGCTTCAGTCGGGCCCTAATGGCCGCAGGTTCTGACATTTGTGCAAAGTTTCAAGAGTTTTTGAGCACGTTAAGGCCCCCAAAAGTGCCCAAAAGGTAGTAATATAATAATAATAAAGAAGAAGAATAAATAATAATCCCATGGAAAACAATAGGGCCTTCGCCTTTTCAAGGCTTGGGCCCTAATAATAAATAATAAAGAAGAATAATCCGAAGGAAAACAATAGGGCCTTCGCCTTTTCAAGGCTTGGGCCCTAAAAATAATAAATAATAAAGAAGAATAATCCGAAGGAAAACAATAGGGCCTTCGCCTTTTCAAGGCTTGGGCCCTAATAAATAATAATCCTTTGGAAAACAATAGGGCCTTCGCCTTTTCAAGGCTTGGGCCCTAATAATCCGAAGGAAAACAATAGGGCCTTCGCCTTTTCAAGGCTTGGGCCCTAATAATAATCTGAAGGAAAACAATAGGGCCTTCGCCTTTTCAAGGCTTGGGCCCTAATAATAATAGAGTAATCAAATAAATAAATATATATATATATATATATATATATATATATATATATATTTTTTTTTAATCGGTGCTACCTAATAATAGGAAATAGAGAAAAAGGCTTTTGCCAGGTAGCAAAACTTCAACACCCATAATGCATGTTGCCGTCCAAGGCCACTCCCACCAGTCTGCTACTACAGCTGTGGATAACGTTACCTGGTGGATACGCGTTCCAGAGTCTACTGCCTTGCTTTAGTAGGAGATACTTCTTAAAAAACTTTTAGTTATAATGCTGTCGACTTGTATTGTTCCTGTGTGCAAGAATTCAAAGGATACACGTTTAGCGGGATTTCTGTCAGTTCTGCCCAACCCCCGAAGCAAAACGCTGTCGTGTACAGGTAATAAAAGCTAACCTAATAGTGTTTCTTTTATGATGTTAAAGAGTAGACATACTAAAGACATTGTAACAATACAAAGCGTGTTGAAAATCGGCGAAGTTGCACTTTAATGCTGCGTTCACACCAAGCGCGAATATGCGTCAGGCGCGAGTGATTTCAATGTTAAGTCAATGGTAAGGCGCGTTTACGAGCGTCTGGAGTTCTTGCGGCGCGAATGAGGCGTTTGGCGCGGCGCGGTAGACGCGAATTCGCCTCATTCGCGCGTCTAGTTCGCGCGAATGACGCGAATTGAGCGTTTGGCGCGTTTGGCGCGATACGCGCGTTAAGCGCGAATTGTGCTTTTTGTGCATTCACGCGTTTGACGCGAATTCGCGTCTGCCGCCCGAGTTGAAAAATCTGAACTTCTGCGTCAAATTCGCGCCGCGTTAACCAATCAGGAGCCTGCTTTTATACAGAGACACGACAGTATCACGTCTGCCAATAGAATTTTAATTTCTAGGTTGATGTCTAGGTTATAGCTAACTCAGTATCACTAGAAAGATCACTGTATTACAGAGACACGACAGTATCACGTCTGCCAATATAATATTTTAATTTCTAGGTTGATGTCTAACTTAACGTTAGGTTATAGCAGTTAACGGAGTAACTTACGTTATCACTAGAAAGAGCGCCAACAGTGGTATCCGTACCACAGTTTAAAAAAAATATTGATAGCATAGCAAATACTGTATTTAAAATAGCATATACATTTACTAACCGAAGACAGATGGACAGGCGGTCCGCAGCTGGTATAGAGCGCCTGTAGTTGGTGTCCTGGAGGGTGATCCTCGCTCCGATGCGGGACAGCAGGTCATCAAACTGGGCGCGGGACAGGCTGAAGTACCGCTGAAACCGGCCGTCATCCAGCCGCAGCTCCTGGAGCAAATGGTGAAATTCGCCAAACTGGGTTCGCCTCCGAAGGGTCTGGTGGACCCAAATACGGCGACGATGATCCCTACGCCGCTGTTCTGCTCTCCAGAGTAAATACAGTGCGGTGACTCTATCTCGGTAAATGATCGCTCATCAGACATCTTGTAAAAAGATGGCCGCCAGCGGGTCTCGAAACTGACTTTCGCCTCTTGACGCGCGTGACGCGCGTAAATTTCGCTTCAAACTTTTTTTTTTTACGCGCGTCAATTCCGCTCTTGACGCGCGAATGAACACAAAGTGGTCACGCGAATAACCAGACGCGGCAGGCGCGAATTTTGACGCATATTCGCGTTTGGTGTGAACGCAGCATAAGGGGTCGTTGGTTCAGATGCGGTCAGTGGAAGGGGGAAAAACGCAAGGTCTGTTTTTTTTAAAGTTCGTGAGCTCCGCGTTTTTCAACGGCTATAACGTTACACGTCACGCGTGTTTACATATAAAAATAACGTCCCCGTGTGGTTTGGTAATGCACGCTAGCGTTGCATAATGACAAAAACATGCTTTGCATTTAGGTTAAACTTCAGTCTTAATTTGCTCCAAATGTAAAATTCTTAGTTTTGTGTTGGGGCTTTACTTAAAAAAATAAAAATCACATTTAAAATCGACAGCCCTGCTTATTTTTTTCATTTAAGTATGCGATTGTCCAAAATGACAACGTTGTCCGCCTAATTCTCCCTTTGCCTTACATTTACGACATTTTCGGTTGTTTTTATTTTTATGTCATTCTTTTTCCTATTCTTTTTTTTTTCTTTCTTTTTTTTCTTCTTTTTTTTTTAAAGATCCCAGGCACATCCGCAATCCCGAGGCCCTATAAGGAGCTTTCACGCTTTTTGGTTTGCTTTAGATGTTTAATACCCCTCTCTTTTGTGTCAGGGAGCTGGAGAGGCGTTAAGAGGCGCTGATAAACCCACTTAGATCCCTTCCTGGCCCGTCACCCCGGCCTGCCAGGATGCTTTAGCGGGGAGCTGATCTGTGACGGCCTGCCACTCAAACTGAGCACTTCTGAAAGCTAGCACAATAGAGCGAGCACCGCAACACAGAGCGCAGGGAACCGACGAGGAGAAGGAGGGTGCGAGAGAGGGCACGTTGGATCCCCTCTCTATTTCATCCTTTCTTTTTTTCCCTTTTTTCTACCTCATTCATTCTCCTCTACACTTAGGGGGCGAGAGTACCTTCGACCTTTGCTTCTCTCTCCTTGTGTTCCTCACTTTTGCTGCCCTCTGACCCTCTTGTCCTTCCTTTCCTCCTTTCAATCTCTCTCTCTCTTTCCCCCTTACTATCTCTCTCTCTTTCTCTGGCGAGTGACAGTGGGCCAGTGAGGAGTGGGGACAGAAGGGGTGATATGGATCAACGGTCTGTCCAGATGAAGGGACGCACGCTGCTCGGAAGATAATGGGGAAAAAGAGAGAGAGTGAGTAAAAGGAGAGTGACAGGCACAGGGAGATTGACAGGGATGGCTGTGGCGCGCTTGCTGTGATCCCAGGGGGCTGTTGGGGGTAGCGGAGCCCGAAATGTCAGCGGTGATATCTGCTCCTCTTGCGGTGTCTGCCTGAGTCCTATCACAGCACTGCAGCTGGCTGTCCTCGCCCTCTCTCTCTCTCTACGTGTCTCTCTCTTTCTGGTCGTCTCACTCTGTCTCACTGCTTTACCGTTGCCACATTTTCTCTTTCTTTCTCTCTTCGTCTCTCTGTGTATATCCAGCTGTGCCCTACATCTTTCAGTCACCCTTCTCGCCATCTAAGCGCACACCTGTACACTGCCGGTCAAAAGTTTTGAATTTTGTAATGTTTTTGAAAGACGTCTCTTATGCTTACTAGGCTACATGATTTGTTTGATTTAAAAATACATTAATAACAGTAATATTTTGAATTTTCAGCAGCCATTACTCTCATGATTCTTTTATGATTCATTACTCTCATGAAAATTAATTCTAATATATGCTGATTTGGTGCTCAAGTAATATAAATTATTATTGGTACTTAATTATGAATAATGGTTCTTATTATTATCAGTGTTTAAAATAGTTAAAATATAAATTTTTTGCTGCTTAATATTTTCGTGGAAACTGATAAATTTTTGGGAATTCTTTGATGAATAGAAGATTCAAAAAAACAAAGTTTATTTTAAATATAAATCTTTTGTAACATTATAAATGTCTTTTGCTGTAACTTATGGTCAATTTAATGTGTCCTTGCTGAATAAAAGTATTAATTTAAGAACAAATGTTTCTTGAGCAGCAAATCAGCATATTAGAATGATTTCTGAAGGATCATGTGACACTGAAGACCGGAGTAATGATGCTGAAAATTCAGCTTTGTCGTTACAGGAATAAATCACATTTTAAAATATAATATAATAAAAATGGTTATTTCATGTTTTACTCTATTTTCAAATAAATGCAGCATTGGTGAGCATAAGAGACTTCTTTTCAACTACATAAAAATATTAATTATTACAAACTTTTGACCTGTATATTCGGTAATAAAGGAATCATTATTGTATTGGCCTTTACTGATATTGTCAAGTCTACATGTTAAAGGAACCATATATGACAGGCAGCATGACATTCATGCAGTTGGCGTGAAATCGAGTTATATTTTTTTTTACAATTTTTCCGGTGCTGATAAATGGCCAAAATAATTAAGACTACATGTAAATGTGAGTGTTGTACAGAAGGCCGTTGGAAGCATTCAAAACCTTGTTTACACCTAGTATTATCATTGTTGTCGGATGGTCTGATCACGTTTGTGGTCATTTGAGACACATTATGTTTACACCTGCTAATAACATGCGTCTCAAATGTGTCTCCTGTGACCACATGTGATTGAGGGGTCGAGTGGAGGGCCTCTGGTCTCATGTCTTCATACATCAATTATAGCATCAGTATCACTATGTGTTGATAAAGCACGGGAAATTCAAACCTCAGCAAAAAAATACTGCTATTTTACAGCTGTGACATTTTGAGCGAAATAGTCACTAGATATCCATGTTTCATATTCACGTTTATTCATTTACGAGATGCTTCATTCACTGCATACTGAAGAAGTTCTTTGCAGTCTGTATTAGGGATGCATGTTATATTGGCACCTGCAACACTTTATAACTAGTAACTTTGCAACTACCAGTCATTCGAGTATTAGTAGACTCCCTGCTTAATATGCTTAACAGACATTCTACTGACTATAAGAAACTTTTCAAGTACATCTCAAATATTCTACTAACCTAATAGTCTATCAATACTATAATAAGAGTTAGTTGACATGTAGTTGCAAAGTTACTTATAGTTAGTAGAATGTCTAAAGTGGAATACCGAGATAATGTGTAACCTTGTTTATCGTTTCATCTTTAGCCTGTATTTGCATGAGCTTTTCTACAAATCCAATTTTCTATGTCCCATGAAACTGGCAAACTTTAAGACCCTTGTTTTAGTGCAGATAAGCAGACAGTCCATTTACACTATAAATGTAATGTGGTCCCAAATGTAGCTTGAGCGATTGGATCACAAAATGTTTCGAGCCTTGTTGTTTTCCACTTGTATTTTATGCAGATCAAGATGTTCACACCTAGTATTAAAATAACATTTCACCCAAAAATACAAATTCTGTCATTATTTACCCATCCACATGTTGTTCCAAACTTTCTTTATTCTGCAGAACACAAAAGAAGATACAATTTTGGTTACCATTGACTTCCTTTTTATGGGCAAAAAACAATGAGATGTTCCTCAGAGTATCTTCTAATGTGTTCCACAGAAGAAAGAAACCCATACAGGTATGCATCTACATGAGGATGAGTAAATTAACAGATTCTTTTTTTGTGGTGATTTATTGCCTTGACAACACAATCACTGTTGCACCTGTGGCTAAGCGGTTAGGACTTGGTTTGACACGTTGAGCTGTGTTGTTCATTTAAGGAATGTGAGTTGAGTCCTGTCAATATTAAGGTCTGTCATAAAAGGCTGAAAAAATAAATAAATAATTCGGGACATCCCAAATTTTGCCAAGGCTCCTAACGGCTCAACACCCCTAACAACAGAACCTTCATTTGTCTCATCTTTTTCCCACCCACTCCAGACACGCGCTGATTTTATTCCCATCTGTAAATGTGTGTCCTAACCTCTCATGCATGTCCGTCTGTGTGTGTGTGTGTGACTGAGTGTGTCTGTCACCTCTTAATGATGTATGCCTGACCAGTGGAGAGGTCACTGTCATAGACGGGATGGTCAATTGCCCTTGTTCCGCGAGCAGCGTGGTGAACGCTCTCTCTGTAGACTCTGCCATTAAACAGCACTGCGGCCCGGCCCAGACAGAGACGTATTAGCTCTCTATCGTTCTTATTGATCACTGGAAGGCACGAGCTTCTGTCTAATCAAATGCCCATTAGTCTGTGTGTGTGCGTGCAGTGCTGCTTTTTTGTTGCCAGACAGACAGTGAGATCATGCTATTCTCACTGTGTGTGTGTGTGTGTGTGTGTGTGTGTGTGTGTGTGTGTGTGTGTGTGTGTGTGTGTGTGGTGTGTGTGTACTGCGTGTGTGTGGCATAGAGAGAAAGGGTGTATTTGCTCATTGAAGGAGCTCTAATGTAGCTTAAGCAACATTGACACAGTCGCCGTTCCCGAGTCCTGGCAGTACAACGTTGTCTTCCTAATTCTATTTTGCATTCCGAAGAGGATCTTTTTAACTGTGGGATGTATTTGGATGTGGATGGAATTGAGTGAGCGCCGTTCCGTCTTCTGCCGTTTGGCCTGAATTGTGTTTATTGCTGGAATTCTGCTAATGGGTTGCTGTGGGAACTTAGCCAAATGTCCACAGCGCTGCAAGCATCACGGACCAGACCAATGGCTCTTCACATGAATTATCATCTCCTACTTAAAAAAAATAAACAAGCTTTTGGGCCTTTTGGGAGCCTTTCACACGTATAAGTTCAAAACCCAAGAGTTGTTGAGTACTCTAGTATTCTGGTGCTTTTGTTTTAAATGCACAATCTGGAACTATGTGTACGTTACATCAGCCAGCACAACAAAACACTTGACATAATCTGCGGCGTAGAAGCTATTATTACTGTCATTTCTAATTAAAAAGTGGACTATAGTATATCTCTGCCAGTTACAATGCGCACATACAAAAAGACGCACACACGTGATGAAGCGCAAAGCTGTTTTTAATGTGCGAGTTTTAGCTGTGGTCCAAACCCTAGTGAGATGCTTTGCTGTCTGCTGCCTACGTTCTGTCAACCAAGTCGGCATGCTAATGCTAACTGAAATGCAACCTCATAAATGACTGTTTTGAAATGTTACGGACAGCAACTTAAAGGATTAGTTCACTTTTAAAGTGAAAATTCTGTCATCATATACTCACCCTTAAGTTGTTTAAACCTGTATGAATTTCTTTCCTCTGCTGAACACAAAGGAGGATATTTAGAAGAATGTCAGTAACCAGACAGTTTTTGGTTCCCATTGACTTCCATAGTATATTTTTTTCTACTATGGAAGTCAATGGGAACCAAAAACTGTCTGGTTACTGACATTCTTCTAAATATCTTCCTTTGTGTTCAGCAGAGGAAAGAAATTCATACAGGTTTGAAACAACTTAAGGGTGAGTATATGATGACATAATTTTCATTTTAAAAGTGAACTAATCCTTTAAGTGAACTTGATTTTAATAGAGTTGGTCATTAGCATGTTGTTAAGCATGTTGTAAAATAGTACATAGATTTTTAAAATATTAATTTTTATTCAACTTTCAGAAAAGCATATACTGGTACATAATAACAAAGCCAAACAGATATTTGGGGAAACATAACATCTTACATTGTACAGACTACACACTACAGAGTAAAACATTACATAAATAGTACATATAGCTAGCACACAAATATTGAATAAAATAATACATTTAAAATGTACTATTTTTTTTTTTACTATTCTTTTGGTATTGAATGAAATGTGCCTTATGGGATTGCCTTCTCCAAGAAGGATGCATGTTAGGTGCAGACACATGTTTCATTGTTCAGCAAATTTTCAGTCATTTCAATAGGAATCTGTGTGATCAGGATTTCCCCATGCAGATTATGCATCGGTTTGAAGTTGGTCATGTTAATTCATTGCATTGACCAACAGAAAGCTGCTTAGTTTGAAAGTGACTTGATATGTTAGCTGTCCTTTATACATTGCTACACTATTGACAATTGACAACGGACCTTTTTTGCTCATTACATTTTTCTAAAATTCTGTAATGTGACCTCACCTCACCTTTAGCATTTGGCCAACTCGTGGTACAGTTGGATCCGAAAGTCTGACACCACTAGTGAAAGTGCTTCAATTGTGATTTATATTTTAATATATTTATTATAACATTAGCATAACATAATTTGAGTGAAAAGTTTAGTTGAAAAATTCAAAATGTCTCTGAATGTCTTGCTGTCTAGGTAGGCAGCATACTAACTGTTTGGAACAGCTTATGACTCTCGCATTAAAATAAAAGAGGAATAACTCTCTCTCTTTCACTTCCACACTCTTGCTCCTTTGGCTGATGTTAATTGAGTCTAATTGAAAACAAAACAAAAGAGGGAGGCTTTTGTAGCCAGGCTCTTTGATTGGGTTGTGGTGTAGAGCTTGTGTCAGCTGGAGAGGATGGAAAACAAACGAGTCTTGGCCTGGTCATCAACGGGGTCATTAAACCCACCTTCACCTACTCGGGGTACTTAACATATCAAAGCTCAGAGCTGCCCTCAATCACTGTGTATGTGTGTATTTATGTGTGTAGGATGTTTATTTGGTGGGCGCTTGCTTATTCTGATCAGAAATCGTAGGTGTAAGATATATTAAAGCTACACTGTGTAGGAATTACTCCCATCTAGCGGTGAAATTGTATATGACTACCAACTGAATATTACTTTCTAGCCCCTCCCATTCCGAGGGCGTTTGAACTCCAACGGTGGCCATATTATTTCAAATCTGCCGGCAGTCGCGAGTAATCTCCAATCTCCCCCTCGCATTCGTCACGGTGCCACTGACTGTAAAAATGTGAAAGGCAAAGCTTGAATTTCCAGGTATGTCCCTCTTTGGCTAATGTATTTTCAAGATGGAGGCGCAACATGGCTTCCGCCATTCGAGCAGCTCACCCGTATGTATTATAAATTTCAACCGCCGTCGGTGTATGAATGAGTGAGAGAATGGGTGAATGTGAGGCAATATTGTAAAGCGCTTTGGTGGCCATTGGGTCTGTGAAAGCGCTATATAAATGCAGTCCATTTACCATAAATGGCAGATTCTACGCTTACGAGAAAACTTGATTAGTTGGTAGAAGTAATTATACATTAATGAGCACATACAATTTTGAAAGAACAAAGTGTTTTATGCTAAGAATCAACTTTAAAAATCACACTGTGTAGCTTTAAATGACTGTAAGTATGCTGGTTTGTGTTTGCCATTAATGTTAAGGCAAACACAAACACAAAAGAATGTGCATTTGTTCATGCAAATTCTGTCATCATTTACTCATCTTAAGTTTTTCCAAACCTGTATGCATTTCTTTCTTCTGCTGAACACAAAAGAACATATTTTGAAGAATGTCAGAAACCAAACAGTTAATGGGCCCCATTGACTTCAATATTGTGAAAAAAATACTATGGAAGACCATAGGGACGATCAACTGTCCCTTTAAGAGTAAAATGATGCAGCTTTTCCAATATCACAGCTATTATTATTATTATTTTTTTTTTTATTAGAATATATGTTATTTATTTATAAATTAATTTATGAAAATGTATATGTAATAATTTATTATATATTTTTTTTGTTCTAATGAAAATATGAATCCAGTCACATTTATAAATTTTTAAGTGTATCTTAAGTGTCCACATTTTTTGCAGCTGCTGTGTAGTATCCCACTGCATCTCAAAGTGAAAAACGTAAAGGCCGATCTTTGATTAAATTATATTAACTAGTATTTATGTCTGTAGGATGGAAACCGAATACAAATTTCATAGTTTTATTTTATGCCACTTGCATTCTAAAAAGTCTGTGCATTTTAAGTGTGTTTATAGAAGGCACACCTAGGTACCGAGACATTGCATCATTCGAGGTGCTCCACACAGGTGTGTTACTAACACCGCAGGACTAAAAGAAACTCTACAACTGGAATTGTATTTATTTTTTGTTTTACCTATTATTTCTGCATATATGAGCGCTTACTGACAGCCAGTCACCAGGCTGTTATATCGAGACCAGGCTGTTTTTTGTGTGTATTTTTTGCTATATTTTGGAGAGAATTTTAATAACATTAAGGCGTGAGTAACGGTATAAGCACCTGGGAGAGAATGTGTTTGTTTATTTCTGAAGTGTGTGCGTGTGTGTTTTTGTCTTTGCTGTTTTTCAGAAGGGCATGATTACTCACGTAGCTCTGCGGCGAGCTTCCATTCTCTGAGCAGACAAGAACGTGCCTGTATCACCCCGCCGGTGCCTCGCTTTCACTCTGCCGTTGCCAGCGTGGCTCTGCGTGAGAGGGAGAAAGACAGAGTGACGTGGAGAGAAAAAAAAGATGGAGAAACCGTAAAAGAGGTGAGGGGGGACGTGAATCTGTTGATGAGGCGATACCTTGTCCGTACACGCCAACACAAACTGTGCTGAGGTAATGGTATGGTAATGATATGCTAATGATATGCTAATCCAGCAGCAGTATTCTATATCAGCGGTGTGAGAGGATTTCAGTGAGGCCCTTCACCAGTGGGAGGAAAGGAAAGACCTCCTGATCTCACTGTACACACACACACGTACACATTCACCAAATGGATGCACTCACACACTCATTTTTCTGATTGTAGACAGTTCGGTGAGTCTAGGCAGTAAGAGAAAGCGAGAATAGAATACCCAGCTAAACTTCGACAAACCTCTCTGGCCCACACACACCTGCGTATTTCTATGTTATTCCCACTCACACTAGCCACAAACAGAAATTACAGATGCTTTCACTACTCAATTCAGCATTCACACACATCACACAAGTTGACAGATTAAGCGTTGTGATGATGGGGCGACTGAGGAGGAGGAGGATGATGAACTGATTTAGGCCTGTCTGTTTTTATCTATTGCATTATTAGTTGTGCTGCACTCTCTCAGGTGGCTTCAGCCTGCAGCTCTTCACAAGTTATAATGCTCTTTGACTCTACCACTGCCAAATGAAGTGATTCCAGAGTGTTCACTGTGGAAAATTTTGCTTTGACATCACAGGTATAAATTACATTTTTAAATATATTAAAATACACTTTTATTTTGAGCAAGTAAATGCACGCAGCCTTGGTGAGTATAAGAGACTTTAAAAAAAAACATACTGTCCCTAACTTTTGAATGGTAGTGTATGTATCGTGGCTAGAATTGAGTTTGTCTGTCCAAGGAATTAGGAGTCATTCACACAGAATGTGTTCTTGCAATTAGTACCAGCTGATAATATAGATGTTACTCCATTTGGATACAAAAAGCTTCTTTTATTCATTGATGGCCATTCAAAAGTAGCTGGACATTAAATGCACTCATGTACTCATTATAATATTGTTTTTAACTCACTATTTCATTATACTAAATTAGGATGGTCGCTAGTAAACGGTTTGGGGCTGTGTGATTTCTTGTGGTGCCATCAGCCACTCAACATTGTCATGATGTAATTTCCTGCGACTCCAGAGCGAGAAGGCATTTCTGGCACAGATGATTGATTGGCTCAAACACTTTTGCTGTCCCATGAGCAACAATGACAGATTTTATTAACTTTAGTGCCATGCAGATTCAGGCTATGTAGTAGATTGAGTTATTCAGAGGGTCTTTTCTGGGCCTCTGAAGTGAGCTTGAATCAAAGCATCGGAGCTCAGCTGCATTGTAAGGGCTGGAATGTGTGAGCACAGTGGCCTGATCGCATTCTGTGTGTGTGATAAAGAGAGAGCCATTCCATCACTGAAAGCTGATGTTCTACAGAAATGTGTGATTGACAGGTCACACACACAACACACACACACACACACACACACACACACACACACACACACACACACACACACACACACACACACACACACACACACACACACACACACACACACACACACACACACACACACACACACACACACAGTGGGAGCTATCCTCCTGGAAGTGAATGGACCAGCTTTGTAATTGTCAGTTGGGGTTTAGCTCACATGTTTGTGATGGACAGTGTCAATTGTTTGAAATTGGTTTTTAAAAAGCTTGCGTGTTTTAGTGTTTTAGATATTAGTATTATGTGTATTATAAATTACTTATTTAATAATTATTAAAATATAATAATAATATAATATTGTTGCTATTATTATATATTTAAAACTACAGCAATGAAAACAATAATGCATGTTTAATTTAATAATAATTATACAATAATAATAAATTTTAGCTTAAAATAAAATAAATGTTTAATTTATAATACATATTATGATTATATTCAACATTTATTGTTTTACTTTTATATTGTAATATTAAATTGAAATATAGTAATGAAAGCAGTAATAATAACTGTTGATATTATTATTATTATTTAGGTGAATTTCTCCCCAAAAGTATGTACCCTCTAGCACTTTTGATATTTCCTGATTTATTTGTTTTTGCCTTAAAGCAGCAACTGTGGCTTAACCAGTTGCGTGAGTTTGGGGCGGGACTACCTGTTAGTCCGAACAGTAGTAGATGGAAAACCGTTTAAGAAACGTGTTTTAAAATGTTTGTGATCCTGTTTGGTGTTGCTACTTGCTAGTGGAACGCAGAACGCAGCGTTATACTTCCTGTAGACTCAGTAACACTCATTTGTTGTTGCACAGCTCATTTTGCGCACCGGTACACTACTTGGTGGGATTTTCAGTGCTCATTAGGTTTCATGAGATTTTACATGTTTGTGTATTTGTAGACCTTGTGAAGTGTGAGGTGGGGGGGCACTCGCTGCTCCTGCCTCCCCCAGCGTGAGCCCCCTCAGTGGGTGGGTGAGGCTGTGGATTCCCCCGGGTCAGTCCCGCCGCTGGACGCTGGATCCATTCATCTGCCAGAGATCTTTTCTTCTCCACTACAAAGCAACACTGCTCCCCTGACAGCAGCTCCCCTGCTGCGCAGTATTTATCTATTGTGTTTAGTTAGACTCATCTGTGCTCCCTCTCCCTCTTACTCTCTTTCTCATTCTCTCTCTTTCCTTCCACTTCGTCTGATCAACAACAGTGCACAAAAACAAAAATAAATCTCCAAACACTCGTGTTAAATATCAGATTGGCTGGGTGCATATTGAAGGCTGGCATTTCAAGCGAGGTCCCTTTTGTCCCTCTGTGTTGTGCAGCTATTGTATTAGTTCAGAGAGTAGGTGCGGACTAATGTGTCTCTCTCTCTCGCTCTCTCTCTCTCTCTGTCTTTCTCTGCGTGAGGTTTATTTTGGAGCTCTGTTCAGGAGTGAAGACAGACAGCCCCCCCTTCTTGTCGAGCTCTTAAGTGCACTGTTTATTAGTGCTGCTGTATTGGCGAATAATAACCCACATACAGGATTTGTACTTTTCTGCTCTGGGTGTTACAATGTTGTGTTACAATATTACTAATTACATTACATCGTTATTTTTTATGAAACATAATATGTTACTTTTTCTCACATTTGGTTGACTGAGATTTTCTCTCTTTCTAAGTGGAAGTCTAATTGGCTGTTTATCCTATAAACATTGTTTGAATGCAATAATATATGGGGTATAGTAAAAGTTTATTAGCTTAAGGACAGCAAATTCATAGCTTCTCTGAGGCAACACCCAAATTCTGTTAATTTAGCGAACACAAATAACAAAGCATTCAGGTTTATTAGTATTTTTAAAACATGTGCCATAACTCTGTATCACTGATTCGTATGAAACTTTGTGCACTTTAAATATGAGGAAGGGAGAGGGTTACTATTGTGTTTGTCAGTATATTATATATTTTATATTAGGGCTGCACGATATTGGAAAAAAACATAAAAACATTTTTCTGCGATATATATTGTGATATGAAAACAATTTCACCAGACCATTTGAATAGCTCTATTTGTAAAGAATTAATCATTGTAGGGTTATTTTGTAGGAGAGTGCATCTGAGAGTGCATTAATTATTAAAATAATAAACAAATTAAAAGCATATTTAGATACAACAGAACAACGATGCAAATGGAACAAGCTGTGCTTTATGTTTTTCAGGTAAATCTAACTATTCAGGTACAGATATTGAATAATCAAATGTAAAATTACACCGCATAGTCTTCACTGTATACATTTTATATAATTAATTTATATACAATATTAAATACAATTTATCTTTGTTAAAGGTTCAAAGGTAATTTTCTCTTTATTTTGTTGTTTGATTAAAGGTACAATATGTAAGAATTTTGTAATAAAATATCCAAAAATCACTTGCACAGTGTATATTTTCTTGCAGTTTTGTACTTACAGTATCCCAAAAGTTCCCAAACATTTTTAGTTTCAGAGAAATTCCTATTTAAAATAATTGGCCGTCCCGGAAAACCTGTTTACTTGTCGCCTGTCAATGACGTAATATCCGTGTTATCCCTGGTTTCCGCCATAGACAGTATATAAGATGGACACAGCGACCCCATAGACTTCAACGGAGAAAAGTGAAGCCCATTTGAAGCACTCACTTCCTGATCGCCAGGCGAACTGCGCAGGCTCAAGATGAGCTTGAACACGTGAGCAACGTGTCTGACAGCTGTCAGTCTTCTAGTAGCTGTGCGGAGAGAAATCTGAATCATTCCCTTCCGAATCTCGCAGAGACGGAGAGCGTGAGCATTAGCTGTCCATGAGCTAGCAGCAGGATCAACTTTATCACTCTCTGTGGGCTACTCCCTTCACTTTATCGGACTTAATGCCTCCACGTCCCCCCGATTGCCTGCGAGCTTCTCCGCCGGTCTATACGGTAATTTCTCTACAGTGCGACAGAGAGTCGCGTGAGTTATGACGCAATCGTTAGCCTATTTTTACAAAAACGGCTTCTACGGGGCCATGACGTAAGGTACAAGGTAATGGAGCCTTTTATACATTGTCGAGTTTCTTTAGAAATAAATAATGGACAAATGGAGTCTTTGGACGCCTCAGATGTAAAGTTATTCGCTGTCAAAGTGACGCAAAAATGAATGGGAGTCAATGGAATGCTAACAGCAGGTGAAGTTCTGCTACAATGGCGGCGCCCGCGGAGGCTTCAGTTTCCGGCGGATGGATTACCCCCTTGGTTTCCGCTCATAGTACTGCCGTAGTAACCACGGTGACAGACATGGACAACTGCGTAGTGCGTAACGTCTAGCTGCACGCTGTTGTTTCGTTCAAACATTTTGGACCATTACAAGCAGACTTGGGGGGGAAAAAGGAGAACTAAAACGAGGATCAATATCAGCGTGGCGTTTTCGAGATCCAATATATAATGCACGGACCCAATATATAATGTACAATGCATTCATTTTCTTGTTTACAACACATTAACGGCTGTGTTTACGAGGACACTCTCCGAGACGGGTATTTTAACTTTGACTTTTGTGTGTACGTGTCCGTTCAAGCTCAAAAGAAAGAGAAAAGAGACCTGAATTCGGTGTTCACGTGCTGGGTGGCTCCATGACCCGCACAGAAAAGAGTGCGCAAATTCAGTCTTCTTGCACTTGAAGTTTAAACTGACCGGACTTAAAAACACGTGCAAGTGATAAACTTTCACTCTATGATGGTTAAACTTTGCCGAATCGGAACCGATCAACTACGATCTATACTTGGCAACCGCATCCTGCGTGCGATGTGACTGTCGCGGATGCTCACATCGCGATATCGATGCTGAAACGATACATCGTGCAGCCCTATTTTATACATACAGTATATTATAGTAGTATAATAAATTACATTTATTAAATAAAAACATTGCAAGTTATTTATTAAAAAAATATTTAAAATAAGTAACATAATTACCTAATGCTCATTACTTTTAACACGGCTACCAAAAACACTGTTGGCTAAAGCTAAACAACACCTCTCTCATTCTTCTATGATTAACAGGTTCCTGTAGTTTCTTTTGATTTGTGAAACATTTAATGAAGGCATCACAACCAGGAAGCAGTGAAAGTTAAGGTTTGTTTGACGTGTTGTTCTGTGGCAGAAACAGTGTGAAAGATGTTGTGCAAAAAAAGGTGGAAAATAAGGTGTTTTAAAAGATGCCTGCGTTCACGTGAAGACATTAGAGAGAGAGAGAGAGAGAGAGAGAGATGAAAAATAATTTAAAACGTATCATGTGAAATGGGTGAAGGTGCTTCAGGAATGCTTTTGTCATGCATAAATAATGAGTAATTTTTATTTATTTAAATCAGAATCATCCAAATGCAAAGATATCAAGATTTTTACAAAATATTTTCAGCCATATATATTTACTTTATTAAACTGTACTTGCCTTATTCCCTTACAGGCACTATGTAAATGCTTTTACTTTTTTTTTTAAAGTGAATGATACATTCCAGTTATTTTCATGATCTCTCTCAAATATACTCTATTTTCCTACTATACTTGTCTTTTTGTTTTGTCTTTTTGTTTTCCTGCCTTAACCTCAGGATTATGTCAACTTATTCTTTGGTAAACCATTTGTATCTCTGATGAATTTGGTCATTTCTGCAACATTAACAACCACCACTTTTCAACCTTCAAATGGTTTACTTAACTTTCTCTGCACACCAAAGCTATTTTAGTCTCTTTTGGTCCTCTTCACGTGTTAATTTTGGACCCCTAGTAACCTCCACTGTCTCAATTACAGTTCAAAGATGCATAAATACAGCCTAAGGCAATATTATAGACTGGATTAAAGAACGTCTGATTGTGAGATTGTTCTGAACTCTCAGCTCTGCTCATATACGAAATCTCCACTCTTCATTTTCTGAGATTTGTCCTGCTATAAACTGCTTAAATTACTTTATATATGTGCGGAACAGCTTGTTTGGACCATTGCACCTCAGAGAATTAGCCATTCATACACATCGATCGTGTATTGTTACTTTTGAGTTTAAAAGGCAGGTTTTCTGGAAGGATTTTGGAAAAGGAAAATTAAATAATTATACAAAGGGATAGTCTGAAGAATCAAAAGAGCGAAAAATATTAAAACAAGCGTTTTCTTCCTACATTTCTCTCTCTCTCTCTCTGTGTGTATCTGCTTGAGTGAAGGTACATTTCAGTCAGCCTGATCTCCTCTCACTCACAGCACAATGAGAGCTGTGCCCATAATGGCTGCTGGAATATCAAGCTACGGGGGGAAATGAGAAAGCAGCATCTTATGGGCTCATTCATCAAGAACTAATTGAGGCCTGGGTACACTCAAGTGCTGATAAAAATGGAGGAGTGTGAGTGTGTGTGTGTGTGTGTATGTGAGTGTGTTTTCTTTTGTGTTGTCAGCTGGAATGCGAGTGTGCGCATTGCCAGTGAAGAGTAGAGGAATTCTGCTCCACAAGAGATGTTTTCCTGGTGGAAGTGACTGCGTGTGTGGTGAGCAGAGGATGCGAGCAGAGGACCAATGAGGTTGTTGGGGGGTGCGTGGGTAGCTCTGCATACTAAACGGGTCGGGGGCTACGGAGGGAGCAAGGGGAGGGTGGGGGGCAGCATTAGACCTGCTTCACTGGACCTCTCATCTGGGGCTGGAGCTATTGTGCTACACTCCACCTCGCTGTATTGATTCCACCAGGCGGGAATTCTGCGCCTCTCTCTTTTTCTCTGTCTTTCCCTCCCTGTTCCCTCCTTTTTACACTCTCATTTGCTCTCTGCCACCTTTTCCTTTTTCCCTTTCTCTTTCTATTTACCTGTTTCGCTCTCTTTCTGCACCACTCGGCCCGTTTTTTTCCTCCTCCAGGGCCGTTTGACAGCAAGTCTTTGGAGCCTGAAGGATCATGTACACACACATCACCTTTAGCCACCTTTCAGTCGATGCTTATTGATTTTGATATCACAATGAAATATATTATTTTCCCTGCGCTGGCACTCTTGATCCTTTTCTTCCTCCATCCCTCTCTTTTCAGTCTAATGTAATCAAGAGCCAAAACTGTTCCACGTTCTTCCGACTCAATCAAATGTACCTGCCTCTCGAGTATGCGCGTTTGTATGAACGTGTGAAGCGAGGCGACGCGTCAGGTGCATGTGTGTGTGCATGTGTGTGTGCATGTGCTAATGTGTAAAAAATTATTTTTGGGGTTTTAACAGAAAAATTATTTAAAAATGCTACCATTAAAACATGTTAATTGGTTAACTGCCACCATATGGTGAAAAATAGAAAATTTTAAATCATGATTTTGGAAGATCTATCTATCTATCTATCTATCTATCTATCTATCTATCTATCTATCTATCTATCTATCTATCTATCTATCTATCTATCTATCTATCTATCTATCTATCTATCATCTATCTATAATATTTATCCTTGTGCTAGTGGTTTTGCATGCACATGGCTGTACACACTTGCTTCTCTCAGGTTTATGTGCTAATGTGTCTGTGTAGAGTGAACATTTGTGATGCTTGTGTGGGTCTGTAGAGAAGGTGTGTGTGCATGCTAATATTTTTCTGTAGGTTTGTGTCTGCTTGTATGTGAAGTGATTGTTTGTGTGTGAACAGCTTCAGTTTTTCCATCACTAGGTCTATTATGTCTTGAATTTGATATTGATCTGATTTGATATGATGTCAATACGATATTGACTTCAAGTCCTTTTCTTTTCAGAAGAGGTGAGTGTATTCATACATATGAATAAGCATGTAATTTAATAAGCTTTTGGCAATTGTGTCATTTCAAGTTAAAAATGAAAAAGCAAAGCAAACAATCCTTACTTTAATAACTAGTGACGCTCATTACTGTTGCAATTGTGTATTGTTACACATCATAATTTTATGCACAAGGGATAGATTAATGAACAGATTAATCAGCTAATGGTTAGAGAGAGAGTGAGGCATTTTAGTTTCACAATGTCTGTGTAGTAGGAGATCACACAAACATAATTGGTGTGTAATGGAATTTAGATTTTTGATGATCCTTCTGGTGATGATTACACAGTTTCTAGCATGTATGTAACACCATTTACCTTAAACTTATAAACAAGTGATGTAGCATTTGCTTATGTTAATATACTATTTATTAATAGCAAGTCAAAGTCTTAAGTTTAAATATTTTTTTAAATTGCATCAAGTAAATTGCATCAAGTGTATATATATATATATATATATATATATATATACAAGCATATTACATGCAGCTTTTGTTTATTTTTTATTAAAATTTTCTTTATTGTTCTTCTTTATTAAGTATTGCCTTGTTCAGTTTTTTTATGTGACCAGTTTTTGATGAGTTGTGTAATCTCTAATTATTCTTTTAATTTCCAGTTTGATCCATTCAGGACGATTTGTGGACGGTTGCATATACAACTCATTGATAGTCTCTAGGAGGCCTCCTGTCATGTGACTTTTCACCTGTACAGTGAGCTTAAGGTAAGCTGGCTCACTCTGAAACTTTATCCACTGATGTCGCTGTAGAATGTGGGTGTATATACAGTATATATATATAGATATAGATATATATACATACATATTTACACACACACACACACACACACACACACACACACACACACACACACACACACACACACACACACACACACACACACACACACACACACACATATATACATATATATGCATACATATGTGTGTATATATATATATATTATTTATTTATTTTTCCAAGGGGGGAAGTGGAGTCTTTTCCCCTCGGAGAGAACACCCCGACACACACACGCATACTTGCATTGATTTGCCAACCTGCTGTCACTGCTTGTCTGTACCGTATCTCTTAGCTACAAATCATGATTCAGAACAGGATCGGTACACACAAAGACACCCAGCGCAGAGACTCAGTGGTGTCAGTGGGAGGTGTGTCGTCTTAAGCTAACCTCCGCCCTTCAGGATATGACACTGGAAGACAAAGTGGGATTATCTTTTTTTTCTGATCTTCTGTTGCAAAGCCCGAACAAAATAGCAGCTAAAGATAAATAGTAGAATGTTAGATACACATTTAAATTTTAACGTTTTCATTTGCACATTGGAAGTAATACTGACACATGTAGCTGAATGGATATGGGCTGTAAGGAATCAGATAAGCATACTGTATATCATAATGTGTTCCACAGAATTTTCCAATTGATGATGTATTGATTTCACGATTTTGCTAATTTGTCACTGTTTAGTCATATGATTAAGTATTAGCAAGGAACCTTGAAATTTATCAAAAGTAAAAATTAAAACATTTATAATGTTACAAAAGATTTCAAATGATTCCTGTTCTATTGAACTTTCTATTAATCAAATATTTATTTCAACATTTATAATAATAAGATCATGCGACACTGGAGTTATGGCTGGTGAAAATTTAGTTTTGCCATCACATGAATAAATTACATTGTAAAATATTAAAATAGGAAATGGTTGTGTTGAATTATAATAATATATCCACAATTTTACTGTATTTTGATCAAATAAATAAAGTCTAGGTGAGTAAAAGAGACTTTGAAAATCATAAAAAAATACATTTCCACAACAAAACCTTTGAACAGTAGTGTATTTCCTGATATACTGAATGTTTATTTCTCTTCATTTTATTTAATGAGGATAATGTGCCAATTTGGTTTAAAAAATAATCTTATTTCATTATTTTCTTTGGACAAAAGTCTTACTAATACTAATTACGATAATAAACAATTCGAGCCTCTGGACTACATCACTGAAGTGTGATTGTGTATGTTCACATTCGCTTTCACAGCTCATTGGCTGTGTTGTGTTTTGGTCAAAATGACACTCGCCGGCCACGTAAAAATTCTTGTGACGGAGGTGAGCGTCGGAGTCAGCATTTTTTTTTCCTTCTCTGTTCTTTCCTCCTTCCTCCCCCCCGCTGTTTAATCCATCCAGCTGCTGTCACGGCAGGGGAGCAGCCAATCTATCACGCCATCGAGACACATTCTTCTCACCTGCTCTGTGCCGGCACCGTGCCGTACCGGCCCTTTAATGAACAGCCAACATGATCCCGGCTGACAAGCAGGAAATGGATGCAATAAAGATTGTTTCTGCATGCTCTTTGCATTCCTGATAAATCACCTTACTGTTCGACAGACACCAGCCAGCGCCGCACACAAATCTGATTTCACGCAGAGAGAGACACTGAAGGAAGGGGCATCGGGCCAGGAGGGGTCAGTTCAATTTAAATGCAGGCTGGACACGGAGCCCGTGCGACTGGTGATTGTGTGTGTGTGGCGGGAAGCCCTGTGTGATGGACCCGTGACATACCTCGCACCTCACCTCATTTCTTTGGACGCTGCGGGCAGCTGCACACACACACACCCGCAGCTTCAAGTCCAGGAGAGGGGTTTATTCAGTCAAGCAGACCTGCTCTGCCCACTAGAACGCTTTACTCTCTGCAGTTCTGCGGATGATACAGTCACACGCCGGCCCTGCAACCTTGGACACTGCACTGTAATGAAAGATGAAAGCAGACTAGGGGCACATAGGGCGGAGAGAAGAACAGGGAGGGGGCGTGAGGTGTGGGGATGGAGTGAGAGATGAGGAAGAGATGCAGATCTCTGGGCGGGTAATTTATGATCTAATCTTATGCAGCCCGTGCCTGCTGTAAGTCACACTAGGGAGGGAGAGAGAGAGAAGTGGTGTCTAAAGAAGTAAGGTTGTAGAGTTTCTGAATCTTGAAACTGAAAGGTTTAAATGGATACTGGAGCCTAAGAATGAGTCATTAACTCTTTTAAATGTAGCAGACAGAGCCATTTAGATTAGGTGCTAAATAAATCGCCGTGTATTTTTAGTTACTAACTTACTTGCCTTATTGTTACCCTATTTACTTCCTTAATGCATGTTCTGTGTATCAAAATGTAGCTACTAACTTTGTTCTCATTTGAAATGACTTTCCTTTTCAGCTGACATCATCAAGCCCTCTCATTTTTTAACCACCCCCCTACGATTAAACTTTTTAAGATCCAATCACTTTCTTAATGGATCTTGAATGATCTTTTTTTGAATATTTCACACAGAAGTAAAATGGGATCTGGGAGATTTTTTTCAAAATAAAAATAATGATTTATATATATACACACACACAGACACACACATTTTTAACTTCGACGTGGGAACATGAAATGTCAACATTCTCTATTTGTGAATAATTTCCGTAATTTTCCCCCAGATATTTCATTTAAAAAAAATATATTTATATATATGTTTTGTAATCTTCCATCTTCCATTCATTGTTTATCTAAAATATTTTTGTAATCTTCCCTTAAAAAAAAAAAATAAAAAAATCTGTCATGTCACAGACCTGCCATATAAAGACACTTATTCATGATCCAATCAATTCCCAGTATATTAAATCAGGAATACATCACATTACGGAAGTACTGTAAAATGTCTTGTGACCGCTGTTTCATCTTGTCAAAAGGGTTAAAGAACCGCCCTCGGAGGACTGCGTTTTTCAGATTTTGTGTCACCTCAGTGCCACAGTACGCCTCCATCTCCACTGTTTACGTAGCGCACCAAATGCAGTTTTCTTTATGATTGTTTGTCATATGGAGAAAGGAAAAAGAGACACAGTGTTCTTTGTCTTCCTCAGAGTGCTGTTCTCTTGAGGAGCATTCAAGGAAATTGATATTGGCAGCACTGCAGTGTGTGTAACGGCAGCCATATCGACTGTGTGTGAGTGTGTGTCAGCGACTGGCAAGGTGGCGTGGGAGTCATTGCCACACTCTAGGGGCCTGGAGCTCATTTGAATGCATCCCGACACTATGACACCCCCCTTCACTGCTCACACACGCACACACAGTACTCCCTCTACCTGTTTGGGCTGCAATCATTTGCATGAAATAAGATGGAAATGGAGCCCTTATTTATTTCAGCAGAAATGAACTGTATTATTAAGGGCACCATTGTGCAAAGCACCGGCCGCTATGATAATACATTACCCTGGCTATTTCTGGAGCGCTCCAGTCACACATACTAGCTAATTTACTCCATTCTCTACTCATACCGCTACTTTGAGGGGCTGCCGCTTGGGTGGATTCATTGGAGTGTGTATATGTGTGTGTATATGGCTGCTTGTAGTGTTGAAACAATTCTTGTTCGTGTGTGTGGGCCGCGCCAACATGTATGAGTGTGTGAATTATGCATTTCTGCTGTCTGTTTGAACTGAAATCATCTCTAATTCAGTGACATCACTCTTCTTATCAGCCAATAGGGTTTTTCTTTTCACCTATGTGGCCTGTGAACAGGAAGAGCACACTCACCATTTCCTGTTGTTGTTCCTCCTGCTCATTAATGCTGACTGTTCTGTCCACTGCAGGAATGGTTTCAATAGTACACTGGCTGAACCCTGAACTCTTGGTGGATGTTTCTCAACCCATGATCTGACATAGAACTGGCTTCCTTTACCTCTGATGTGCAGGTATGCAGTCCATCACTAGATATGTTTCCATGCAAGTTGTTTATTTTTTCACGCATCTTTGCGTTTCAATCCAGCATTTTTTTTCCAGACTCAAACTTTGCATAAAAATACATGAATGTTTTTGTTTTAGACCAGGGGTTGCGATTTATGTGACTCCAGGGGCAACAGTTGGCATGCAAGCTATTAAAGCAAGAGAGATTCATTTTAAATGCATTTATTTTATTTAGCCGTTTAATTTAGAAATGTTGATTTCCTCATATTTACATGTCAATTTGGCATGTAAATCCTATTAAGGTAACGAATATCAGTTCTCAAGGAAGTGATATAATTACCTATTAAACCAGATATGTTAATATTAAGGTATCTAGCTATAAACATGCTGACATTATAACTAGATTTGACTTATTCTGCAAGATTCTCTTTAAACTGCTGCTTCGCCGTGTCAGTGACCTGAAAGAGAAAACTGACCATAGAAGAATGGCTGCAGCGTTGAGAATATGGTGCATACTTGGTTGCGTTCTAACACATTTAACATACCCGCTGTTTATGCACACGCATATATGCTCACACACTGATTTGTGGCTGTTCATTCCTTTAAAGCCTTTCTAATGGAGTTTATTAGCATCTGAACAACATTTTAGAGCATATGAAATCTGTCCTTTTTGAAGGGTTGGCACTTTTCAATCTGGATCTGGAAAAATAGTCTTATTAGAGGTCTATTAAGCTGAGAACTCACATACACATTCACAAAGAGTTTGAAAAACATTACTTGATATTTTCCAAGTGAAATATAAGACATATGTGATGTGATGTACTAATCTCTGGCTGACAGAAACCGCATCAACTTTTAAAGACATAATCTGCTCTTATACAGCTATTGGGCTTGTCTCATTTGATGTTCTTATTCGGTAGATTCTCCCCCCCCCCCCCCCCCCCCCTCATCTGTGTGTCACATTTGTGCACACTAGTTCACATAAATGTATGTGTGTGTGTGTGTGTGTGTGTGTGTGTGTGTGTGTGTGTGTGTGTGTGTGCGCGCGCATGTGGTTGCATTCAACTTTTGCCATGTGTTTTGGAAAAGAAAAAAAATCTTTGCTCATGAACGACACTTTCACTGTATTGATGTTTCTTTGGCCCTTTCAACCTCTCTGCAAAATTCAGCCAATATTAAGTTATTACCATTGATCAGAGGCAATGGCAGATCTCAATGTGAAGACCATTGGATTAGATGACACACAGCTAAACACCAAAGTCTTTACGCTTTCAAATGGAATATCTGGCTCGTAATTACTGTAATAGCCTAAAGCCTATACTAATGTACTGAGGTTTTTAATTGTGGGTGGACTGTTTACATGTAGTACATGTTGTTGTAAAAGGGTGCCTTGCCAATGCTTCCTTTTGTATTTCCTGCAATAATTTACTAATTTGTAATTTTGATGCTGCTGCTTTTTGAATGCACTTACTACAGGGACAATCTGAAGCAACCTGAGGTTATGTGCATTGCTCAAGGGTGTTACCGTGATATTAATGGATCAAATCCATGCGGATTTTGAATCTACGGTCTGTCGGTAACTTCTAGATCTTATCCACTAAGCTAGCCACACAACCCATTTAGATACAATATATAAATTAGGGCTTGAAGTTAACACATGCAATGAATTGTTTATGTTTAACAGAACATTATTTATTATTATAATGTCATCAAACCTCAAGAAACATAAAAACACCCACAAATTAAACAATAAGTTTAAAGTGTATATTATGATAAATTGTATTATTATTTATTATTTTTAATTAATAATTACTTAAATAAATACCTTATATAAATATGTGTGTGTGTGTGTATATATATATATATATATATATATATATATATATATATATATATATATAAATTGAACGTCAAATTGGTTGCTTTTTTGTTGTAGTAATATAATTTTTTTTGTTTTTTTGTTGTTGTTGTTATTATTATTATTTGACTTGTGGTGGTTGATGAGAGATCCCCTGATATGATTATTATTTTTATGATTATGATTAAGTGCTTTGGGTGTACAGTAGTACATATGAAAAGCGCTTTATAAATGCCTCATTCATTCATTCATTATAGCTAAACAAATTAATTCAAGTGCAGAATACAATAAAACTAATAAGATTATTATAATTTGGCCCCAATAACTATGATTTATTACCAATAATATTGCATTTTCTATCCTATAGAAATTAATTAAGCTTTAAGCATTTTGAGTTGACATGAAATTTATTCATAATATAATATAGTATAAAAAGATATTTTATATATACTATATTAATTTATATACACATTTAATATTTTACTGCACACCCCGAATATAGATATAATTTATTTGTACATACTTGTATATAGATGTATATCTGTGTACATATCACATTTATGCACACTCAGAGGCATTAATTTGATAACAGTTAGGCCATGTTTATCAATAATGCCATAAGTAAAGTGCTTATATCAATGTGCATGCATAGTCGTTGCTTTATACATGAGCGTAGTGATGGATCGTGCCAGCTCTGTGTTTACCTAGTTGGTGATTTGGATGTGCTCGTGGCAGAGGCGTGGAGTAGGCCAGGATGGATGAGGTTTCCAGGGTTGAGTGAGTACACATGGTCCTCATGCACTCCATCATGGCCCTAGCTGCAGCTCATCGCCCCCCAGAGGCCAACACTAGTTCTGCTAATGCGTTTCTTAATTACACAAACGTATGAAATTGTCATTACAGCACAATACGTCACTTAGCGGGTTGGGGTATTCATGTTCACTTAGTTTGCAGTTAAAGCATACTCAAGAATTTAATAATTGTGACTTTAATTGTCAGCAGTTGTGAAAGTGTGATTGTACTGTTTGACATTAATAGGTGTAAAGTAAAAAAAAAAAAAACGAAGTCCGTACAGGCTGTGCTCTATAGTATAGACTATTCATAGTGTGAGTTTTAGCAGCGGCCCTGCTCTCAGCCATTAGAGTGTGATTGTATCATAGTGCGTAATGTGTTCTAGAAGGAGCTTGAGAGAGATTTGATGTGTGTGTGCGTGTGTGTGTGTGTGGTTTGTGTATGTGTGTGGCGGTAAGGGACAGGAGGGGCAGAGCAGAAATCAAATCACTTAATTGCTGCATTTTTCATCTCCATCTTTTGTTTTATGGCAGAGCGGGGCTCTAGAGTAGCCGCATGTGATTCATGGTTGTCAGGCAAGCAGTGAGCAGTGCCATCCCTCACCAGGCAGCGCCGGCCCTGCACCACACCAGCGCTATTACCCAGATGAATATGACTGCTCTGCTTCTTACTCCCCAAAGCCCACACACCCAAAGAGCTAATGCTAACGCTGAGCACAGCTACTGGGACAACAAACTGTGTGTGACAGAGGAATGAACAGAAAGACAGAGAGAAATAAAGAATGTGGGGATGGCAGAAAGACTAATTAAGACATTTCATGACTAGATTTGATGCGTGTACAAATAGGATGATTCGTTTTTAGGATATAAAACAGATAGTTCTGGTCCTTGATTTGACGCAATTTTTTGACGCGATTTTGACTCTTTGAACAAAAACACCTTCTAGCTACTGAGCCAGGGCGTCATGTATTGTTTCTTTTTGAGGTTTTATTAAGCATGACCTGGGTTCAGATCCTGACCTAATATGGAGTTTTCTTGTAAACAAAGTGAAATTGTAGCCAGTAATCCTCATGCTTTTTTATTGTAAAAAGTGCCAGTTCACTAATGTCTCCAGGTATTTTGGTGCCTTCCAGTTCAAAGATTTAAAGACAAACAATAAATGTTTAAATTCGGCAGGACCGGCAGCCATTTAAAGCAGATTCTATGCGCAAGGTGTGACTCGATAGGACTGACTTAGGTGTGCACAATATAATACTATAGGCTATATCATATATTATTGACTGATATTAAAGCCAGTATCGATCAATATTGGACAAAGACTATACCGTTAAAAAATGTAAGTCAGTACGATCTTTTTCTAAAACAAATATTTTTTTCTAATTTTTTTTCTTCCGATCTGCTAAAACAGATTTTTTTTTTTAAACAATGTAACAATCGTAAATGCAACGTTCTGGCATGAAATTCTAGATGGTGCAGGTTAATAGGTCCTTTAACTCACCTGTTCGTAATCGCATCATTATCTATAGGTCGCAGCTGATTGGTTCCTGCCGTATCAGTAGCCAATGAGTTCGCTGCTCAACCTTCAAATACTTGGGTAGCATTTGCAGTAGCAGTGCAGCCCGCTTTCAGAAACCCTCCACCTGTATAGATCTGCTACAGGTAATTCATGTACGCTATATTGTACAGCAGCAGCATGTCTTACTTGCTCACAGCAGCGCGTCATGCATGTATCAGTAGCAAGTCCCGCAGCAATAAAAGCAGCAGTAGTGTAGCAGATCTATTCCGCCAAGACCAAACATACAATATTGTCATACCCATTACCATGCCAATCACTCCGAGTTGTCATGACAGAACTGTCACTTTTGATCAATTGAATACATCCTTGCACATTAAATATGTATTTATTTATTAAATGAATTGTCCATGCTCATTTCAAATTTTATATTTTTAGTCATCTAATGCTGACTTGAAGTCTTTTAATTTATATCTGTAATAATAATAATATAATAACCCTTAAATGTATCTTTTGCAAATCTCAAAATGAATACCCATTTTGTACATTGTAAAGTGTTTTAATTTATGTAGAATTAACAGTCTAACTAGGCTGTGACACAATATAGCATGAACTCTCATGTCTAAAAGTATGCACTTTTTGTGTTTCTGTGAGCTATATCAACTACTTTTTCCATGAGTTAACAGTCGTGACTCGTGGTGTGGTCTGTTGCTGAGTCTGACTTCAGGTCAGATAGAATCTGCTGTGAAAGTGCTTCTCCTGTTTAAATCAATAGACTTGTCCTTTTTCTTCAGCGAGCTCAACTCTTACACACTGAGAGTGTGGAAGTGTGTGTGTGTGCCAGCTGTGAACGTGTACAGCAGGGAGTGCTGGTCAGTGCATCAGCTTTCATCAGCCTAGAAAGAGAGGGAAGGGCTTTTGTCAGTGAGTTTTGGCTTCGTACACGCAGACATTTTAAGAGGGAGAAACCTCAGAGCTGGCTTCAGCTCCATTCTTTTCCCCCTCATTTGTTTGGAATAGAACTTCAAACAAGCATGACAGTTGTTTACTTGAAGCTGGTAGAAGGTTCTGGAGATGGTGTAGTGGAGGATGGATTCATCTCAATGGCAGTTGCTCGGTTGGCGCAGAACTTCCTAGCAGTACTTGATTTGAAATCTTTGCTCTGTTGGTTCTGCTGCCAGAATTTTTTGAGCCAATCAGCTGAGCCATAAATGCCATGTGACTAATGACTCTGGAATGTGATGTCAGTGCTGACTGGCTGATGGAAGCACAAGTATGAGCACAGTCTTGAGCTGTGACTTCAAAGGCAGCAGACAGAGAGAAATATAAGTCCATTTCATGCTTTAAACATTCCTCCAAAGAAATCCCTTCTCTGTCTCTTATTCCTTCTTTCAAAAATCTCATGGATGGGTGAGGACAGACACATGCTGTGTGTTTCTGTTTAATAAGGGGACTTGTGTTTAGACTGCCTGCATAGAAGGAAAAGGTGGCCATCTCTGTTACACACATGAACACCTTTACCTCAAGTCAGCGCTTGATTCAGTTTTCTGGTATGATGACAGTTATTGATAGCGAGTAACTAAATGTATAGCAGTAGTTCTAATTGAAGCTATACGTTTTTAGTAGCATTACAGTAGCTCGATCAGCTTAAACATATAAAAAAAAACATTTGTGAAAATTGAAATAAAGCTGAAATAAAATAAAATATAAACACACACACACACACACTTTTGTTTTTGTAGTGATATACAAAATACCATGGTAATTAGAAAAAATTCAGTGCATAATCCAACAATATTCTATAGGATTGCATATTTTGAGTTTACATTCAGGTATAACTTTATTTGTATATTATATTATATTATATGCCAATTAACAACAGTAGTCATAATAAATGTTGGTAAGAGTGGTGATGATTAAAAATCTTTCTAATTTGCTTCTGCTTGGTACAATATTTTCTCCTATTTCCCTCATTCATTTTGTTTTTAAATGTTGGGACTATTTAATAAGATTTCAACTAGCAGAAGCACTGAGTCATTTGGAATCCTATAGGATTTTGTAACAGAACTCCGTTGAATTCAAATAGGTCGATTCACATCAGACTCTCCACTGGTTCACCACTCTTTGCAGCTGGTTCAGTCAGAAAGTTGCTTTGTCCCACTTTTGGACAATTTGCATTTTTGTGTTTCCCACATATAACAGAAAATGGCAGTGCATTCTCCAGAAGAGAACAATTTTGCAATCACACTGGCACAACCTGTAATAAAATTTAATAGCACAGAGAATTTCTCTGAGTCTAGAACCCTGATACTTCTTATTACCTGCGTGTAGTGTAGTGAACTACTTTTTTTTTAAAAAGGGTAGCTTAACTTTTGTCAAACTGCTTTAAATTATGAGTTTCTCAACAAGCTACAGTTTCAAAGTAGTTTCCCCAACACCAATGACAGTGAAACAACAAAGGCACATGTAGCTGCCCTTTGGCACTAATGCAGGATATCACATTTCCTGATGGAGAATCAACGTCTCTCTCTCTCTCTCTCTCTCTCTCTCTCTCTCTCTCTCTCTCTCTCTCTCTCTCTCTCTCTCTCTCTCTCTCTCTCTCTCTCTCTCTCTCTCTCTCTCTCTCTCTCTCTCACACTCACACACGCACGCAAACGCATACACACTTATATTTTTGATGAGTTTCTTCACAGAAGGTGGTTCATTTTATTTTTTATACTGCGTGTGTTTGTACATTCAGTCTTTAAATATTCATCTCAAGGTCAAAAGGAGAGGGCTTTTGATGTTCATTTCATGCTCTCTAGCCGCATACTCAGTGTTTGTATGTTATCCCTGACGCTCAGCTTTCAATGTCATGGGTTTCTGTGTGTGTAAATAGTATTGTATTTTCAATGTGCCTGATCCAAAATGCCATGTGGTTAAGTGGCCTGCTTCTGGGAGTCCTTATTATCCAAGTAATTCATCACTCCTTACCACAAACACACACACACAGCTAGGCCCAAAACACCACTAATACGTTATTTACTCGACTCAACTGTCACAGTCCAAAAGGAAAGAGAAAGAGAGAAAATGAAGTCGGACCATCACAGGACTGAATGGAGAACTTAATCAGTAGACTTATGAACTAAATCTGAGCGAGTTTATAATGAGCGGATGTACGGCGAGGCTCACACTCATACTCTCAGTAATACTCTCAGTAATGATGAACATGTTGTCCATCTGAGACTTATCCATGTCCTCTTATCTTTCTTAAGCTGTCTCACACACTCTTGACCATAAGACTTTGCACTCTGTGATATCGTCTCATGCTTTTTTCATACATATACACTACCATTCAAAAGTTTGGGTTGGTAAGATTTTTTTGAAAGAGGTCTTATGCTCACCAAAGCTGCATTTTTAAAAACCAAAAATATAGTAAAAGCAGTAATATTGTGAAATATATTTACAATTTAAAATATTTTTTTTCATTTTAATATATTATAAATGTAATTTTTTCCTGTGATGGCTGTGATCCTGTGTTCATACTGTGCTGCTTTACCCTGGAAATCCAGAGTTCATGTGAGAGCACAATTTGAATTTGCTCAGTGAGTTCACTCTGGTGTCGAGTAATAATGCTCATTAAATATGCCTCTCTATCTGAGCTGCACCAATCACATCGGGTTATCTGATATAGGCGGGCCAGAGGCGAGATGATATTAGTCATTAGTAAACATTGCAAGATGCCTATGGATGAACACCATAGGCTTTGGGCACTTCAATGAAAGATTTAGACTTGCCTTTTTCTCTAAAAGAGGAACAGAAGACGGCGCTCGAATCGTTCATTTGCAAGAATGACGTTTTTGCTGTTTTGCCGACCGGATACGGCAAAAGTATAATCTACCAGTTAACGTTAGCTCCGCTCAAGTTCGATCCCGAAGACAGACACGAGAGGCGGGGAACAGAGTACACGTGATAAATTTAAAGTTGCAAAAGAAAGAACGCCGTGAATTAACAGACTGCAATAGCCTGAACTTAAGTTGGACCCAACTTTACAAATTTAATCAACATTTTACTGATCAACAAAGTACTAGATGTGTTGGACTATTTAACATGACATTTTAAGGTTTACAGGTGCTGGTCATATAATTAGAATATCATGAAAAAGTTTAATTTAATTTTAATTTAAGTTTAAATTTAATTCAGTAATTCCATTCAAAAAGTGAATCTTGTATATTATATTCATTCATTACACACAGACTGATATATTTCAAATGTTTATTTCTTTTAATTTTGATGATTATAACAGACAACTAATGAAAATCCCAAATTCATTATCTCAGAAAATTTGAATATTACCTAAGACCAATACAAAAAAAAGGATTTTTAGAAATGTTGGCCAACTGAAAAGTATGATCATGTACAGCACTGAATACTTAGTTGGGGCTTTTGCCTGAATTACTGCAGCAATGCGGCTGGCATGGAGTCGATCAGTCTGTGGCACTGCTCAGGTGTTATGAGAGCTCAGGTTGCTCTGACAGTGGCCTTCAGCTCTTCTGCATTGTTGGGTCTGGCGTGTCACATCTTCCTCTTCACAATACCCCATAGATTTTCTATAGGGTTGAGGTCAGGCAAGTTTGCTGGCCAATTAAGAACAGGGAGACCATGGTCCTTAAACCAGGTACTGGTAGCTTTGGCACTGTGTGCAGGTGCCAAGTCCTGTTGGAAAATGAAATCTGCATTTCCATAAAGTTGGTCAGCAGCAGGAAGCATGAAGTGCTCTAAAACTTCCTGGTAGACGACTGCGTTGACCTTGGACCTCAGAAAACACAGTGGACCAACACCAGCAGATGACACGGCACCCCAAACCATCACTGACTGTGGAAACTTTACACTGGACTTCAAGCAACGTGGATTCTGTGCCTCTCCTCTCTTCCTCCAGACTCTGGGACCTTGATTCTCAAATGAGATGCAAAATTTGCTCTCATCAGAAAAGAGGACTTTGGTCCACTGTGCTTTATTAAATCCAGAGTCAACGCAGCTGTCTAGGATATTTTCAGAGCACTTCATGCTTCCTTCATTTTCCAGCAGGATTTGCACCTGCCCACACTGCCAACAGAACCAAAACCTGGTTCAATGACCATGGTATTACTGTGTAGTTACTTTGTGATTTAATGTAATAATCTAATTTTCTGGGATTTTGATTTCGTGGGTTTCATAAGCTGTAAGCCATAATCATCAAAATTATAACAAATAAAGGCTTGAAATATCTCACCTCTATATTATGCTGAAATTAACGAAATTACTCGAAAAAAGATTCGTTCATTTTCCCACTACTACTCACCAACTTCGCTGGTTGCTAAGCATATGGGGCTCAGTGATTCGTCACCCTGTGTATTATTGTGATTGGTCGTAGTGTTAGCCAATTGTGTGCAGTGAGATTTTCAAATACATGCTTGGTGCCGCCCCTCGAGATGGCCGATTTCATTAATCGACACCAGACCATTAATCTTTCAGATTTAGGTCTGGATTTCCAGGCTAGTACTGCTTAATATTTTTGTTGAAATCAAGATACATTTTTCAGGATTTATTTGAAGTGTGTTTTTTTTTTTTTTAACTATGTAACGGTCTTTACTGTCACTTTTGGTCAATTTAATGTGCCCTTGCTGAATAAATTTATTATTTTCTTTCAAACATTTTACTGACCTCAAACTTTTGAATGGTAGTGTATAATTAATCAAAATATAATTCGCATTCTAGGGATATATGTAAGAATTATGTGGTAATACTTTGTTCTCTTTTTATCTGTTACAAAAATTACCGTATTTGCACATGCGCATGTGTTCCTGGTGCATCGAGCTGTGGTGCTCATTTGGATGAAGCAGGTTTGAGTCCAATCTTTCAACTCTCCCAAACATTTCCTGTCATTTTATTCTGTAAGTGTCAAATATAAGAGGCAAAAAGCTCAAAAGTCGTAAATAAAAGCCTTGCAATATTCCCTTTTACTTTATTTCACAGCTATGACTAAATGTTACTATACATCTGTATTGATTAATTATTCATAAATATACATATTAATTATATCCAGTTTGAGACCAGTAATATAATTATGTGTGTATAATTTGAATGTAATGAAATGTGTGTGTATGTGGTCCAGGTAAACCCTACAGTATGAGGACAAAATGTTTTTTGGTTCTCATTAGGAAAACATTATAATTCAATAAATTATGTTTTTGAATATTAAAAAATGCAGAAAGTGCTGAATGTAGTATAAAAAACATTGTCTATAGAAAGTCCCCATAAAACATGAAAACGTGTGTGTGTGTGTGTGTATATATATATATATATATACACACACACACACACACACACACACACAGATACATTTCATTACATTCAAATTGCTATGCTGATAATACAAACGTGTAAAGTTCAGAATTTAGTATTTGGTATGATACTGAATTTGTCCCCCTTTTGGCAGTGTCACAAATTTTCTTATTTGATTACTGAGTTAGACATGCATTGTCATTAATATTTCTTATTAATTTTATGTCATAACTTTTTTAATTTATTTAGCTTTTTTGTTTATTTCTAGGTTTTGAATAGCAGATGTCCAATGTGGTCTCAGACTTAAATGAATTTATATAACGGCATCAGACATATATCTCAGAGAAGCTGAGCTGTGTATGATGCAACTGCCCTCTTTCTCAGCTCTCACTGTCATAAGACGCTTCACTGTAATGTCAGCTAGCAGAGCAACAGCGCAGCATCAATAGCTAGTGTCACTCACAGTGCTGTTTGAATCAGCATCCCTGTCAGACGACTGTTGTTCTCTCTGATTTTACATGTGTCACCAACACCGACATCTGATGCCATCACTCCACACAGCCAACCGGCACAGACGCTGAGTACACAAAGATACACACAGAGCACAGTTGATGCACTGGCCTTGTTTTTCAGCAGTTACATTTTTAGCTTTTTAGTCATCAAAGCTCTTATTGACCAGAGCATAAAAAAACCTGTTCTCAAGATACACATGCCATCAAGTTTTGGCACAGTTACAACTGTGTTCCCACAAGGCTGTGAAGTGACATTTGGCATCAAGTCTATTTAGTTCCAAGGCCCATAGTGTATTGTTGCTAAGCTGTGTAGAGATCTCCTAACAGCTGGATTCATGTGTGACTTTATATAGGGCTCAGCTGTTATTAACCCTTAGTGAGTTGTGGGCTACATCCAGGGGTGTTTTGTTTTGAAATGTGAATGATAATTTGCAACATTATTAATTTGAACATTTAAGACATTTGAGATATCGTAATGTATCCCATATCTCATAATGAGACTTTTTATCTCACGATTTCAAATAATTGTTCACACTTTTTATGTCCCAATTGTGAGTTTTTATTTAAAAATGTGACATATCTAAGTATCTCTCACTTACTTTTTTATTTCACAATTTCAACTTTGTTTCTCAGAATTGCAACTGTATATCTTAAAATGATATTATAATGCAATGTGACTTTTAATCTCACAATATAACTATCTGGCAGTAGCAACTTTATTTCTCACAGTTGCGAACCTGAGTAAATAACCCAAATGTGACTTTACATCTCACAATGTCTTAATATTTTGCAGTTTGACTTTAAATCTTGCCATTTTAACTTTTTTCTCATAATTACACCCCCCCCCCCCCCCCTTTTGTACATTCTACTGACTATAAGTAACTTTGCAACTATGTCAACTTATTTCAACCCTAACCCTAGCAGTCTACTAATACTGAGAGTTAGTTGACATGTAGGTGCAATGTTATATATAGTCAACAGAATGTGTTTAAGGGACCATACAAATAAAGTGAAAACAATTATTTTTTACAAGCATGCAGTGTCTCTTTAAATCACACAATATGACTAAATCTCACAATGTGACTATTAACCTTGCACTTGCAACTGTATCATGATTGCTTTTTATCTCACAATGTGACTAAATCTTGTAGTTTCAACTTTGTTTATCAAAATTGCAACTTTATATCTCACAGTATGACTTTTATTTAAGTCATGACAACTCTCAGAATAGTTTCAGCATGTTATTGAATATTGCAATGTTAAAGTATATGGTCTTGGTGGACTAGATCTGTTGATTATTGCTGCTGCTGCTACAGAGCAAGTATGGACTTGGCACTGCTAATGGATTCACAGACACTCTTCTGGGAGCATGTAAGATATGCTGCTGCTGCATAAATAGACAGACATGCATAAATCCTGTAGTATATCTAGGCAGGTGGAGCTGGGGAGGTGGAGAGTTTCAGAGGAACTCTGATAGCTTGCTGCAGGACCAGCTTACAGCAAGCAATGGACCAGACTGTTTAAATGCTGAGGAAGCAATCTCATTGGCTGCAGGATCAACAGAGGCCAATCAGCTTGTGCCATGCAGTAATGATATTATTGCTTGTAGACTGCATGTAAAGTACCTATCAGCCTACGCCCTCTAGAGTTTCATGGCCGAACTACATAGCTCACAATGTGACTATTTATTTAAAAAAAATTCAGGGTTGGTTTAAAAAATGTTTTTTAAATACGTAAAAAAAACTTCTATACGTACCTGATTTGCTGAAAGGCAAATGTTAAGAAAACAAACTAACCTTTTTGCACTTATTTAGGGCGTATGTGTTGTTGGGGTACGTCACTGTGCATCACCAGCTTTGTATTCAGCTATATTGACAAATACATGTGATGGTTCTTGTCAGAGGGAGGGTGAGATTTCGGCAGGGGTTGTCGAGGGATGATTTGGGGGGAAGGGAGCGGGGGGTTTGAGGTGTTGAGTATGGAGCTGACAGGAGGCTGGATGGGAGAGAGCCTGAGGGGGGCTTGGCAGGGGGCCTGGCACTGACCCAACACGGGCCCACTGGTCTTTGATGCTCCTGGGCTTCCAGGGCAGCTGGGGGTGGGAGTGGGGGGAGAGCGAAACATGTAGGGGGAAAAAAAAAGGTTACCTGTGGATCTGCCGACCTTCAGTGCGGAGTGGGGAGAGGAAGCTTTGAAGTGAAGCCAGGTTGAAGAGCAGCATCGATCGCCAGGGAGCAGAAAGAGAACGAGAACGAGGGAGTTGAAGCCTGAGATATAGATATTGAGGATGGCACAAGAAATGGAGAAGAGGGGAAGGAAGGAATATGAAAGAGGGATGGTGAGGGCGAGATGACGAGACAGCACTGTAAAATATAAGGCATATTTAGCTCTTCACTGGGGTGTCAAGATATATTTCACCACACTAGATGGATATCTGTGTTTTATTTGTTTATTTTTGGCCTTTTGCCACTCTATTGAAAGGCGAGAGAGCATTCATAAAAATGATATAGAGAGAGAGGATCAGGAAATGTTGCAATCCAGAATCATACTTGTATATTTTATACTACTGAATTTAATCATCACAACATAATAATATCTAAGTGAAAATTGGATAAGATGCGATTTACTGAAGATTACATTTAACAGTATAAAAATATTAATGTTTTTAAAGATTAACTTCATGTGAGCATTAGCTGATAGCAAAGGTGATCTAATTGTAAAAACAGGTGAAATGAGACCCAATTAAATGTACAATATCTACCAATATGACACTACCATTCAAAAGTGTGGGATCAAAACAAAGAAACACTTGTTCAACAAGGATGCATAAAATTGCTCAGGAGTGACATTAAATACTTTTACATTGCATACAAAAAAAAACCTATTACAAATAATGCTGTTATTTTAAACTTTCAATTCATCCCAAAAAAATCCTAAAAAATACATTCATAAAAAAAAGCAGTACAACTGTTTTCAACATTTTGATAATACATTTTCTATGAATGGCTAAAACACATTTCTCGAAACCATCGCCCACTTTCTCAAAACCAAATATTCAAACTACATTCATAGAACATCTGACTCTTCTGGCAAAATCAAACAATTGCCTCAAAACCATTTTATCTGTGCTCAAAATCAAATGCTTTCAGATCATACACACAGCGAGTCAACATATAAACACTAGCCTACAGATCATTCATTAGACACTACATCAAAAAATGCAGAACACAGCATCCAAAGCATGCAGTTACTGAAAATAGTATATTGTAACAGTAAACAAATTGTCCAATTAAAAAAAAAACTATAGTTATCGCAACTTACAGTAAGGTGAATAAATTGTATACTGTATGCACTGCAAGTATAGTATTGTACTGAATATGAATGTCTGTATATTCAGCACTTGCATACTGTAGAAATATAGTAACAAAATGTAAAAAAACTCTAAATAAAAAGGATGTTACAGTATCGGTACACTCAAAAGAGATGTGTTTTAGTTGCATCACAGTGCAATAATGGTTTTAGTGAGTGAGAATGTGTTTCGAGTTTTGCAAAAAGAGTGCATGAGATTTGCAAATGATGTCTGACTGCCTGAACTTGTTTAAGGTTTTACAGAAAGAGTGATTTATTATTCGACGAATTTGTTAAGGTTATTGAGAATTTGGTTCAGCGAATAGGGTTTAGTGTTTTAGCAATAAAAAAAACCCCTGTAATAATGAGAAATGTTTCTTGGGCACCAAATCAGCATATAAATGATTTCTGAAGAATCATGTGACACTAAAGACTGGAGTAATGATGCTGAAAATTCCAACCCGATCTCACAGGAAATCGTGACTATTTTACAAGGTGGCGATTGTGTATGAATTTGTACAAAGTGAATTGTACAAAAATGTACAATTATTAGAAAAAAAGTAAGGTAAAGGTCCACCCCTAAACATACTTTCAGCAGATTGTACGAAAATGTACGAATGAGATTGTACAAATTCATACGAATTTGCCACCAATTCACCAAAATGTAAAGCTTTGCCATCACATACTGTAATAAATTACATTTTAAAATATATTAAAATAGAAATGTAGAAATTTAAAGTTGTAATTAAACCCCAAACTTTTGAATGGTACTGAATTAAATTTCAAAGATAAATGAATAATATCTGTAATGGTATTGGTATATCAAGGATTACTCATTCCTTACTTTGACAAAAAGGTATTTGTGTAAGACATATCCAGATGTGGAAAAGGGAAGCTTTTATGGTTTAACTCCGACAGAGATCACCTTAGAGTTGTTGTCGCTTAATGACTCTAATGTATGGAAATAGAGCTGGAATGTCATCTCTTAATGTGCTTGAGCAGATGTTCTTAGTGTGTGTGTGTGTGTGTGTGTGTGTGTTGGGGCAAGCGCTGGAGGAATAAAGTCGGTTATGCTGAGTACGGGAAGTCTGGCTGTGCAGGAGCAGATCAGCGGCATGCTGTGCCCAGGCTCCCCCTCCCCTCTCTGGCTTCACATTTCTCTGCACAGGTCCTTGCTGAGATATGACTCCCACCACATGCCCTGCTCCTCTCATGCATCCTATCCTCACCCAGTCATGATTTTTACAGTGGAACTGAGTCCTTTCTGCTGCATGGAACCTCAAAACACAAACACTGAGCTTGCCAAAACTGGTTTTGTTTAAGGGCCCAGATATTACTTGGACATCAAGTGACGACTCAACACAGAACCAATATTGCTACTTTTATCATACCTTAGAATCAAACCTTGAAAGAACTGCATATGCCCTTCAATTTGCAACATTTTTAACATTTTGACAGTCATAGCCTGTGCAAATCAATGGAATAAATGTGGATGTTATTTTCCATTTCATTCTCACTGAATCAATCAATCAATCAATCAATCAATCAATCAACAAACATCATGGCCTAAATGGGGAAGTTTTATTTCAATACATTTAAATCCATTCCGATTCATTCGTTCAATTTAAGGCTGTGCAAATCAGTAGGGCGTATGTAAAAGTTTTATTATTTGCATTTTATTTATACATGATTATAAGTTCACATCATAGCCTGTTTAAATGTACAGGGCAAATGTGGAAGAGTATTATTTATTTATTTATTAATGAAAAATGTTCCCCCTGCTGTCTGTGACTATCAAATCCATGGCCCACCAGTTGAGAACCATTGATGTCTACATAATGACTTCATGAACGTCTCCAGTGTTTCTCCTTTCTCAAAGTATCTTTGCTTCTTGAGTGTCAATCAGATTGCTTCTAGAGCTGAATGTTTTCATGGCTTTTGGATCTCTGCTGGGATAAATGGCCCATCGTCTGGCCCATCTCTGTGAGACAGTCTCTTTCCCAAATTAAACAGGCAGCAGCTCAGCTGTGAGCACTGAGTGTGTGTGAGCGAGAAAAAGTGCTTGTAGGGAAGGGGCAATTTCCCAATGTAATCTGAGGAGGTTCATTACTCTTTTTTTTCTTCTTTTTTTCTAGCTCACCTCACCCCTGCTGCCCTCCAAAACCGTATTTGTCTCTCTCTCACTTTCTCTCTTTAAGCCCCCCTCCAGCTGTGCGTCTCTCCCTCCACGCTCCAGGCCTCTGCCCATCTCCCTATTCACACCTCCGTCCCTACTCCCTTAATTATGATGTCATCTTTATGGGACTGTCACGGCAGGGTGAGATAAAGAACGAGGCGCTCGGCAGCATGTAAAGCACTGTAGGGTGTCTGGCACAGATGGGCTTGCCGCAAAGAAAAGACTCCATTTTAGACGGACGCTTAATTACTGAGAGAAGGATTGTGAAAGCAGAAATGAGAGAAAGAGAGAGAGAGAGAGAGAGAGAGAGAGAGAGAGAGAGAGAGAGAGAGAGAGAGAGAGAGAGAGAGAGAGAGAGAGAGAGAGAGAGAGAGAGAGAGAGAGAGAGAGAGAGAGAGAGAGAGAGAGAGAGAGAGAGAGAGAGAGAGAGAGAGAGAGAGAGAGAGAGAGAGAGAGAGAGAGAGAGAGAAGGGAGTCTGGGGGTGAAAAAGAGGGTTTTTGTGGTAGATGATTTTTCCCCGCTTGCAATATCAGCCTGGCACTTACTTATCTGCGCTATTTATTCGCTAAAATGAGAAATATGGATTTTTAAAATGCTATTCAATATCTTAGCTTGATAGAACTGCTTTAATGACTCAATTGCAGCTAGTTTAGGGATGTAATGCTCAAGCTGCCTGTCCTTTTATACAAGTTAATGTCTGTTTTCTTTTACTTTGTATGACTGCAACCAATAGGGTCACTTGCAGAGTCGGTGTGGCTTCTGTAACACCCAGTTAAAGTAATTGATTTTTACATTGAAAAGTTGCCAGCCAAAATCAAGCAAATTGCGCATGCCGGCTGTAGGTGTTAGCTTGAGATTTTAAGATGTTGTTGGGGGTTGCGTAGTGGGACGGTTGCCGCTCCTGCCCCGGAGTTGGTCCTATTTAATGGACTGCCGTGAAATCATAATTGCGTGTTTATGAACAAACCAGCTGGCTGTGGCAGAGGGTAATTGTTTTTCTACACACTTATGCTCGGCGTTCATGTGTGAGAGTGTGCCTCATTGAAGTTACAAACTAAAAAATAAAACATAGAATATAGGTTTTCACTTGTTTCACTCTTTTTATTATTAAAGGAATAGTCCAGGTTCAGTACAAGTTAATCTCATTCGGCGGCGTAATGTTAATTTCCGCTTCTCTCTCCTTTACTTTAAAAAAGCAGCAAAAATCTTGAATTACAGTGAGGCACTCACAATGGAAGTGAATGGAGCCAATCTATAAACGTTAAAATACTTACTTTTTTAATAGTATAGCCACAAGACATAAACAAATGCGGGTTCGATGCCCTCCGTAACCAACCGATCATTCTCTGTTCAGGTCTATTGAGATTGCATGTTGATCGTTGAAGATTGAAGGTTGGATATATGCAAGCACTTTGAAACAATAGAAGAGCAGGAATTCCCTTTTTTATGATTTCTGCTTTAAAGGGATAGTTCACTTTAAAATTAAAATTCTGTCATCATTTACTCACCCAAGTTGTTTCAAACCTGTATTAATTAATTTCTTCTGCTGAACACAAAGAAAGATAGTTTGAAGAATGTCGGTAACCAAACAGTAGACTGTACCCATTGACTTCCATAGTATTTTTTTTTCCTACTATGGAAGTCAATGGGTACAGTCTACTGTTTGGTTACCGACATTCTTGAGGGTGAGTAAATGATGACACAATTTTAATTTTAAAGTGAACTATTCCTTTAAGTGAGTTTGATGCTCAATATACATTGTATCATCACAATTTTAGTGTAAAAAATAGCTTACTAACTTTTTCTGAGTAGATTTAGAACCGTGTCAAGTGTAACACTGTAAATCCTAAAACGACTTTACAGTAAGAATGATTTAAACAGCTCAAATCATTTTTTAACATAATTTCATAAAATCATAAGCTTCCCATTTCTGCTTTTAAATGCTTCAATAAACGGCCCCATTCACTTCCATTATAAGTACTTTACAGTGACCTTTTAATTTCAGCAAAAAAAAAGCATGTGGTAATCAACTCTTGATTGAGCTGAAATTGTATTGAACTGGGAATATTTCTTTAAACCTTTCTATTCCCACCTTCTAGCTCATTCATTCATCTATTGTCACCCACCCTCCATCCATACCGCAGTCCTAAACTAATGACTCCCACCTTATGCATTTACCCCCATTTACTGGTTCCATTTAAATGCTGTGTGCTGGGAGTGAAAGGGTTAATTGGAGATCTCGCTCAGGGGTTAGTTCGATGACTCCCTGCCCTTATCGGCATTGGCGGTGACCTGCCGTTGACTAGTCCACCGCAGCCAACCCCTCCCCTGTCCTGCTGTATTGATGGAGGATCTATCCTTTGGGAGCCCTCTCTGACACTGACCCCTTGCTCATATGTACTCTCCAACATCACAGCTGTCTCCAACCTGAAGACACTGATGGATGCTCGCGGTAGAAGCGTCCTGACCCACCGCACGCCCTCTTTCTCCCTGACACCAGCCTGGAGTTATTGGCAGGCTTGTATCGATAGTGCCTTTGACCTGACACTGCACGGCCCATCGTGTCCTAAATCACAGCAGATCATTACAGATGCACGACAAGTTGACGCCAACTTAGGTCTTGTGTAGCGCTGCATAAAGACCTTAGGTTTGATGCCATATTTTATTTGATGTAAATTCAAATGAGGCTGTGAAGAATTGATAAAGATATCATGGAACATATCTTGTTTATACATATAATGTTTATATATATTTAAACATTAACATAAATTTTTTTTAATAAACATCAAAAACAATATATATATATATATATATATATATTAGGGCTGTCAAAAGATTAATCGTGATTAATCGCATCCAAAATAAAAGTTTGTTTACATAATATATGTGTGTATACTGTGTATAATTATTATGTATAAATACACACACATTCATGTATATATTTAAGGAATAATTGCATTTAAATACTGTATATACATGTATATTATTTATAAATATTTTATATATAAATATAACCAATTTTTCTTAAATATATTCATGATTGTGTGTGTTTTTATATATATAAATAATTATACACAGTACACAGTACACACACATTATGTAAACACAAACTTTTATTTTGGATGCGATTAATCTTTTGACAGCCCTAATATATATTATATATGAATGTTTTGAAAGAAGTCTCTTATGCTCACCAGGGCGGCATTTCTTTAATCAAAAATACAGTAAAGACACTTATATTGTGAAATGTTATTACAAATTAAATGAACCGTTTTCTATTTTAATATATTTTAAAATATATATTTTTTAATGTGATGGCAAACCTGAATTTTCAGAATCATTGCTGAATACATAAACAGTTATATGCATATTATGCAGACTGTATATATATATATATATAATTTGTATACTATATACTGTATCTAATTCTTTGAACATTGCTGCAATGAGATGTTTAGTTCTTTGTTGTACAATAAGCTTGATGTCAGCGGCGGGTGATTGAGATGCATTCAGTGTGTTTGGATTTGATTAACGACATTTAAAGCACTCAGCATGCTTTTTGTTTTAATGACTTCTTTGTCGCTAAGCGCGGTTCTTTCCTGCCACACTTGCAGCACGTCCTCGAGGCTGTGTGTTTTAGCCCGCTTCAGGTTCGTGTGTGTTCCCATCAGTGTGACTTCACAGTGCTTATGGGCAATATGCCTTTTCACTACCTCCGATGGCAAAGCTCAGTGATGCACGATCACATGCGCGCACAAACTCCAACACACACGTGCTATCTCTGTTGACAGGGGAAATTGTATGAAGAGCTTTTAAGGCAATTAGTGCATTGAGCAGAAGCTTTTCTTCTATTCATACTCTTCATTAACAGTTTCTTTAAAAGGAGAAATTAGATGCTGATATTGTCATCACTCCTGCCTGCTGAGAAGAGGCTTTCCTTAGATCCACAGAGCCTGTATGTGTGTGCGTGTAAATACATAGGTGTGTGTGTGTTCACCATGAGTAAAGAGGATATACTGCATCCGTTTTTCTGTGTGAATTAAAAGCACATAAAAAGTGTATTTACTCAAAGCCACAATTGCATTCAGACTGTTCCCTAGAGCATGCTCTGCTGTGAAAGATTGTTTGCGTGCCCATCTACCTTATATTGTATCCCCTGTGTGTGTTTGTAATCTTTAATCTGAAGATCTTTAAGCCTGTACGAGTGCGATCTGCTTAGTTTTTCAATAGAATTAGTAGTTTAAATGCCATTTCAGGAACTGTTAACTGATTTTTCAGTCCAATTTATTCGGCCTCATGTCATTCCAATCCTCTGTGCTGTTTGTTTCTTCGCCTTGTGAAACACAAATAAATACTTTTTAAAGAATCTTAACCTCTCTCAAATCAAATATGGCATCTAGCCAATAACATCTAACCTGCGTCATATGTGCCATTGACTTAAATTGAACTAAATTCCTCATAGAAAGCTATCATATGGCTACAAAAGAATATAGTGCTTAAGTCATGTGAACTACTTTTTTTGTGCTGTTATACTGCCCCTGGTCACTACAAAGTGTTGTTATGTAGAAAATATCTGCGAATAAATAACATATTTGGAACAACATAAAGCTGAGTGAATAACGCAGGCACACGCTGTCTCACATGTCCTCGTCTCAGTATAATGTGGAACAGAGACGCATAGCAGGGCTTTGATTAGCAGACGACCGAGGATCTGCATTATTGATGACTGACACATTAACGACACCAACACAGATACACACTCCCAGTGCAGGCGTGTGTTAAAACCTCTGTTTTTTTGGCCCCTCACGATGTGTCTGACCCACTTGGGAACAGGGTAGACCTCCTGGCATCTCTATTATTCAGAAGTACGCTGTATTTGATCCCAGCACTGAATCTCGCTCGCAGTCAATCATTCATGGCTGATCACAATTATTTTTATTTTTTTACAATTCCGGCCACATTATCGATGCCTCTGAGGATTTCTCTGTCGGATTATTAATATTAGCATTTATTATTAATCAAGTAGATCAACTTGTCCTTAATACCCTTGTTCTTGATACTGTACATGTGATGTTAAGATACTTGGTACAATGTAGCTGTGAAGTAACATTGTGACAATATATAAAACAATGGCATGTTTTAAAGTTTTACTTTAAGTTTTATATTACATTTACAGTAGTTATTCTTGAGATATATATTTTTCTATTCAGATATTATTTAAATTATTTATATTTTTAAATAGTATAGCAGGTTTTGGCTTGACTTTTTAAAATATACACCACTGTTCAAAATATTTGTTTAATGTTTTCGAAAGTCTCTTATGCTCATCAAGCATTAATTTGATCAATACTGAAAAAATTATATTGTGAAATATTATAACAATTTGAAAACTATTTTCTTTTTGAATATATTTTAAAATGTTTATGTAGGTTGTAGAAGATGTTGGCTGGTGGTAACCTAAAGGCCCAAGGTTCAAATGATCCATGAACTGGAGAGATGCCAATGTGACCTTGAGCAAGACACAAAACCTCCGGCTGCTCCTAGGGGAACTTTTCCAGGGTAAGTTTACTTGTTTTTGATATAAAACATCTGATAAATGTAAAAATAACCAAATAATAACTAGCTGAAGTTGCCGGAATTCACACATTAAAAACATGAAGATGAATCCAAATTATCAGTGGTGGCAAGTCTTGCAGAAAGTGTGTCTCCATGAATGTTTTACAATTAATGTGAATCGTCATTCCCAACCCATTTAACTTCTTTAATGTGATGTATTTCTATTTGAAGCAGGATATTCTTTAACAAAAAATGTAGTGTTGGTTGTTATTTTGTCCTTTGAGAATTGATTGGATTGTGAAAAGTGAGCATTACAGACCAGAATGGAGCCAAACTGAATGGTTGTTGGCTATTCCTTAACATTATCCAATATAATGTAGTTATTAACACTAACGATTTTGAGTTTGTAATTGTATATACTGATGAATGATTCTCAGTAAGACTAGGAATGTGTATTAAGAAAGTAAACAATTGATGTGCTAAGTCCATAAAAAGCAGTGGCACAAATACTGGACATAATTATGCCCTCAAATTCTCAAAAGAACTTGTTTAGAGTAACTTTTCATGAAAAAGATTGAACAACTGCTAAACACAGTCTACAAGTTCATCTTGCAGTGGTAAATATCCTCCAAGCTACGTTCTTCACACATAATGGAAGCCACTGCCCAGACCTCTTCTAGAAACGCACCTTATTCCCTCTGTATAAATCTTTCGTGTTTTTCCCGCACGTTATTCCTAAAATAAAAAAAGGCATTTTTTGAGAACACAGTAAACAACACCTCTGTTTTCATCTATGATATTTTAGTTTTCACAGTTCCACCAGGCATAACTGTTAGCTTTTGAGGCTGACACGTGAAGTGCGATGAACAGAGGGCATGTGTTTCTATGGAGATGTTTATAACTCTATAAGTTCATGTGAGGGTCAAAGGCCAAGTGTTGACTTGGGGGGGAAGAAGGATCGATTGGCTGTGTCCAAGCCTATGTGGCAACCTTATTGATCAATATGTATGTATATCTTGTTTTGTCTTTTGTCTGCATATGTGCCTCTCAGTGAAAGTGTGTCTTTGGAGCACAGACCTGTGGGAGCAGTTATCTAGTACTTTGCATATCTAGCACTTTTTGTCGTTTGAATTAAACGGGTAGTGTGAATGCTTCAGCGCTCTCATACAGCTGGTGCTTGACCCAACGCTTGGCAGTGGAAAGCTCTAGAACGAACATATTCAAGGACGCGTTTTTCTAAACTTTGACCTTCCTATCTAGTGTTTTCACATACTCCATATGCCAATCCAGGGACTCGTCGTCAATCCTGAAAAGTAAAGATCGGAATTATTCTCTGAGATTTGTGGTAGTTGGTTTTCTCTCCCTACATGCGCTCCCCATCATGGCCGGTGCGCGGTTGCTATGGCGACGGCGGTTGGGCTGGTGTCGGTGGGTGTGCGTGAGGTGCTGATCTCCTGTACGTGTGTTTGCGCGTGGCTGTGCCCCCTGCAGATGTTCTTCAGCTCCCCTGTGCTTCCTGCCAGCTGCTGCAGCCCCCTTCCAGCGCCTCATTAACGGAGAGAGCCACCGCACACGCATCCATAATTATACATGCACACACGTCACAACACTGTAACACTACTAATTCCAGCCTAGACTCGATTAACCACATTTATTTAAGTTGCGGTGACCGTCGGCAATCTCTGAAGAGCAAGCACACACGCAACCCCTCACACATTTTTATTTATTACAACTATACATTCATATTATTCAACATACTTTTAAAAGACATTTCAATTCCTAGTACAGTAGTAGAAAGAGAACAGATGATGATGGGAGATGGATTATTGGGTGGATTCGAACTCAAGTCCCCTCTATAAGCAAAATGGCTCAAGGTATAAAAACCAAAACTCTGAATCGAAGATCTGGCTTCCATTTAATTTGTGAGTGTGTATTTGAATTGATTTAGTTATAGTCCCCAGCCCACAGGACATTTAGTCTTGAGCTATAATAACCATCATGTTTACAGAGCGCACATAACGCCTCTGCACTCACTCACGATTTCTCTCAACATGGGGACAGGAGAGCTGTCAGTCAATAAATGGGAAAACAATGAAAAAGTAACTATTTTCTTGTACATTTGAAAGTAATGCGTTCCTTGATTAGTTACTTAAAAAAGTAATCTGATTACTTAACTCATGTTACTTGTAATGCATTACCACAACTCTGGTTAGCATTGACTTACATTGTGTAAAAAAGTTAAATCTCAACTTTTTCCACAGAGGAAAGAAAGTCATACAGGTTTGGAACAACATGAGGGTCAGTACATTTTCATTTTTGCGTGAACTATAGGAAGTGGAGAAATTCAGAAATGTTTACAGAGAAACATTACTCACTGAATTCATCATAACGTTTTATTAACCATTTGCCATCAATGGTTCATAGAATTTTGTTCCTATTCTATTACGTCTTCTATTATGTTAATTTCTGGTCATTATTGTTCCTTGAAACTTTTCTAATCATGAAATCATTATATTTCACGAATTATGCCTTTTTATTCCCTGATATAATATATAATTTTTTTCTCCAACTGATTAACATATTTCTCCAAATTAATTTGAATACTTCCAAAACATTTCACATAGCCAAGGATTTTATAGATGCATATGGAACCACTAATATTTGTAGGTATCGTCATAAAAAGGTTATGGATCTATGACAACACTGCTCAATAAATCAGTGTACTAATAGTAAATATCTCAGAAATTCATAATTCCACTTTCTGTTTGTTACCTTAATTCAAATGAAATGAAATAATTACATTGGAATTTAAAAGGCTTTCTCAATTGTAATCTCCATTCTTAATTGCTCACAACAGTGGCATCCACTATAGGCCATGGCTTTTACTTAATCGCACTGTTACTACTACTACTACTACTTCTCTCTTTCCCCATCTCTCACTTTTTCATATTTCTATCTTCCACTCATACACACACACACACACATACTGGAGATTGTTAATAATTCTCTAATTTCCGCTCTTCACGGCATGTGGAAGGTGTCTGAGATAACCTGATTTATCAGATGGGTATTGGCTGTATTAAAGTGGTGGACATTAATGGGTACATCGTTTAAACCACATTGTGAGACTAATGGATTTCAAAATGAATTTGTCAACATCGCAGCCGTGAATACAATAGCTGAATAAAAGTGAAACGATGGCCGTGACCCCGGCGTGTTTGAAGTGTGTGCGTGTGAACGTGGATGTCAGAGATGTTCTTGAGGGTTTGAGAAACCCTTACGCCAAATCCTGACCTTCGTTCTGGTTCACGTTTGCGATGTGACCTGTCAAAGCAGTGGATGGAGTTAAGATGGCTACGGTTTCATCTTCAAACCTAAAACTCCTAGATTTAATTGAATCACTCCTTATCATAGATCAGTTTTGTATTTTCCCCTCATAGTTGTCAAGGTGCACTGAAGGAACTAATCCTGAACTTTTCTCAGACTATCCCTGTCTGCATTTTTTAATCTACATGTCGTTTGCATACAACAAGTTACTGTGGCTGTAATACTACAACATATTGGAAATTGGCTTTATTGATGATGTGAAGGAAAGGTCGCAGTTGCACCCTGATAAACAATGCGCTTGTGTTCTTAGTTCTCGCTGTTTCTTCTTTGTAAAGTGTATGAATTAGTGTGCAAATTGCCTCTGTGTGGGGGCTGTTATAGGCCATTAGAGTGTATAGATGTGTTTACTCTGCATATGGAAGTTTTGTTTACTTATGACTGAGATGGCTTGTGTTTGGTGATGCATGTTGCCATCAGTGGGGCTGCTGGTGTAATGTTATTACAGATTTGAACATGACGCTAGCTGCTAAAAACATTATCACTCATCTAGCGCAATCACGAGTGAGAGAGAAGGGAGACCGACAGAAAGAGCGAGCGATTAATTTGGAGAATATTTAGAGTTCTGACAATAGAAGAGCACAAAGGGAATCGTCACAGCGAGAACCTGCAATAACAGATGATCTCTGTTGCTGCGTGTGTTCTGATGACTATTGTGCAAAGACTAATTCTCGTGTTATTTTTGCGCTTTTGCTTCGTTTTCTTAGACAGATCAGAGGGAATAGCAGGAAATAATTTAGGAGAGGATTCAGGAAACGTTGCAGGCCGGAACATTGAACATTTGTCATTTGAATAAGCACCAGAGCTCAACATGACAGGAGAGTTTGTGCTAATCACTGTGCCACAGTCACCATTTCATACCTTGTTTTTCTTCAGTAGAAATTGTGTTTTCGTTTGTGACGGTGTGTGTTTATACATCTATATGTGTGTACAGCCATTACGCTTAATAAGCTGACAACATGTACGGTCTGTGTCAAAGCAGAATGTGTGAAACAGGTCTACAGTCATAAATATTACCTTACACGTTGTTCTGTAAACACTGTTCTTTCATTTTAAGGAATGGTCAAAACAGTTTGAGCTAAACCCAATGGACCCAATGAAATTATTTCCCAATGGAATTAAAACCAATGGATTTATTTGCATTCTGTCACCTTATTCAGTGTGCACATCATGTGTGTTTTTCCTTTTTATTATGTTGTCAGTACATTCATTTCAGGTCATTAAAAGTTACATTTTAAAAAAGTCAGTTTTCCAAAAATAAGGCAATTAAAAAGTCTTAAATTAAATTTCTGCAAAGTTAATTACAATTTTATTGTATTGTTGTACATTTTGTGTGTTCATGTGGGAACAAATGAAATCATATATGTTCTTATAGGGATTGAAGTGGATTTTTGATTTTTGCTCATTTTTTGTTGAACACATAAACACATTCAATATATCTAAAAACACTTAGTGTTAGAAAGTTCAATGCAGTCATGAGGCAATTTTAAGCCTGAGCAAATATAGCATTGCAGCAAGCTGAGGTACTGATAGTCAAGTTGGGTCAGGCTGGTCTTTGGACATTGAAGTCTGTTATGTTTGTGCCCCCTGTGGGAGCTTTGGTAGACTGTGCCCGGCTGAATGCTGGCCCGGTGGTGAGCAGGAAGTAGAAGGACAGCAGGGGCGCAGCGATTTCTCTGAATACTAATGCGCCACTTTACCACCGCCACACAAACTCCCATATATAACGCATGGCGCACGATCATAGCTGGCTCACTCAGATACACATATTCAGATTCAGCCACACATAACACATGCACACAGCCTTCTAGCTTTTGCTCGCACCCCGCCTCTCACAGCCAGCCCTGAACACAGATCCCTAATTATCAGTAGGCTCGGAGTCCGCCTCGGCACTCTTTAACAACACAGTGATTAATTAACAAGAGGCACAGGGGCAGGAAGGTAGATTCACCACACAGAGAGAGAGAGAGAGAGAGGGAGGGAGGGAGGGAGGGAGGGGGAATTGTGAAGGCTAACTGTTATTTTTAAAGTCGAAGCTCAAGGTACAAAATTACACGGAAGTAAAAGGAAATTTGTAATTTTTAGTCCGCTTTCGAAAAGTCTGTGTAAACTGTGTAGGATTGGTTTTAACATTGGAAATCAATGGAACTATACAGGTGCACCATTTGTTTTTCACTCTGAAATGTGTGTATACATGTGTCTATGTGTGTACACACATACTGTATATACTATATATATATCGATGTAGCTTGAGCTTGATCTTATTTATAAGTATTCATAGATATTCCTAGATGGTGATTGTGAATATAAGATGTTGGATATTTTATATAGTAATAGGTAAAATTGTATGGATTGACAACATCTAAACCATGAAGTATGTCCTTGAAAAAAATATAAATTATATGGAAATATTATTTACACTGTAAATCATACCATTATCAACAGTATATTAAATATATCTTTCTTAAAATCTAGGTTCAATTTTTTTCATTTTAACATAAATACATTTGTAATGTAATGGCTTATCTGCCTTTTTGCTTTAGCTATGTCACTGCCACAAACCATAATTTGTTGCTTTGGTCAGATGCACATTGCTTATGGGAAATTCTTAGGGTACAGTCGTGTGTGTGTGCGTGTGCGTGTGTCTGTGTGTGTGTGCCCAGTTGCTCTACCGCCTGAGGTGGGGTCATCTGAAATCAAGGCCTCTCTATTCATCCTCTGTTTAACTGAGGTTCACCTTCAACTACCATTGTAGCTCATAATGTTTCTGCCACTTACACCTCTGTGTCAGCGTGTATGTGAATGTGTGCATAAAATAGTGTTTGAGGAAAGGTGAAAGTATGTGCTCAAGGCATATCTGAAATAGATATAAAATCAACTGCGTGTGCTTTTGTAAGGTGTTGAGGAGGTCATTAGCCTTTCACAGGCAACACAGCGACACACTTATACACACACACACACACCTCAGTAACGGTTATCATTATCGCTGTAGTTGGTCCTATAGGAGCCACATCTTTTCTGGTTCTCCTCATTTCCTTTCATGCCCCTCTGTTTCTTTCCCACCAACTGGATTAAAGTGTCGGCATCCCGCTCAAAGCTACAGCATCATTGACAATGATGCATACTCTACATATTCTAGTGCACACTACAGTGAGCACTCTAAAGGCATGATTTGTAATCAATACACTTTGCCACATGCCAAAGGGTTTGTGGATGTAATAGGGAACAAATCAGTAAATGTTTCAAGTGCACAAGGTTTTGCTCTTTTATCATCATACTATTGTGCTTCTGATATAGCATTTTTGTGGTTGTTGTTGCTGTTGTTCTTTTATGCATAGGGTAAGCAAAAGTATCATATATTTTTAATTAGCTTGAATTAAATGTAATAGATAATTTTGCTTAATTATGTTCAGTTAATTTTTATTCTTATTTCAATATCACACCATTAGCTTAGCAACATGCTAAAGTCAAATTCTATTGAAATCTCTTGCATCCCATGTGGAGTGTAGATTGCTGCCTATCTAGGAGGCATGGAAGCAAGTGAAGTGCAGCTTAAAATGATGGCTACGGGTACGAAGCATAATAGTCGATGTCAGAGCTGTGGCTAAGCGGTTAGCATGCATGTAGCTTGAAATTGCTCAAAGTCATAGTTTGGACAATTGACAATGGCTGCGTCCAAAATCACATACTCTCTGAGTAGGTACTTCTCGCAGTCGCTAAAAGAAGTATGTTATATATGGTATGAATGTGAATTCACCCCCTCAACAACTGTTTTTGTCTTTGTACAACCAGGATATATGAACCCCTATTTTAAAAGTGTGATTTCTAGACCTGAAAAAGCAATGTAAATTAATACAATTGTCTAACCCCGTGTCTATTTTTATAATGAATATATTTTAATCGTGTAGGAATTGTGAGTAACAAATATTTTTTATCCAGTAAATCATGAACTGGAAAAAGTCATGGGGGCTTTGAATTGTTGTTGTGACCATGCTGAGAGAGAGAGAGATTAGATTAGAGCCTTAGATTCAAAGGTTGAGAACCATTGGTCTAGATGTATTATATGGTCAGTGAATGTATTTTGGGTGATATGTGGTATGCAGTCTAGGATTAAACTAGTATGCAATAAATACACAAACTAACTCACCTGCTACTATGCCGTTTCAATGGCAAGAGCAAGCTAGTTGACCCTTTAAGTACAAAATTCATAAGGTTCCCCGTAGCTCTCGCTCTTTTTTTGTTTGTTGTTGTTGTTGTTGCATGGAACCCTCACGTCTCGTTATTCGGCTCAACACATTTCCACAGCCGATAAAGTCCGCCATCAGAATGGCACAGCCGGCGCTGAGAAATGAGATCTGTGGCGTGCTCACACACACACACCATCTCGTGCAATCTCGCGCCATGCATCAAACAGCACGACGACCGCCAGACACCACTCCATTTCTGTCACTCGTAATCTGACCACCATTCTAAAGATCAAAGCCAGTGACACAACGTTTTATTTGTTTTTTTCTCTCTCTCTCAGCTAAAAGTGTTTATTGATTGTACAAACAAACAGTCTTCTCAACGGGGCGAGAGATGGGAGACTCATGCATGTCAGACATGTCACGGGGGGCCTGTTTTGTTACATGCTAACAATAGATATCTCAAAACAAAAAGAAATGTATGATTTGTCTTTGTATTTCTGGTTTTATGAATGGATGCGGTCATTTGATGATTTGACGTGTGCAGAAAGGTTACATACGTAATCTATAAAGTATTGAAGTCTTTAAGGCACATTACAGAATCTGAACCATTTTGTCTTGTAACACTGATTGAATGTTGCTCTGGCTACTTTTAGGACACATTTGTCTGGTCTGTGTGGCGTCCTGTATGAACAAGGAAAATAAGTATTAGTGTATCTTTCTCTTTGCCATAGAATTCATTGTAAAATACATAATTCAATAAGGATATCATTCTAACATTACACGCATTATTATGCTCTCCTTGTCTATTTTTAATTAAGTTAAGGATGGATGGATGGATGGATGGATGGATGGATGGATGGATGGATGGATATATGGATGGATGGATGGATGGATGGAGGACACCTCAATAATCAATATTGATCAATATCTACAACTTCTGCTGCTGCACCAGAGATGACTTGGGAATGCTTGGGAATTTGGCCTGTATGCACATGTACATGTTTCAGCTTCATTCTTTGCTTTGATATGACACAAATGCATCATTTTTGATCAATTGTTTTCCTGATATGAAGTATTTTCCAGTTATTTAATTGGATTTAAGGGTGTTGGTCCTTCATGTTCGCAATAATGTCGACACCACCACATTGGACAGCCCACCTTCTTCAAAGAGCCCCTGCCCTGCCATCGTGGCGGTCACTCTGATTGGCACCAATGACGGAAACTCTCGACTGGTGAGGTTACCATGGCAACAGGGGGGTCCCTAGGGGCAAAAGCGGTACTGAAACGAAAAATGAGTCATCTGTTGATTAGGTTAGGAAGTGCATTTCAACCTTTTGCCAGTTCTTTTCCTGCTTTCATTTGTAAGCAAAACTACAGCGGAAGCAAAAGCTCTAGATTGCGTTTGCCATTGATTACTGAGTTGTTGGACCATTTTTAGTTCCTTGGTCTTGGCAGTCAGCTATATTTAACACATTTAGTGAGCTTGTTAATTAACATGGAGTCGTGCATCGTCTGCCCTACTGTGCGGCCTGTATGTGAACAGCTACAGTTAACTGTGCATGTGTGTGTGTGTGAGTGGAGTGTGTATTCACCTAAAGGAGAACTCACCTCTGGTTTAGCTCCTGTTTGACTCCAGTTAGAGCACAGACAGTGTGTGATATTTACTGAAGCGTTCGGGTTGACCTAGGTGGCACCAGGTCGTGGTGTGTGTGTGTGCAGGTGTTAATTGGGGGTGAAGTGGCAGTGTGAGAGGGAAAGGGAGGTGTTGATGCATGGACATGTGTGCGGTGGTGAAAGAGAGCCACAGGTGACATGACGCTTCTCTGACTGGAGACGCACATCCAGTGCAATCCGCAGTCTCGCCAAAATTACTCCTTTCTGTTCTGTTATCTCTCTTTCTCTCAGTCTCTTCGCTGTCTTTCACACTCATTCAGGCTTTCAAAGGTGCTAAAGTGGATGTTTGTGTTCGTATTGTTCAGGTGACTATTCACAACGTTCTCTCCTGGCACTAGTTCTGGAGGTCAGATAGATATATAGCCCTTGACATGGCTGTGTGCTGTAAATGTTACATACTATATCTCTGTTGCCTAGTTTACTCATGACTGTAACATTTTAGCATATTAGAATGATTTCTGAAGGATTATGATAGGAGTAATGATGCTGAAAATTGTAATAATGTTTCACAAAATTTCGTTTTTACTGTATTTACTGCATAGCAGACTTTCTAGAACATTTAGGTTCTATCAGTTACAGTCTTGTATTAATCTTAAATGCCTAATATAGTTTTGTAAATTGTAGCCATATATTTTATTGTATACCCTGTGCACGCAATAAGAATAGCCTTGTTGCTCACATTGTGTAAAAAGCAAATATAAAGCGTACAAAAAAATGACTCTACAATTTGAGTCCCCTTAAATTAGTAGCTTTCCAAACTTGAGTAGACCTGCTTCTTGCTTGTGAGAGCTGAAACACTGACCTCAGTACAGTGCAACAGCTGTTCATGCCGTTTTCTGCAGGAAACTAAAAGCTTTGCATGGTCGCTCAAGTGATTTTTTTATTTTATTGACAGCTGTGGACACGGGCACACAGTGAGTTTGGCCTCTCCAGCAGTCGGCTGAGAGATCCTCTCCACTTGAGAGAGGGAATTAGAATTGTTAATAATCTGATTTGCTCTCACAGTTTCCCTCATTTACATGCTAGAGGCGACACCTGTGGAACATGCTAATGAACGAATTAAATTAGAATAATATTTAGTTTATTTGCCTGTCCATAGGCTTGTGTGGGCAATATGATAAGACATTGTGTTTATGTCGTCGTCATCCCACTCGCGTCTACGATGACTCGATTATTGTGCACATCACACACTGTAATGTGCTCATCCAGTGGTGCTTTTTCAGTGTTTGTGAAATGTGCAGAATATGATCCTCTATTGATTTTAATTGATTAGCTGTTTAATCAGTTCCGCTTTAGTTCATTCTAAGTATGTGTGTAAATCAATCTTGTATTTATGTTTTTGCGCCACAGGATTTCCGGCATGTGTGTCCAAGCGGAGTTCCACTTCCTCTGTGATGTTGATGGCTCTGGGCCGAACTTGTCAGCATGAGGTTCTGTTATTTGGACAGGAGTCAGAGATTTTTCTCTTTCTCACATTCCCTTTTCTCTCTTTCTCATTCTCCACACTGTCACAGCACTGTTTATCACAGCCTTACATTCATTCACCTGTTCCCATCTCGCTTTCACCTCCATCATCTGATTCTGATCTCTCAGTTGTAGACTTGTATTTCGTAAAGATTTTAGCTCTAAAAGAGAGTTTCTTACTTTTTTCCTTTCCTTTACCACCAAAGCCCCATCATCTATCTATCTATCTATCTATCTATCTATCTATCTATCTATCTATCTATCTATCTATCTATCTATCTATCTATCTATCTATCTATCTATCTATCTATCTATCTATCTATCTATCTATCTATCTGATAATACAAACAGTTGACAGACAAAAAGACAAGCAATTTGATTATTATGACAATTAAACAAGCAGAAAACCAGATGGAGACGACCACCAATAACTACAAATAATTAACATGAGAAGTTATATTAAAGAAAACATAAATTTTGATAAAGTAAGCATGTAACATAAAAAATGAAAAGTGGTGGACAGAGAAATAGAATGGAAGATAATTATTTACTGAGCATGGTGAATATATGAGTTTAAGTTGAGATTTGAAGCTCTGTAGGTTAGGGGTGGTACGAAGATCAGTTTATTCCATAGCTTAGGGCCTACAACACTAAAAGCCCTAACACCCACAGTATATTTGGGTATGACAAGCAAATTGTCAGTGCTATATCTAAGGGTCCGAGCAGGAACATATCGTTGCTCTAACTCAGCGAGGTATTTAGGTGCGGGGCCATGACAGGCTTTATAAACTAAGACTAATAGTTTAAACTGGATGCGATTGACCAAAGGAAGCCAGTGAAGTTGGTAAAGGATAGGAGTTATATGTGCAGATTTTTTATTATAAGTAAGGGCTCGAGCAGCAGAGTTTTGTACCATTTGAAGGCGATGTATTGGTTTGGTGGGTAGGGCGCTATATAAGGAGTTACAGTAGTCCAATCGGGAGGTTATATAACAGCGTGGATAAGTTTCCGCATCTCCAAAGTTAAGAGAGGGGCGAATACGAACAATATTCAATAATCCGCAAGTGAAAGAAGCACGATTTAACAATCCGACCGATGTGTGAATGAGTCAGAGCTGTCTGTCTGTCTGTCTGTATGTCTGTCTGATTTTTATTTAATTTTAAGCACATATTTGTTACTTGTGTACAATAAAGTGCTAGATTCATCAGGTTTTATTGGCGTGGTGTGGTGTAGTGGTTACAGCTCAAGGCTGATAATCAAAGCTGCTGGTTTGAGGTCTGCCACTCTGTGTATAACATGAATCTGGATGTGTGAAGATTATGAATACTTCGTTATGTTAGATGGAGTGACATTTTAGCATAGCGAGTCTGTAACCAACCTGTTTGTGCTTGTTTGTTTCACTCCGGCTGGTCAGTGTCTCCAGTTTACTTTTCCACAGATATCTCTCCTATCATCTCATTGTCTTTTATTCTCCAGCTTTTTTCTATTACTATGAAGTGATGTTGTCTCTCTCTCTCTCTCTCTCTCTCTCTCTCTCTCTCTCTCTCTCTCTCTCTCTCTCTCTCTCTCTCTCTCTCTCTCAGTCTTTTCTCTGGGATGTAATCATTCTGTCAGTGGAGCCTTAGAGAGTAAGGCCACTCTTTAGGGATTTGACTAATCATGCTAGAATCTCATTGTAGATGCTACGCACGTGCCACGCTCCGCCTCCCTAATCGCTTTTAACACTACATCCAGCACAGCCAATCCCTCAGACACACACAAAAACGAGACCTGCTTGTGATTTTGTGTGTGTGTGTGTTTGGATATGTCGTGTCAGAATCCTCTGCTTCTCATTCTCAGTGATATCTGAAGCCGTTTCTTTTATGCATTCACAATTTGCCTCTTTTTTGGATTTCTGAGGAGGTGGTATTGGTAATTTTTGAAATGAAACGGGTTAAGTGCGTTCTTCAGCCATTGTTGTTCTTTCTGCACAAACACAATGTCTCCACACTGACGGGAAAAGTCAATAGCGCTTCAGACATGGCGCAATCATCGTTTTATCATCATTTCTGCTGAATTACTGATATTTCTCCCTAATATTGCTGCGGTAGCTCTCATTGTTGTGCCATCTCACAGGATAACCCATAGCTGCAGGTGTCTGTTCTGTTTGGGGTGATTTAGATGTGCTATCAACACAAGCTTCGCTAATGACTTTATCAATTAGCCCAGTCCAATAGCTACATGGCCCTGATTTCCTTTAAACATTCACCATCCGTGGCACGCTGATTTGTGTAGTTAATGAGAGCGTGTTACAGAGAGACAGAGGGAGAGAGAGAAAGTGTGTGCGTGTGTAAGTCAGTCTGGCCATGCAAATACTGTGTCCAATGAAGATGGATATAGTATCCTGTCAGATCAAGATGATGGTCATGCAAATTTATGAACATGAAACAAGGCCCTAATTATTCAATCTGTTCCCTAATAATTATAAAGAAGAAGTCACTTGTTCCGTGTTGCTCCTATTATTAGAGGTGAAATGTGTCATTTTTGCGATGTTAAAATGCTTTCATTTATCCCAGCGTAATATGCGGAGACATCAATAAGAAAGCCAATCCTCTCTCTAGTGCTTTTAAAACATCACTTTTTTTGTTTTACAGTAAATTACCAACCAATTTAAAGTTACATTTTCAAATAGCAACATATTAAATTAACCAAAATTGACAGTAATGGCAGTAAGGATTTTTTACAAAAATGTTTTCTTTCAAATGAATGCTGTTCTTTTCTAACATTCTAGATCAAAGAATCCGTATCATGGTTCCCCATAAAAAAATATGAAGTAGTTTTCAAATGATTACATTTGTAATAATATTTCACAATATTAATATTACTGTTTTTACTTTTTTCATCAAATAAATGCAGCTCTGGTGAGCATAATAAACCAAAATCTTACTATAAATTAACATAATATATATATATAATATATATATATAAGTATATGCCTCAATTTAATTTTACACAAAATAAATATTATTAATAAATGTTGATTATTGTATATGAAATATAGGCTAGTCCTGTCCATGCCATATGATGAATTTACATGACGCTATAGTAAATGGTTGATATGTTATATAAATTTTACAAGATTGTTTTTCCCCGAAAGATGGATGATGCTGAAGAATCTTTTAGCTTAATTTGGCACCATGTACAGTAAGTTAAGATGATTTTAGGAGCATTATTCCCCACTTTATTGGAAAGACCAGCCTCGTTCATTCTAACAAATCATTTTTTTAACATAGGTCTAAAGTAAAAAAGATGTTTGTGGTTTATGTGAATATTTGCTGCTAGCTGTAACTGTGTGGTTCATAGGTGTACAACTTGAAAATAAATGA